>NC_084749.1:42411888-42464388 GCF_033978785.1 Entelurus aequoreus | reverse complement strand
AGGGATACAGTCCGTAAGCACACATAATTGTATTTTTTTTATTAACCTCCGTCGGACAAAATTTCAAGCGTTACAAAAAGGTTGGGGACCACTGACGTAGGGCATCTCCAGGCGTTTGCCCAGCTCATGGAGCCATCCTTGGGGAAGAGACGGGAGGACAACAGGGTGACAAGAACTACATCATCCAGACTAGAGATAAATTGTATTATTATGTTTATTTTACCTAAAAATAAATATATTTATTAATTTAATTTTTTTTTTTTTTTTACTATATTTTGCTAAAAACAACAAAATTCATTGTATTTTTTCTGACTCCTTATTACATCCAGCCATAGAATTATAAATTAAAATAAACATATTTGAAATAATTAATTTTAAATGATCATAGTAATTCATTTAAAATGACCATATTTAATTTTTTTTTTTAATTGCTTGTTTATCAACAACTTTAGCATTTTATTCATTACATTTTGAAGCTCTCAGAAGCCAAGTTATGTTTTATTCCTTAAGATTTATTTATGCAAGTTTGAAGTATCAATTATCTAAACACAGTTTTGTTTGCATATTTTCAGGTTGTAGATATATATATATATACAGGTATATATATGAAATACTTGACTTGGTGAATTCTAGCTGTAAATATACTCCTCCCCTCTTAACCACGCCCCCAACCACGCCCCCACCCCAACTACGCCCCACCTCCCGAAATCGGAGGTCTCAAGGTTGGCAAGTATGACTTAGATCGACCGGTAAATTGAGAGCTTTGCCTTCCGGCTCAGCTCCTTCTTCACCGCAACGAATCAATACAGCGTCCGCATTACTGAAGACGATCTCACGATCTCACGATCCACTCTTCCCTCACTCGTGAACAGGACTCCGAGGTACTTAAACTCCTCCAACATCCATCCATCCATCCATGTTCTACTGCTTGTCACTTTTGGGGGCGCTGGAGCCTATCTCAGCTGCATTCGGGCGGAAGGCGGGGTACACCCTGGACAAGTCGCTACCTCTCACAGGGCCAACACAGATAGACAAGACAACCAATCAATCAAAGTTTACTTTTGTAGCCCTAAATCCCGAGTGTCTCAAAGGGCTGCACAAGCCACAACCACATCCTCGCCTCAGGGCAAGGAAAAACTCAACCCAGTGGGATACAATGAGAAACCTTGGAGGGGACCGCAGATGTGGGGACCCCCCCACCCCCTGGGCGACCGGTGCAATGGACGTCGAGTGGATCTAGTTAATAGTGTGAGAGTCCAGTCCATAGTGGATCTAGTTAATAGTGTGAGAGTCCAGTCCATAGTGGATCTAGTTAATAGTGTGAGAGTCCAGTCCATAGTTGATCTAATTAATAGTGTGAGAGTCCAGTCCATAGTGGATTTAATTAATAGTGTGAGAGTCCAGTCCATAGTGGACCTAGTTAATAGTGTGAGAGTCCAGTCCATAGTGGATCTAATTAATAGTGTGAGAGTCCAGTCCATAGTGCACCTAGTTAATAGTGTGAGGGTCCAGTCCATAGTGGGGCCAGCATGGGATTATCTTGAGTGGAGACAAGTCAGCAGCGCAGAGAGGTCATCAACTGATGCATAGATGAGTGGTCCACCCTGGGTCCCGACTTTGAACAGCTACACTGCAAAAACTGAAATCTAAGTAAGATTAAATATCGCAAATAAGGGTGATATTTGCTTATTTTCTGTCTGATAAGATAATTCTTCTCACTATGCAGATTTTATGTTAGAGTGTTCTACTTGTTTTAAGGGTTTTGGTCCTAAATGATCTCAGTAAGATATTACAGATTGTTGCTGAGATTTGATGATCTGTATTGAGTAAAACATGCTTGAAACTAGAATATCAACTGTTGCAAAGCTGTGTCATCAACACTAACAAGAATAAAACTACTTTTTTAAAGTAATAATTTCTTATTTCAAGCATGAAAAAAAAAAATCATGACTTTGACACAATTGTGTCTCATAATTAAAACAGATGACAGCCAAATGGTCTTTGCTGTTTTATTTTTAATGAAACAATAGAAAACACGTACTCATGTAGTAGTACAGTTGGCACAGTACAGTAAACATTTAACATGTGACATTTCAAACAATTTTGAACAGAAATAGTTCATGCACATTCAGGTAAATTCTTCAAAATTACAATTAAAACAATTTTGGCCGGGGTCCGGGCTGTATATATGCGCACGAATTGACTGAAAGAGCACGCACTTGGCGCGATGATGTCATGTTATCGATGGAAAAATGCATTTTTAGACAATATGATTTGCCTGAGTGGCTAGTAGACCCCGAGAGTAACAAGCGGTTGCCTTGTTGCCTTTCCATTAAGAACAATACATGAGTTTTAGTATAAGTTTGCTGGTTTAAAGAAATGTAATGCCGAGCGCATATCATTATGTCAAGATAATGGCACTAGCATTTACTTAATTTAAGAATATTTTTCAACATATTAAGCAAAAAGGTCTCATTTTATTTTTTTCTACACAGAAAAGTGCACTTGTTATTAGTGAGAATATACTTATTTTAAGGTATTTTTGGGTTCATTGAAGTTAGCTAATTTTACTTGTTTTGGAAAGTCTTGACAAGCCACATTTTCTTGTTCTATTGGCAGATAATTTTGCCTAGTTCAAGTAAAATACCCCTCATTTTTGTATTTTTTAAAATTGTTTTTGAACACTGACTTTTTGCAGTGTAGCGCCTCATCTGTGGTCACCTCATCTGCGTGGAGAGGGGGGCAGAGCAGAAAAGAGTCTGAAAGGGGTTTATTTAAAGGCTAGAGTATACAAATGAGTTTTAAGATGCGACTTAAATGCTTCTATTGAGGTAGCATCTCTAGCTGTTACCGGGAGGGCATTCCATAGTACTGGAGGTGGCAGAGGGGTTAGTGAGTCTGCCTCACAATACGAAGGTCCTGGGTTCGATCCTGCGCTCGGGATCCTTCTGTGTGGAGTTTGCATGTTTCTCCCCGTGACTGCGTGGGTTCCCTTCGGGTACTCCGGCTTCCTCCCACCTCCAAAGACATGCACCTGGGAATAGGTTGATTGGCAACACTGAAATTGGCCCTAGTGTGTTAATGTGAGTGTGAATGTTGTCTTGTCTATCTGTGTTGGCCCTGCGATGAGGTGGCGACTTGTCCAGGGTGTACCCCGGCCTTCCACCCGAATGCAGCTGAGATAGGCTCCAGCACCCCTCGCGACCCCGAATGGGACAAGCGGTAGAAAATGGATGAATGGACAAATGCTTCTACTGAGGTAGCATCTTTACACTGCAAAAAGTCAGTGTTCAAAAACAAGTTAAAAAAATACAAAAATTAGGGGTATTTTATTTGAACTAAGCAAAATTATCTGCCAATAGAACAAGAACATTTGGCTTGTCAACACTTTCCAAAACAACTAAAATTAGCTAACCTCAAAGAACCCAAAAATACCTTAAAATAAGTATATTCTCACTAATAACAAGTGTACTTTTCTTGGTAGAAAAAAAAGAGACCTTTTTGCTCAATATGTTGAAAAATATTCTTAACTTAAGTAAATGCTAGTGCCATTATCTTGACATAATGATATGTCATCATGATTTTTTTTTTATGCTTGAAGTAAGAAATTATTACTTTAAAAAAAGTAGTTTTATACTTGTGAGTGTTGATGACACAGCTTTGCATCAGTTGATATTCTAGTTTCAAGCATGTTTTACTCAATATAGGTCATAAAATCTCAGCAACAAGCTGTAATATCTTACTGAGATCATTTAGGACCAAAACCCTTAAAACAAGAAAAACACTCTAACATAAAATCTGCTTAGTGAGAAGAATTATCTTATCAGACAGAAAATAAGCAAATATCACCCTTATTTGAGATATATAATCTTACTTAGATTTCAGTTTTTGCAGTGTAACTGTTACCGGGAGGGCATTCCAGAGTACTGGAGCCCGAATAGAAAACGCTCTATAGCCCGCAGACTGTTTTTGGGGCTCTGGGAATCACTAATAAGCCGGAGTTCTTTGAAGGCAGATTTCTTGCTTGGACATATGGTACAATACAATCAGCAAGATAGGACGGAGCTCGACTGTTTAGTATTTTATACGTAAGTCGTAAAACCTTAAAGTCGCATCTTAAGTGCACAGGAAGCCAGTATAGGCGTAATATGATCAAACACATTTCAACGTTGCTTAGTTTTCAAATCGCGATCTATTTTAATGCTGAAATAGTCTGCCATTTCAAACGTTTTGTTATTGTTTCCTAGGCTCCAAAGGTGCCCAGGTTGAAGAGATATGGAGTATGGAGCCGGAGAACTTTGACAACCTGAAGTATGTTGAATCACTGTGCCTAACTCCACTTCCACAATGTCTTCAGAAGCTGTTTGTGATCAAAGGCACTGTATATGAACTCAGAAATGTTTCAAACAACATGGGCAAGAACTACCTCCAGAGTACATTGTGTAACTGTGGAAATGCTGCGAAAAGGAACCGAGGATGTGCAGTTCAATCCATGTGTTTAAAAAAAAAAGGTTAAAAATAAGACTATGAATAAGTACAGATATACACTACCGTTCAAAAGTTTGGGGTCACCCAAACAATTTTGTGGAATAGCCTTCATTTCTAAGAATAAGAATAGACTGTCGAGTTTCAGATGAAAGTTCTCTTTTTCTGGCCATTTTGAGCGTTTAATTGACCCCACAAATGTGATGCTCCAGAAACTCAATCTGCTCAAAGGAAGGTCAGTTTTGTAGCTTCTGTAACGAGCTAAACTGTTTTCAGATGTGTGAACATGATTGCACAAGGGTTTTCTAATCATCAATTAGCCTTCTGAGCCAATGAGCAAACACATTGTACCATTAGAACACTGGAGTGATAGTTGCTGGAAATGGGCCTCTATACACCTATGTAGATATTGCACCAAAAACCAGACATTTGCAGCTAGAATAGTCATTTACCACATTAGCAATGTATAGAGTGTATTTCTTTAAAGTTAAGACTAGTTTAAAGTTATCTTCATTGAAAAGTACAGTGCTTTTCCTTCAAAAATAAGGACATTTCAATGTGACCCCAAACTTTTGAACGGTAGTGTATATATGTGCTGTGAGTAGTAATAAGTAAGATCAATAGACGTGGTACATGATAGTATGTTAATGTTCATATACCTATACATTACTAACTTCTTTATACACATGACTTCTTTACTTTACTATCGGGCTGGGCGATATGGAGGAAAAAGTATATCTTGAATAATTTTTACTTAAACTCGATATTCAATATATATCTCCATATGTTTTTCCGGTGAAAATATTTATATAAAGGTATTAATTTTTGAGTGAAATTCACTGAAATTGAAGTGAATGACAACTGTACTGTAAACAGTCAGTGGCACTTTTTTTAACCCAGTTAGTCAAGATGGAAAATACACTGTTTAAGTAGCACATAATTACATAACATAAATACATTAGAAAACTTTTCTTTCTACTTAAAGTAAATAACATAGCTGTGCAAATAATACAAAATGTATCATACTCCGATAAAAAATTAATTTGCAGGCAGGCACTTTTTAATTCCCAGTCAACGATGTAATGCAGTGTTTTTCAACCAGTCTGCTGTGCCGTGTGAGATTATGTAATTTCACCTAATTGGGTTAAAACTATTTTCCGCAAACCGGTAATTATAATCCGCGACTAATATGCCGTTGTTGAGTGTCTGTGCTGTCTAGAGCTTGGCAGAGTAACCATGTTATACTCTTCCACATCAGTAGGTGGCAGCAGGTAGCTAATTGCTTTGTAGATGTCAGGAACATGGTTTGTCATGATCACAATATGCAGACGACAGCTGGAGGCAGCGTACAGGTAAAAAGGTATCTAATGCTTAAACCAAAAATACACAAAAGGTGAGTGCCCCTAAGAAAAGGCATTGAAGCTTAGGGAATGCTATGCAGAACGAAACTAAAACTGAACTGGCTGCAAAGTAAACAAAAACAGAATGCTGGACCACAGCAAAGACTTACAGCGTGTGGAGCTGAGACGGCGTCCACAAAGTACATTCGTACATGACATGACAATCAACAATGTCCACACAAAAAAGGATAGCGTCCTCACAATTTAAATAGTCTTGATTGCTTTTAGCTTCAGCTTATACCTTTTCGGTCAGGAAATGTAAACCAATACTTTAATTAGTTATTTATCTGCTATGCACTAGAAGTGTACGGTTTACATGAACTGATGACCAAATAAAAAAAACATTGAATTTAATTACACACTCTCTTCCAGGCCTGTCCATGGTTTGATTTTCCTGTTTAAGTGGCAAGCAGGAGAAGAACCAGCTGGATCAATAGTGCAGGATTCAAGACTGGACCATATATTCTTTGCAAAACAGGTATGATTACGTTTTTTTTGTTGCAGTAACTGCATACAATCTTAAACGGCGTGGCGAAGTTGGGAGAGTGGCCGTGCCATCAATCTGAGGGTTGCTGGTTCAATCCCCACCTTCTACCATCCTAGTCACGTCCGTTGTGTCCTTGAGCAAGACACTTCACCCTTGCTCCTGATGGGACTGGTTTGCGCCGTACATGGCAGCTCCCGCCATCAGTGTGTGAATGTGTGTGTGTGAATGTGTGAATGTGGAAAATAGTGTCAAAGCGCTTTGAGTTCCTTAAAAAGGTAGAAAAGCGCTATACAAGTACGACCCATTTACCATTTAAAACAGACGAACTCGGAACATCTCATTAAATTAGTGATACCTGACTCTTAAATATTCGTTACTTCATGAGAAAACTTTGAAAATCTTCTCACACACCCAAACATATAATAATAGTAATATCTCATTGTGGAGGTTGCCCTCCCGGGGGTTCTACAGACCACCAAGTACCGACATGAGAGCCCGTTTCAGGGTTACAATATTGTTTTATTTTGACGTAATGGCCCAGGTTGCTTTCCAGCAATTGTCTTTTAGTGTCTTTCAGTTTCGCTCTCGCTCTCACGCCGGCTCCCCTCCAGCTCCCACCACCTCTCCTCCCCGGCTGCTGCTTTAAACAGAGCGACAGGTGATTAGATAATAAGGCCCACCTGGGCCATCTACGCACCTGCCGCTGACTTCACAGAGCGACAGGTGATTAGATAATAAGGCCCACCTGGGCCATCTGCGAACCTGCCGCTGACTTCGAGGGTGTGCCCTGGCACACCCCGCTTCGCTGCAGGCCCGCAGGCCACGCCCCCCTCCACACTTATTTATAGTGAATATGAAGAAAGCAATTATGATTGGTTCAATGCAGTGGTTCTCAAACTTTTTCCACCAAGTACTATCGCAGAAAACACTTGGCTCTACCACCGTAGTGACAAACATTCAAATACAGTAGCGTAGTAGGCCTAAGTATTCATTAAAAAGAAGGCCGATGTTTTATTAAACAAGTATATTTAATATTATAGGCCACTTTAACATTACACACAATGCACAAACATCAACAATGATACTCCATATACAGTATAATTTACAGACTTATTTGGCGTACCTTGAGTTTGAGTTTATTTCAAACATGCAAGCATACAACATGATACATCACAATTTCCAGTTTCTCTTTTCAACATGTTCGAAAAGGAGTAGGAAGAAGCAGAACTTATTTAATCCTACCCCTTTTCTTTACATAACAGTTGCAAAACTTTTTGTTCACTTCCTGTTCACAATTTATTCACAATAAACTCCATAAGTAATCACAATAAAAATAAATAAATAAGTAATAGTAAGAATTTAATAATAATGATTGGTGAAGTAAGTCATATTTCATATGATGAGATAAGTAAGATTACTTTAAGAATGAATGAATGGATGGATGAAATAAATTGAGAATGTTTGTCATGGTTCTTCTTCTTTGTACTTTGTAAACACTTTAAGTTTGAAGAGTTTCTTGAAGTGGATCATATTAGTACATTGTTTGATTGCTTTGCTTAATCCATTCCATAATTTAATTCCACATACTGATATACTGAAGGTCTTAAGTGTTGTACGTGCAAACAAATGTTTTAAATTACGTTTTTCTCTAAGATTATATTTCTCCTCTTTTTTTGAGAAGAATTGTTGTATATTCTTGGGTAGCAAGTTATAGTTTGCTTTGTGCATAATTTTAGCTGTTTGCAAATTCACTATGTCGTGGAATTTCATTATTTTTGATTCAATTAATAAAGGGTTTGTATGTTCTCTATATCCAACATTATGTATTATTCTAACTGATCTTTTTTGTAACACTGTTAATGAATGAAGTGTACTTTTGTAATTATTTCCCCATATTTCTACACAGTAGCTCAGATATGGTAACACTAGTGAGCAGTAGAGAATATGAAGGGATTTTTGGTCTAGAACATGTTTTGCTTTATTCATTATTGATGTGTTTCTTGCAACTTTATGTTGTATATTTTTTACGTGAGATTTCCAGTTCAATTTATCATCAATCATTATACCTAGAAATTTGGTTTCATTTACTCTTTCAATTTCTATTCCGTCTATTTGTATTTGTGTTTGACTTTCTCTTCTACTGTTACCAAATAGCATTATTTTAGTTTTACTGAGATTCAACAATAGTCTGCTTTTGTCAAACCATCTTTTTAATTTGTTAATTTCTTCTGTTATTATTTGTATTATCTCCTGTGTTCTCTCCTGATCAAAACGCTGTTGTATCATCCGCAAATAATACTAACTTTAAATATTTTGTAACTTTACAAATGTCATTTATATAGAGATTGAATAATTTAGGTCCTAGTATTGATCCCTGAGGTACACCACAGGATATATTTAGCGTTGTAGACGTGTGTTCGCCTAGCTTCACGTATTGTTTCCTGTTCGTTAGATAGCTTCTTATCCAGTTTAAGACTAACCCTCTGATGCCATATCGTTGTACTTTTTTGATTAAAATATTGTGATTGATTGTGTCAAATGCTTTAGTTAGATCCATAAAAAAAGCTGCCGCACATTTTTTACTATCTATTGCATTGGTAATTTCTTCTGTAATTTCAATTAAAGCCATTGAAGTTGAAACATTAGCTCTGTATCCATATTGGTTCTCCTCGAGTATTCTATTTTTATTTATGAAACTTTCTAATCTGTTATTGAACAGTTTTTCAATGAGATGGAGTTTGAGAATCACTGGTTTAATGCATTTAATACAATATGTTTATCTAACCTAATCTAATTTAAGTCAGTAGATGAAATTGCAAAGCACAATGCTGTAACACCTTGGTGGAATATTATCACACCCCATGACAGTAAAAGTTATCACACCTTTTGACAGTACTTCCCTGTTTGGCGACTAAAATCTATATCACAATATATATTGCAGCCTCCTGCAATAAATTTATATATATATATGAAGAAATATAAATGATAGAAACTTTTCAAAACGGGTTCCAAAAGCTCCCAATTTGACTGCTGACATATGCGCTAAAACATATTGCGTAATTTCCAGTTGCCTTTTCTCAAAACTATTATTAATCTACCTGCTAATTCATTGTTAATAGCTGATTACTTTCTGTTTTAACATGTTTCTATCTTCACATCTGTTAAATTGTAATACTTATGTTGTCATTTGATACTTAACATTAGTTGTGTGTGAAATTTGGTTATCGATTTAATATCACGTAGTTACAGGGGCAGTATTGGTCATACTGAAGGCTGATATTCAAAATGTTCTAGATCCTTGAATGATTAAATTTTTGATCACTAATAATAATAAAACAAAAACACAGGATGGCGATGTAACAATATCAATTTTAATATTTAAATTATTTCCTACTATTTGCTCTGATATAAATCCTTTGTTTTTTGCCCTTAAAGTCCTCCTGTGTACAGGGACATATTTGCTAAATTTAACAATAACAAAAACTACAAAATATTTTTAAGATAAATAGTATCAAAGATCACTATAGTATCGACCATATATTGATATTCTTGTTATTGGCGATATTTGTATCAATCTGCCTAACTTTTGTTTAAATCAAGCGCTCTAGCTTGCTGTTTAGCTTACAGTGTGTAGTGTTGCAAGCTATTCCTCATCCTCCTGGGATGATAAGAAACAGTTTCTGCCATGAAGGCAAGGATTGCTGATTATGTGGCTTTGCATTGTGGAGGGACGTTAGTCGCTAGCGAGAATACTACAGTGCGTTGAGTAAGCGCTTGTTCGTTTGCTGCTGTCAAATTTGCGGAACACTGCTAGAATGATCAACATGCATTATGATGAACATGCATTATGATGAAACAATAGTATTAAAAGCTCTCTTGTTACCGTATTTTTCGGACCATAGGGCGCACCGGGTTATATGGTGCACTGCCGATGAGCGGGTCTATTCAGGTCTATTTTCATACAGAAGGCGCACCGGATAATAAGGCGCATTAAAGGCCTACTGAAATGAAATGTTCTTATTTAAACGGGGATAGCAGATCCATTCTATGTGTCATACTTGATCATTTCGCGATATTGCCATATTTTTGCTGAAAGGATTTAGTAGAGAACATCGACGATAAAGTTCGCAACTTTTGGTCGCTGATAAAAAAAGCCTTGCCTGTACCGGAAGTAGCGTGACGTCGCAGGTTGAAGGGCTCCTCACATTTCCCCATTGTTTACACCAGCAGCGAGAGCAATTCGGACCGAGAAAGCGACGATTACCCCATTGATTTGAGCGAGGATGAGAAACGTGAGAGTGAAGGACTAGAGTGCAGTGCAGGACGTATCTTTTTTCGCTCTGACCCTAACTTATGTACAAGGGCTCATTGGATTCCACACTTTATCCTTTTTCTATTCTGGATCACGGATTTGTATTTTAAACCACCTCGGATACTATATCCTCTTGAAAATGAGAGTCGAGAACGCGAAATGGACATTCACAGTGACTTTTATCTCATACATCGGCGAAACCATTTAGCTACAGAACTAACGTGATAGCATCGGGCTTAAATGCAGATAGAAACAAAATAAATAAGCCCCTGACTGTAAGGATAGACAGAAGATCAACACTACTACGAAACTCTGGACCTGTAACCACACGGTTAATGCTGTACCGCCTGGCGAAGCCCAGCAATGCTGTTGCTAACAACGCCATTGAAGCTAACTTAGCTACGGGACCTCGACAGAGCTATGCTAAAAACATTAGCTCTCCACCTACGCCAGCCCTCATCTGCTCATCAACACCCGTGCTCACCTGCGTTCCAGCGATCGACGGCGCGACGAATGACTTTACCCGATCATCGATGCGGTCGGCGGCTAGCGTCGGATAGCGCGTCTGCTATCCAACTCAAAGTCGTCCTGGTTGTGTTGCTGCAGCCAGCCGCTAATACACCGATCCCACCTACAGCTTTCTTCTTTGCAGTCTCCATTGTTCATTAAACAAATTGCAAAAGATTCACCAACACAGATGTCCAGAATACTGTGAAATTTTGCGATGAAAACAGAGCTGTTTGTATTGGGATACAATGGTGTCCGAATACTTCCGCTTCAACCATTGACGTCACGCGCATACGTCATCATACATAGACGTTTTCAACCGGAAGTTTCCCGGGAAATTTAAAATTGCACTTTATAAGTTAACCCGGCCGTATTGGCATGTGTACAGGTGGGAAACAAGGTCAACAATGGCTTGCATGTATGCATCGGCAAGAGACTTATATTAAAGTAGGCCCCTATAATTGTCATGTGTCAAAACTGTCTGGTGTGCACCGCCCTCTGCTGGAGGAAAATGGTCAGACTTGCAAAATAAGGGGTTAATACTTTCTCTTTTAACGTTGATGTTCCAGGTAATTTAATGTTCAGTGAATGTACAGGATAGGCCAATATAAGCTTTGGCTTCCGCCTATTCCTTTTTCGGTCATTCTTTTTCTTCCTGTGTGTAAATGTGTATGATTGTTAATTTGTCTAATCTGTACTGTTAAACTGCTCACACAAAATTTTTGATGGTTGATTATATGACCAAAATGAACGTATTTCATTTATTCATTCATTATCTCCTTCTGTTTCGTTTTCCTTTACAAACAACCTCCTGTGCCCTATCTCTTCCTTACACTTCACACAACGTTTCTATTTTCTGTTTTCCTAGGAACCATTCATGTAACGTAAGGTTATAAACATCCTTTCCCCCTATTGTTAATGTCATTTGTCAAAAATGTCTGCCGTAGGAAAATGGACAGACGTGTAGAAGGGGTTAATTTTCGGAGGCAAGATTAATCTTAGAGGGGGCGTTTGTGTACCTCCTTCTCTTGTCACTGGAGTAGGGGGCGGTGGCCTAGTCAAAGTCTGGGCGGGTCGTTTGAATTGTCTTGCGCATGCGTGGCAGGCAAAACACCAATCAGTCTATTCTGTCCTATTTGTCTCATTAATCATCGGTTCTTTTGCTGCAATTCGTTTTTCCACATAATCCCTGTTTACTTTTATCATACGCCAAACTCTTAAAGTCTCGAGCACCAACCCTGTTCCATTTTCACCAGCGCACACACACACACACACACACACATACACACACACACGCACGTGTAAGCACATGAGCAAGCAAGCGCTTACGCACACACACGAGCACGCGCAACCTGCAGCACACACATACACGCACACACACACACACACACACAAGAAAAAGCTGCACCTACCCTTATCTCTGCGTTTCACTTTACCATAAAACTTCCAGTTACTTTTCTTAATTTACCAGACGTTTAAGTTCACGACTTTTCGAGTATTGTAAACTCCCTCTTAACCCTTTCAAGGAATGTTCTCTTTTTTTTCTTTTTAAACTCTACTTGCTAATTTTATTGTCGACAACCGTCCATTCAATTGATCATTACACAGTAATGATTCATCACATTCCTCCCCGACCGCCATCACATTCCTGTCTGTCACACTCAGTGGCCATTGTGTCTATTTTTTTCAGAAGGGCCTCGAACCCCTGAAGGCCTTTAACCCACAAACCATACGGCGGCCTTTAACCCCGTAATTTTTCGTACAATACGCAGCTAGAGCCTCTAACTCTAACCCGTGCAATTTATCGTACAATATGCAGGCCTCTAACCTCCATATCATACGAGGGCCTTTAACCCGTTACTCTTTTAGGCGGCGACCAACTACCCAGGGTGAGCCACACCCAACTATTAGTTCACTCGTCAATGAAACTGCCCGTCACGGTAATCGAGACACAATGGCGTGAGTTGACCACTTATTTACAATTTTAATGCAATGGCAGGCTCGGCAAAAATGCAATCAATCTATCAAAATCACCAATCTGTGCCTGGGATTAAAAAACAGTGTTTGATTTACAGACTTCAGGACAGACTCCTAAAGCAGATTTTATATAAAAAGGCTCTGCTCACCTTGTATTGGCCATTTGAGTCTGTCCAGAAGATTGCAAGAAGTCATCAATCAACAGCGTGCCATCTCGGACGAAGCCCCCAAATTGTTGCGTTGACCAGTGTTCCTCCATTGGGGAATTCAAATTGCTAGTCTCTCCCAGATTCTTTCTATGGCAATAAGCTGATGTTTATATTCAATCAACAGGCAGTAGTTGGTATTTTGTGGTTTATTCTCCAAGCTTAGAGGACAAACGTGAGACCAACCCAGGACACCAGCGTTTCCTCGCCCGGTCCAGATCGGTCTGCCACACATCACGAAAACATTCTGTTCTTCAATCTCTCCCCCCGCCCTCACGCCCGCACAGATGCCCATTGTGTCCGTTATCTCAAGTCGGCTTGACAAGGGAAGCAGGGAGGACTCCTCTTCTCTGCCTCCTACTTCAAGGCCGTCCACAGTGCAAGCACTTTGTCATGAGACGATCAAAACAAGGAAAAGAGTACAAGATGGAACATTAGCTATTTAAAATATGACTATAGAAATATAAAAGAAGTAACTCTTAATTATGGATAAATGTGGATATATGTAGATATCTGCATCCGTCACTTCCTACCGCAAATATCATGCAATAAAATCTGAAAAATATTATTGAATAGGTTCATGTTAAGGTAGTGTTTTTGGTTTGGTTTTTATCTATACACAGTGCAATCATTAGTGCTAAATATGTATTATTTATTAGACATTTTTTGTTTTTCATTACAATTTACTTCTGTGACTATGTAAAAACCTGCACTGCAACAACATAATTTCCCCATGGTGGGATGAATAAAAATCTATTTATCTAAGTGCTAAGCTATTTGACAAAACATCATCATCTTAGCTTTGTGTTATAGGCAACAAAGCAAATACATTTACTATTTAAAAACATATCTCACAATAAATACATTTTGTCGGTCAAAAATGTCTCTTAGACTGCTTTTTTGGAAACACCTGATACAGGGCACTTAATAACACATTGGAACAGCATTTTAGTAGCATTTAATTAAATTGTAGCATTTAATTAAATCCTATTTCATGTGCTGTTGTACATTAGGATCATTAAGCTGTGTGGGGACTGAAATATATGTGTTTTCGCTCTTTTTAATATGAATGTATTTTACTTCTGTGATTTCAGGTCATTAACAACGCTTGTGCCACCCAGGCAATCGTCAGCGTTTTGCTCAACTGCACCCATCCTGACATGTCACTTGGAGACACACTAACTGAGTTCAGAGAGTTTTCACAGAGTTTTGATGCTGCAGTATGTTTATTTCTATTCACAATATTTATCACTATCAATATATGTAATTTGGAATTCAGACGGCTTTTGATTTACCATTAAAAATATATACAGTGTATATAAACATATATAGGTAAAACTAAAAAAATAGAATATCTTGCAAAAGGCCATTTATTTCAGCATTTCGACTTCAAATGTGAAATTAATATATATTATATAAACACATTACATGCAAAGTGAGATATGTCAAGCCTTTATGTTGATGATCGCAGCTTAATTTTGGAAGACTTAGACTTAGACTTTCTTTTTATTGTCATTCAAATTTGAACTTTACAGTACAGATAAGAACAAAATTGTGTTGCATTAGCTCATGGTAGTGCAGGATAAAAAAGCAATAAGGTGCAGATATAAATAAATAGATTAATGTACAGATAAATATATTGCACTTTTGCATATGCATCCACGTTAATGGATGTGTTATATTGTCTTTATATTCCAGTGAGTTAATCCATTTTTGGGGGGAATCGAGGGTATTATTATGATGCGTTCAAGAGTCTTACAGCCTGAGGGAAGAAGCTGTTACAGAACCTGGAGGTTCTGCTTCGGAGGCTGCGGAACCTCTTTCTAGAGTCCAGCAGTGAAAACAGTCCTTGGTGGGGGTGGGAGGAGTCTCTGCAGATTTTCTGAGCCCTGGTCAGGCAGTGGCTTTTTGCAATCTCCTGGATAGGAGGAAGAGGAGTCCTGATGATCTTTTCCGCCGTCCTCACCACTCTGCAGAGACTTCCAGTCTGAGGCACTGCAGGCCAACATTTTTTAAGATTTTCAATTCAAGTTCTTCATTAGCTGTAAGCCATAGTCATCATCATTATTTATTTGTTTGCAAAACATTATAAAAGTCTAAACACTTAACACTTGTATATAATTTGTAAGTGCTTTGTAAAAGGAAAACTCCCAGGAAGCTGTACTAGCTTATAAGCGGGGGCCCCAATACAGTACATGTTAGATAATAAGGTATATCAAAAGAAGGCTTGAAATATCTTGAGTTGCATGTTATGAGCCCATGTCATATATTAGTTTCGCATTGTAAATCAAATTTCTGGAGTAAACAAACCTTTGCACGATATTCTAATGTTTCGAGTTTCACCTGTATATGTGTATATTAGTAAGTGCACATGGGTAATGCAATAAATATAGTTCTCTAAACCTTAAAATCAGTCAAACACATTTTATTGTCAATAAGTAGTAACAAATTGTATATATAGTTGAAATTAATAGCTTAAAAGGCAGACTCCAATAATTGTATATAAAGTTTGTTGATAGACAATATTTTTGCACAAGCCCTTCATAATCACATGCTTTTTATAAGGAAACTGTTGCATAATCCTGCTTCCTCTTTGCCCCTCAGATGAAAGGTTTGGCTCTCAGCAACTCTGAAGTTATAAGACAAGTTCACAACAGCTTTGCCAGGTAACTTCCTGCTTACGTATTAGCTGGAACAGGTGTACTTGATTGATTTTACCAAAAATGAATGCTCAACTTTTAATTTTCTTAAAACTACTATGTGTAACGTAAATGTTTGTGCTTGCAGTAATTTAGATGTTGGGTATGAATTTTATAGGTTTGGGATTGGGTTTTGGTCTGAAATGTTATTACTTATACACCTTCTATAATAGAGTTGGCAGTAGCTCAGTATGTAAGGATCTGGCTTTGGGAATGTCACAGTTTGAGTCCCGCTGCGGACATAGTGTACCCAGCTGATAGGGAGATGCCAGTTTGATTTGCCGTCGAGGAAGTCCCCCTAACTCCCCTATTCTTGGTTTTAGCGCAACTATGTGTGTCCTAGGGCTGGGTGATATAGCCTTTTTTTAATATCTCGAAATTTTTAGGCCATGTCGCGATACACGATATATATTGCGATATTTTGCCTTAGCCTTGAATGAACACTTGATGCATATAATTACAGCAGTATGATGATTCTATGTGTCTACATTAAAACATTCTTCTTCATACTGCATTAATATATGCTCATTTTAAACTTGCATGCAGAGAGGGAAATCACAACTAAGTCTATTGACCAAAACTGTATTTATTAAACAGTTATTAAGCAATGGCACAAACATTCATGTCATTTCCAAACAGAAAGTGCAAGATTGTCAGAGACATTTTAAAACAAGCTATTAGTGCACTTTTGTGCATGATGTCACTAAGATGACATATCAAAACAACACTAAATTAAAGTGCACTTTTTGTACAGAACGCCACTACAATAGTTTAAAACAAATAAAATGCACTTTTGTGCATGATGTCACACAAGATATTGCAATAACTGTCAAATAAAAATGAGCTGCATAATAGGAAATCAAATAGTGTATGTCCTTCACTATGTGGTAGGTTCCTGCGGATGTCATCTCCTTCGGTTGTTAACTATTTTTTTCATACGGTGTTGATGTGGAAATTGTTGCCTCTGCATTTTGTTTGTGTGGCACCGAACGAGTTGTTGACATGCGGAGTTTCAAGCACTCTTCATTCTCTAGTGGGTGACTTTTCAAATGATGCTACATATTAGCAGTAATGCTACTTTTTGTAGCAACGCTTTTGCCCCACACTTGACATATTACGGTTGTCTCTTCGACATCTTCCCGCTTGAAGCCAAACAACCGCCAGACGATGGACTCCCTGCTGTTTTTCTTGGGAATTAATTCTTCCTTCATTTGTTACCAGATTCGCACCTTCTTTCTCTCATATTACCACTCGCACCACAGCTAATGTTACCCATGCCGCTACCTCTCTGCTCCGCGAGGGCTTATACGTATGGAAGAAGGTGCGCTTGTTTTACGTCTCTGTGAGGAGAGACAAGAAAGAGAGTGAGAAACACCTGTAGTGTTATGCCCACAGCTAAAAGCAACTGCGTGAGAACATATACTCGAATATCACGATATAGTCATTTTCTATATTGCACAGAGACAAACCTGCGATATATCGAGTATATCGATATATCGCCCAGCCCTAGTGTGCCCTATCTTTGGCATCTCTCCTTAGCTACAACAAAGTATAAACGGAGTAAAAACTGAAATCCCATTTAGCACTAAAGTCTGTGTAATAGATTTCTTTCTTATTGTTGGCAATTAATTAATACATTTTCCTCTTTTATATTTTCAGGCAACAAATGTTTGAGTTTGATGCCAAGTCCTCTGCAAAGGACGAGGATGCATTTCACTTTGTGAGTTATGTTCCTGTAAATGGTCGACTTTACGAGTTGGATGGACTTCGAGAAGGACCAATTGACCTAGGTAAGCATGGGAAAATAATTTGTGTTGTACATATAGATGTCAACACTAAGTGAGTACTGTTAAATCCTTGAAATTTCCACAAATGCGCCAGGACTGAGACTAGATCAAGAATTGGAGTCATGTTTACTTCTGTAAACACTGCGGGTCACTTTGCGTCCACATTAGACATTGCATTTTTTTTAATGACTTCATAAAAAGATGGGATTTGATTTTTAAAAAAAAAAATCTAAATTGTGAACGTAGCCAATGCATCTTTTTTTAGATTTTTGGTCCGGACCAGCGTACTTGAATACAGGTGTGATCGTGTTCTTAGTTCTTGCTCTTTACATCAAAATAACTCTATTGGTTTATCGATGAAGTTGCTGTATTTTGTCTCTATAGGGATCTTAAATTTTACTGGTTTCAAGCACAATATACTTTGGTCGAGAATTTCAATCCGCATTTTAAAAATTCTGGCCGATATTGGTGCGTCCCACTCATATAGGGATGTTGCTGTCAGGCTCTGTGATTATTTAAGTAAAAGTAGAAAAGTGGACACAGCAGTCAACTCTGAGTGATGCTGTAAAAGGTTGTATTTCTTTGGCATGGACACAGGTTTTGGTAAACCTGTAAATGTCCTGTCTTAAACCTAACAAATAGTGAAGAAATTACAGTTTGCAGGCACCGTGTTGGTGATTGCTGCAGTATAGCCAAAATTATATTTATCCAATTTTCCATAAGTTATTTGTTTAATATCTATTAGATAATATGAGAGAATTTTACCCAAAGCACCAAATTTACCTAAACAATGTTTTGCCTAAAAAAACAATTCACACTCATTTGTAAGGGCCAGTCAAACAGGCAAAACAGGAACATGACAAATTCCGCAGTTTTCTTTGCATGTTGGAACATATACAGGTGTAACCAGGAGTGTACTCACTTGTGTTGTCTACTGTTAAGTAGGGCTGGGTATCATGGCCAGTGTGCTGAAAATTACTTTTAACAAGTAATTCATTATAGTTACTCCTTACTTTACTATAAAAGTAATTTAATTACTAACAGAATTACTCTTTAATAAATGTAATTAATTACTAGGGAAAGTAATTTATGTTACTTAAAATAAATAAATATCTGACATGCATTTGAGAGATGTTTACTATAAGAGCACAGTGTGCAGAGTCTGCTTTTAAAAAGGTGGGCCCTGTTGCATAGTGACGTGTGATGTCATCGTGGGTTTAGTCCTTGTGTGGTGTTCGGGTCTGTGGGACCAGTTTTCATTTTTTATTAAAAGAAAAATGATACAATTAATTATTTTTTCTGACTTTGGCTCATTTTCTGTGAAGAACATACATCAGAATACATATTTAATGACCACACACCATACACCCCCCTACACATTTCTATTACATATAAGATGTAATATACTGTATATATTACAAAAAGAAGTGTGGAAATTGATGTTCTGTGTACCACACACACACACAGCAGGCCTAGACAGGAGGAGGACAGAGTGTAGGTACACAGAACATCAGAGGGTCAAATGTGGGAGAAAATGAGAGCAGACAGTGTTGACAAACAACGTTGCAACCTTGTGTGGGAACCGCAGGTGCAGAAACACAAAAGAAGAATCCTTGTGGGATGCAGAAACTGGCAGAGAAATTTTCCGTGCAACGTTCATATTGTTGTTACTCACAAACGCTGGCTGAGTAACAACAATATGAACATTACACAAGGGTTAAACTGAGCTGTGTTTTTTAGCTTTAGCAGTTAGCAGCGCGCTTTGAGGCCAGCTCTTTTAAATCTTTCCATCGGATTGTGTTACCTCTGCTTAATTAAGAGATTGAATGTGCTTCCATAGCTGTCATATTTTCTTGTCAACAAACGATTTTGCCATCCAAAATTTTGGATGGCAAATTTGTCATTTCAATCATTGATTTGTTGTTCAATAGTCCCATCGTGTGCGTATGGTGTTGTGTGCTATGTCACAGTGTGATGTTGCCTCTTCCTATATGATATCAAGTTCATTCTATTGCGGTTCGGCTTGTTGCTTTCACGAGTAAAAATATGTTTCCTGCATTGAACTTGCTGCACTTATGACACTGTCTTGTTGTCAACATAAATAAAAGCACATCAAAAGTAACGTGCCACGTTACATCAAGCTATCGCTAACTGCATTGTAACAGACCTAAAAGTTACTCGTTACTAGTAAAAGTAACGGCGTCACTAACGCCATTATTACGAACACTGATCAGATTTCATCCCCACTTCAAGGGGAACTGCACTTTTTTTTAAATGTTTCCTATCATTCATAATCCTTATGTGAGACAAGCACACGTTTGTATTTTTTTATGCATTTTAACTAGTAAATAAATGCGTTTTGAAAGTTCGCTTACAATGGAACCTATGCTAGTCGGCCTATTTTGCCTGTAAAGCGCTTAAAAAAAAACCCATCCAAACACCTCCATCATGGTGTTATATACACGCTGTAAGTATATATGTAATGTCGTAACAGAGACGTTTATTATAACTTGTAATATTTACATATTTTGCTGATTTTAAGTATACGGCGGCGTATGGAGTTTAATGTGTGTTTATTACGAACGCTTTTTGTAAAACAAAATGTATGTACCGGTAACTGACTTTTTTGCGTTTTAATATTGTGAACTGGGATAGGATCCTTCCACCACCGCGACCCCAAGAGGGACAAGCAGTAGAGGATGGATGGATATTTTTTTTGTTTTTTTTCACATCAAATTAAGCTGACAATTTCTTTTAAAACAATTTGTTAGCAAAATGCGTGTTTTAAAAATTCAGTGTTTAAAAATTAATTGTATAAAAATCATTGTATAAAAATTCACTGTATAGAAAATCAGTGTAAAAAAATTCAGTGCTGAAAAATTAAATATATAAAAATTCAGTGTAGAAAAATTTGCTGCTTCAAAAAGCAAGATCCACTTTCAGTAAATTAATACTGAGGCATTCGATCCTGTCTCAGAACCAGCCAATGAGGTGTCAAGTTTGAAGTCACTGACACAGGTCTTGCAAAACAGCATAGAAAAGGCAGTTAATTGGGCTACCTGGGCGTAATACAATGTGTTAAGTTGTTTCCAGAGGAAAGTAAATGTATACTGTACATTGGCTACTTCAAATTACAGTATATTCAAGTTTAATTTATGTAGTATTGTCCCTTGAGAGGATGTAATAAAATGTTTTTTGTTTAGGTTGTGGGGTACACATAAAATCCAGTCTCCCAGTGTTTTGCGATGATGTCACGCGAGTTCCACCAATCCCCATGAATTATGCTCAACTTTGCCCATCTTTTTCTTGATATTACATCATTGATTACTTTATTTTCAGCAAATTTCTCTATTATAATTACAGAAGAAAAATCACAACTATTTAATGCAACTTTCACTTTCTCCTGCAATTTTTTGCAACAAACACCTACAAAAACCCCTGCACTTTCCATTGTATTTTTTGGGAAGAAATTCAGGCATCTCAAAAAAGGCCTGCGACATCCTAGGGGGACTGGTAAATTGCTGTCAAGTTAAAGGCCTACTGAAATGAAATGTTCTTATTTAAACGGGGATAGCAGGTCCATTCTATGTGTCATACTTGATCATTTCGCAATATTGCCATATTTTTGCTGAAAGGATTTAGTAGAGAACATCGACGATAAAGTTCGGAACTTTTGGTCGTTGATAAAAAAGCCTTGCCTGTACCGGAAGTAGCGTGACGTCACAGGTTGTGGAGCTCCTCACATCTGCACATTGTTTACACTCATGGCCACCAGCAGCGAGAGCGATTCGGACCCCATTAATTTGAGCGAGGATGAAAGATTCGTGGATGAGGAAAGTGAGAGTGAAGGATTAGAAGGCAGTGGAAGCGATTCAGATAGGGAATATGCTGTGAGAGGCGGGTGGGACCTGATATTCAGCTGGGAAAGACTAAAACAGTAAATAAACACAAGACATATATATACTCTATTAGCCACAACACAACCAGGCTTACCGGTATATTTAATATGCCACAATTTAATCCGTATAACAAACACCTCCCCCCTCCCGTCCATACAACCCACCAATGCAACTCAAAGTACCGTTCACCTCCGTAAAGTTCATACAGCACATATATTTCCCCAAAGTTACGTACGTGACATGCACATAGCGGCACGCATGTACGGGCAAGCGATCAAATGTTTGGAAGCCAAAGCTGCCTACTCACGGTAGCGCGCCTGCTATCCAACTCAAAGTTCTCCTGGTTGTGTTGCTGCAGCCAGCCGCTAATACACCGATCCCACCTACAGCTTTCTTCTTTGCTGTCTTCATTGTTCATTAAACAAATTGCAAAAGATTCACCAACACAGATGTCCAGAATACTGTGGAATTTTGCGATGAAAACAGACGACTTAATAGCTGGCCACAATGGTGTCCCAATATGTCCGCACAATCCGTGACGTCACGCGCAAACGTCATCATACCGAGACGTTTTCAGCAGAATATTTCGCGGGAAATTTAAAATTGCACTTTACTAATCTAACCCGGCCGTATTGGCATGTGTTGCAATGTTAAGATTTCCTCATTGATATATAAACTATCAGACTGCGTGGTCGGTAGTAGTGGGTTTCAGTAGGCCTTTAACCAATGTTTAATTTAAGATGCAAATAAAGCACACTTGATTTGAGATTTTTTTTAAATGTTGTCCTTTTTGTTGTTACAAAATAATACAACTTTAAAAAAATGCTGCTGCAAAATCTAACATTTAGACTGCAACAATCATAACAAACCCACACAATGCTGAAGAGACTATACAGTTGAGCCTGTATTTTCTGCTGTGTTTTTTGTGAAAATCATTAGTCTTTTTTTCAGAAAATACAAATGACATAAATGCCCATGATCAATTTATGTGAAACTCTGGTCACAGCTGGTATTAAACATTTTACAATTGTATTTATTCTTGTTTCTGTTGTTTTTTACCAGGTGTTTGCAACCAAGATGATTGGATCAGTGCTGTCCGCCCAGTCATTGAAAAAAGAATACAGAAGTAATTATTTTTTTCCATGTTTTGACTATATTATAATGTACTTTCAAACACCAGCATGCACAGCAGGAGCCCTCAAAAACGTATTGCCTGACTGACACATAGTAATATTTAATCAATTACAATAACTCTACATTTTCTTCAACCATTTCATTACTTGGCCTTGTTTCATAGTATCAAATCATAATGAATATCGGTCAAATGTTTCTCTGTATATACATGAACACAATTTTGTTTTAATGTGCCACAAATCATTGTCACTAAGCGGGCCTCTTTCTCAGGTACAGTGAAGGAGAGATTCGTTTCAACCTAATGGCCATTGTGTCAGACCGTAAGATGATATACGAGAGGAAGATTGCAGAGCTTCAGACACAGCTTACTGAGGTAAGATGAAGCAAATCAGTAGAAACCTTGAAAAGGACTTTGAAAAGTTTGAAATCATATTTAGGCTTGCAACTCCTGCTGCTTCATTATTTACATTCTTAATTTGCCTTCCTAAGAATCAATTTTGAAATGCCATCTATTGCTGTCTAATGTCAATTTGTTCGATACAATATTACACAAAATATTGCATAGTAACGTCTATGATTTGTTGACCTTTTTCCTGGTGGAAATGTTTACTCTGTAATTCAAAGCACTGCTATTATCGCCACTGGGTGTTGTCTGAACGTCCTCTATTTCTGTCATACAAAATCTAATTTTGCTTAGTCATCCTGACTACAATCAGTACATGCATTGTGTAAGCCTCAAGCGCTGAACGTCAGCACAAGCTGTTTTTAGTTTCTGCTGCTTTCAGTCAACCTCGAGTGAATAGATGCGGGGCAGTTTTTTTGTTTTTTTTCAATAGTTAATTGTTTTCATGCTGAGTTGTTTTGCTCTGGAGGCAAAGCAGGTCCATAATTATCCTGAACACCACTCAACAGATGAAGTCATTTTTAATTGTTCCTCCATTTCTCTGATTTTGAGTTCTACAGGTATTGTTTGCCTTAAGCACAGGTCTTAAGAGAGGGAAAAAAAAGGTGCTTGAACCAGCTGTGGAATCATGCAAAAATATATTTATTATTTATACATACTAACTTGTATTTTCTTTCTAGGATGAGCCAATGGACACAGATCAGAGCAGCACCTTTTTAAGCTCCATTCAGTCGGAAATCGCCAAGTATCAACTCCTTATTGATGAGGAAAATCTGAAACTTAAAAGATATAAGGTTGGTACCAAAGTAGTTGATTCCTTGCTGATTTGGTAATTTTAACCCCTTATAGGGATATGAACAGTCCAGGATTTGTGTGATAAGTTATTGTGCCCAAGAGAGACAGAATGTGTTTACAACTTCCAGAAAAAAAACATGAAATCATGGTTATAAAATAATTTGCGTTAGATTCAGGACAAATAAGTATCTATCCTACTGACCAGCAATTCTGACACTCATAGACCTATTGTGGGCCCATCAAGCACCCAAATAAGTCTTGTCCCTATTAGAAAAATACTCTTAAGCTCAATTTGTTAAGTGGATAAATGACCAGGGTCACAGTAACAGACTCTTCCGTCTACCTCGTCAACACAAAGGGAAAGAGCTTAAGGACAAGATTGTAGACCTACACAAGACTACAGATGGGTGTTGTTTGCATTTGAACTGATACTACAGTCATGCCTCGCTACATTGTGCTTCAGCTCTTGCAGTTTCAACACCGCAGATTTTTTGAAAAATACATTCTATATGTTTTTGGCCTTAAATTAAGTGTTGAAATACGTTTTTTTGTATGTATTACAGTTAGAGATGTCCGATAATGGCTTGTTTGCCGATATCCCGATATTGTCCAACTCTTAATCACCGATTCCGATATCAACCGATACGATATATACAGTCGTGTAATTAACACATTATTATGCCTAATTTTGTTGTGATGCCCCGCTGGATGCATTAAACAATGTAACAAGGTTTTCCAAAATAAATCAACTCAAGTTATGGAAAAAAATGCCAACATGGCACTGCCATATTTATTATTGAAGTCACAAAGTGCTTTTTTTTTTTTAACATGCCTCAAAACAGCAGCTTGGAATTTGGGACATGCTCTCCCTGAGAGAGCATGAGGAGGTTGAGGTGGGCGGGGTTAGCGGGGGGTGTATATTGTAGCGTCCCGGAAGAGTTAGTGCTGCAAGGGGTTCTGGGTATTTGTTCTGTTGTGTTTATGTTGTGTTACGGTGCGGATGTTCTCCCGAAATGTGTTTGTCATTCTTGTTTGGTGTGGGTTCACAGTGTGGCACATATTTGTAACAGTGTTAAAGTTGTTTATATGGCCACCCTCAGTGTGACCTGTATGGCTGTTGACCAAGTATGCCTTGCATTCACTTGTGTGTGTGAAAAGCCGTAGATATTATGTGATTGGGCCGGCACGCAAAGGCAGTGCCTTTAAGGTTTATTGGCGCTCTGTACTTCTCCCTACGTCCGTGTACCAATCCGTACAGCGGCGTTTTAAAAAGTCATAAATTGTACTTTTTGTACCCTATACCGATAATTTACAATATTACATTTTAAAGCATTTATCGGCCGATAATATCGGCAGTCCGATATTATCGGACATCTCTAATTACGGTGCAGTATTTTTTATTACCGACTTGTGGAGACCAAGCAGAGTTTTGTTTAAGGGTTACACTGCTAATCTTGGCGCAACTGTATCTTCACTGCAACAAGCATCAAATTAACTTTTAGGAGAACAACTTTTTGAAGGACTTCAACTCCTGCCTCATCAATCACACATCCCCACGTTAGTGAGCCTTTGAAGCCAGCAATGTTAAACGACGACAACCGGAAGTAGCAACGGACATTCAGGTAGCACTTGAGAGGGCTACCTGAGACTGCTATAAACTATTAGCTCCTGTCCAGTCAAAGTGGAGATGAACTCTTTTGATGCACTTCAACTTCAACATCAATAACATAACTTTGATGTGATCGACACAACGCAGACACGCAAAGTTAACACGGAATGCTAACAATGCAGCTTAAAGGCCTACTGAAACCCACTACTACCGACCACGCAGTCTGATAGTTTATATATCAATGATGAAATCTTAACATTATAACACATGCCAATACGGCCGGGTTAACTTATAAAGTGACATTTTAAATTTGCCGCTAAACTTTCGGTTCGAAACGCCTCTGAGGATGACATATGCGCGTGACGTAGACCGGCGAACACGGGTATGCCTTCCACATTGAAGCCAATACGAAAAAGCTCTGTTTTCATTTCATAATTCCACAGTATTCTGGACATCTGTGTTCGTGAATCTGTTGCAATCATGTTCATTGCATTATGGAGAAGGAAGCTGAGCAAGCAAAGAAGAAAGTTGTCGGTGCGAAATGGACGTATTTTTCGAACGTAGTCAGCAACAACAGTACACAGCTTCTTTGTTTACATTCCCGAAAGATGCAGTCAAGATGGAAGAACTCGGATAACAGAGACTCTAACCAGGAGGACTTTTGACTTCGATACACAGACGCCTGTAGAGAACTGGGACAACACAGACTCTTACCAGGATTACTTTGATTTGGATGACAAAGACGCAGACGTGCTACTGTGAGTATGCAGCTTTGGCTTCTAAACATTTGATCGCTTGACCGTATGTGCGCAACTTTTTTTTGCGTATGTACGTAACTTTTTAAAAATATATAAGCTTTATGAACCTTGGGTTAGGTGAACGGTCTTTTGGGCTGAGTGATTGTGTGTGTTGATCAGGTGTTTGAATTGTATTGGCGTGTTCTATGGAGCTAGGAGCTAGCATAGGAGCTAGGAGCTAGCATAACAAACACGCAGGTGTTTTTATGCAGGATTAATTTGTGGCATATTAAATATAAGCCTGGTTGTGTTGTGGCTAATAGAGTATATATATGTCTTGTGTTTATTTACTGTTGTAGTCATTCCCAGCTGAATATCAGGTACCGTGAGTATGCAGCCTTGGCTGCTAAACATTTGATAGCTTGACCGTATGTGCGCGTCACGTACGTAACTTTTTAAAAATATATAAGCTTTATGAACCTTGGGTTAGGTGAACGGTCTTTTGGGCTGAGTGATTGTGTGTGTTGATCAGGTGTTTGAATTGTATTGCCGTGTTCTATGGAGCTAGGAGCTAGCAGAGGAGCTAGGAGCTAGCGTAACAAACACGCAGGTGTTTTTATGCAGGATTAATTTGTGGCATATTAAATATAAGCCTGGTTGTGTTGTGGCTAATAGAGTATATATATGTCTTGTGTTTATTTACTGTTGTAGTCATTCCCAGCTGAATATCAGGTCACCCCCGGCTCTCACAGCATCTTCCCTATCTGAATAGCTTCAACTCCCCACTAGTCCTTCACTTGCACTTTACTCATCCACAAATCTTTCATCCTCGCTCAAATTAATGGGGAAATTGTCGCTTTCTCGGTCCGAATCTCTCTCACTTCATGCGGCCATCATTGTAAACAATAGGGAACTTTGCGTATATGTTCAACTGACTACGTCACGCTACTTCCGGTAGGGGCAAGCCTTTTTTTTATCAGATACCAAAAGTTGCAATCTTTATCGTCGTTGTTCTATACTAAATCCTTTCAGCAAAAATATGGCAATATCGCGAAATGATCAAGTATGACACAGAATAGATCTGCTATCCCCGTTTAAATAAAAAAAATTCATTTCAGTAGGCCTTTAAGGTGTAGCTGCAACTGTCAAGTGGACCAACTTTGTGCAGAACAATTAACACCTGTGGTTTCACACAGGGAAGCACGGTGCTAACTTCAAGAAATTACCCAAATTGTGATCAACTAATTCCACATTGTGGCCGTGTTTTAGTGGCTAACGAGAGCGCTCTTTGCCTACCCGTGAAAACTGTAGTTTACAGTAGAACAAACTCAAGGCTCCTAGATGGGGTGAAGCAAGTGTAAAGTTAAAATATTTACAATGTCTTAAACATTTTTAATGCTCTCACTAGTTAAAAATGTGCGGCAGCAGTGTTTATGGATCTAACTAAAGCATTTTAAAACTTTTTTTAATTTTTTTTTAGCATTATTAGACCCTTTTAGACATAGAATAACACCCATAAACACCTATACATGTGTTTTACCCAATATAGTCACTTTGAGTGTGTTCAGTACTTGCAGCAACCACATGGAAACACTATTGTATTTTCCGGACTATAGAGCACACTGGTATATAAGCAACTACATTTTAGAAGAAACAAATATTTTACATATATTAGCCACACCGCACTATAAGCCGCAGATGTATACGTTACATGTTGTATGCTTGCATATTCGAAATAAACTCAAACTCACTATGAAAATATTTGATTCATTAATAGTAATCCTACTTCACCGAAATCCGGTCATGTCCGGTCCCAATTAACTCCGATAAACAAGGGATGTCTGTAGTACCAAATTGGTACTTTTGAAATGATGCCCAAAGTAGTACTTAAAACATTTAAAACATACACATTTTTGTGAAAAACTAACATATTTTTCGGATCATAAGTCGCTCCGGAGTCTAAATCGCACCAGCCAAAAATGCATAATAAAGAAGGAAAAAAAACATATATAAGTTGCACTTTTTGGGGAAATTTATTTGATAAAATCCAACACCAAGAATAGACATTTGAAAGGCAATTTAAAATAAATAAAGAATAGTGAACAACAGGCTGAATAAGTGTACGGTATATGATGCATAAATAACCAACTGAGAATGTGCCTGGTATGTTAACCTAACATTTTATGGTAAGAGTCATTCAAATAACTATAACATATAGAACATGCTATACGTTTACCAAACAATCTGTCACTCCTAATCGCTAAATCCCATGAAAATCTTCTTCCTCTGTGTCGCTTCTAAACAACTCTGCCAACTCCAAAGCTCAAATCAAATCAAATCAACTTTATTTATAAAGCACATTTAAAATTTACCACAGGGGTAGCCAAAGTGCTGTACAATGGGCAGGTTAAAAATAATACAAGAACCGAGCAAACACAACACAACACAAGGTAGACAATGCGCCGCTTCCTCTTCTATCGGTACGTCGCTTACGTCAGAGTCATCGTCAGTTGCAGTTCCAATTATTCCAGCCTTTCTGAATCCGGACAGTATGGTTTCGGTTGTCACTGAAGCCCATGCTTTGTCGATCCATCCAATGACATCCAGAAAAGTTGCATGGCGCATTCTCCCGGTTGTCGTGAAGCTGTGCTCTCCATCCATCATCCACTGCTCCCGCAGGTTGCGCAGGACTGCCTTAAAGCCCTTCTCAGTTTTTATAAGTTACTGCCAATGTTGAAATGATCAATTTTCATAGGTACGGAAGTAGTAGCAGGTAGCATCTTTTTTTTTCACAATGCACTTCTACCATGACCCGCCCCCGCCAAATTTTTATTGGTCGACGTGTGTGTGTAACGATTGCTGATATACGCCTAGTCTCTTACGTGAATGAGATAAATAATATTATTGGATATTTTACGGTAAAGTTTTAATAATTTCACACATAAATCGCTCCAGAGTATAAATCGCACCCCCGGCCAAACTATGAAAAAAAAACTGCGATTTATAATCTGAAAAATAGGGTAATGCCTTTTTAACAAGAATTACAATCCACAATACATTGTCATAATTATCACAGCAAAACCAGCAACAATACAGAAGATGGAGAATATACAAAAAAAAATGACTTTCTTGTGTTGTAATGTTGATGCTCATAGTTACGGGGTTCATGAATCCGTGTTTCTTACCGTGCCCAGTTGATAGCTAGATAGATAGTACTTTATTGACTCCTTCAGGAGAGTTCCCTCAGGAAAATTAAAATTCCAGCAGCAGTGTACAGAATTGAGATCGAATTTAAAAAGTAAATAATGGGGGTATAAATGGAAACAAAATAGAAAAATATTACAATAAGAATAAAAATAAAAAGCAACAATGAGAATAAAAATATAACAGTAAAACAAGAATATAACAAGAAAAACTAGGCAGTAGTGACCATGTTATGAAAAAGTATTGCACTGTTATTGTTTTGCATCCCGTCATCCTAGTACCCCCCCCTAACTCCCCAGAGAGGAGTTGTACAGTCTAATGGCGTGTGGGACAAAGGAGTCTATTAGTCCTGCACTTGGGATGAAGCAGTCTAGCACTGAACAGGCTCCTCTGGCTACTGATAACGGTATGCAGAGGGTGACTGGCATCATCCAGGATGCTCACTAGTTTTTCCACAGTCCTCTTCTCTGCCACCGTCACCAGTGTGTCCAGTTTTATTCCGATCGTAGAACCGGCCCGCCTGATCAGTTTCTCCAGTCTGGAGCTGGTGAATTGGGATTGGTGAATAATGAGGAAGTGATGTGTTTTTTTCCGTGTAGCCTGGTTGTAGGTAGCGCTAGCGGTGTTGTATCTCTGGGATGCTGTTGACCTGTTTAGAAAGTGCAAGCGACTGTATGTGCCCTACTTACAAGATGTTACTATAATATCATCAAGCACTTGTTGCAGGTTACTGAGTCTGCATTCATTTAGCACCCAAATTAGGCACTGTTACAGTAGCTTCTTTTTTCAGTCTGGTTACTATCATTAGCGTCGATAGCAGTACTGTTATTGGGCTGTGAATCTTTGGACACCACACAATTCGATTCGATTCTTGGGGCTAACGATTTGATTTAGAATCGATTCCCAATTCAAAACTTTTGTCGATTCAAAATATATACTTTTTAATAACATTAGGTGTCAGTTCTATGATTAACTACAAACCCCCAAACCAGTGAAGTTGGTACGTTGTGTAAATGGTAAATAAAAACAGAATACAATGATTTGCAAAACCATTTCAACCTATATTCAATTGAATAGACTGCAAAGACAAGATACTTAACGTTCGAACTGGAAAACTTTATTTTTTGCAAATATTAGCTTATTTGGAATTTGATGCCTGCAACATGTTTCAAAAAAGCTGGCACATGTGGCGGAAAAGACTTTGAGAAAGTTAAGGAATGCTCATCAAACACTTATTTAGAACATCCCACAGGTAAACAGGCTAATTGGGAACAGGTGGGTGCCATGATTGGGTATAAAAGCAGCTTGCATGAAATGCTCAGTCATTCACAAACAAGGATGGGGCGAGAGTCACCACTTTGTCAACAAATGCGTGAGCAAATTGTCCAACAGTTTAAGAACAACATTTCTCAACCAGCTATTGCAAGGAATTTAGGGATTTCACCATCTACGCTCCGTAATATCATCAAAAGGTTCAGAGAATGGGGAAAAATCACTGCACGTAACATTGAATGCCCGTGACCTTGGATCACTCAGGCGGTACTGCATCAACAACTGACATCAGCGTGTAAATGATATCACCACATGGGCTCAGGAACACTTCAGAAAACCCCTGTCAGTAACTACAGTTTGTTGCTACATTTGTAAGTTTAAGTTAAAACTCTACTATGCAAAGCGAAAGCCATTTATCAACAAAACCCAGAAACGCTGCCGGTTTAGCTGGGCCTGAGCTCATCTAAGATGGACTGATGCAAAGTGGAAAAGTGTTCTGTGGTCTGACAAGTCCACATTTCAAATTGTTTTTGGAAACTGTGGACGTTGTGTCTCCGGAACAAAGAGGAAAAGAACCATCCAGATGATGGTGGTATAAGGGTGTATTAGTGCCCAAAGCATGGGCAAGGCACCATTAATGCTGAAAGGTACATACTGGTTTTGAAGCAACATATGTTGCCATCCAAGCAACGTTATCATGGACGCCCCTGCTTATTTCAGCAAGACAATGCCAAGCCATGTGTTACAACAGCGTGGCTTCATAGTAAAAGAGTGCGGGTACTAGACTGGCCTGCCTGTAGTCCAGACCTGTCTCCCATTGAAAATGTGTGGCGCATTATGAAGCCTAAAATACCACAACGAAGACCCCCGGACTGTTGAACAACTTAAGCTGTACATCAAGCAAGAATGGGAAAGAATTCCACCTGAAAAGCATCAAAAATGTGTCTCCTCAGTTCCCAAACTATACTGAGTGTTGTTAAAAGGAAAGGCCATGTAACAGTGGTAAAATGCCCCTGTGACAACTTTTTTGCAATGTGTTGCTGCCATTGAATTCTAAGTTAATGATTATTTGCAAAAAAAAATTAAGTTTTTCAGTTCAAACTTTAAATATCTTGTCTTTGCAGTCTATTCAATTGAATATAAGTTGAAAAAGATTTGCATATCATTGTATTCTGTTTTTATTTACTAATTACACAACGTGCCAACTTCACTGGTTTTGGGTTTTGTACATTCCTCCATAAAATAAACAGACAGCTGTGATACGTTTCTGTATTACTTAAAAAAAACTGGTTTTGTTGAATACAATTCTACCCAAACATTTAATAAAGTCAAACAAAAATCAGGTAACACGAGAAGTAAATCACACTTCTCTTTTGTAAAGTAAAATCTGTACAGCAGGTTGGGGCATCTACATCAACAATATCATTTGCCCGAGAGGCTGGATAGGACAGATTAAAAAAAAATAAAAAAATGTTTGTATATATATATATATATATACAAACATTTTTTATAAAAAAAATAAAAAATGTTTGTATATATATATATATATATATATATATATATATATATATATATATATATATATATATATATATATATATATATATATATATATATATATATATATATATATATATAAACTTTTTTTTACATTTTTTTATTTGTCCTATCCAGCCACTCTGTACTTTTTCTTTTTTTAATCGATTTTTTAATTTCTTTTATCGATTAAGAACATTCGAAAATCTATTTTTTTGACCACCCATTCCGTAAACCAGTTTCAGTACCCACCCTGCACAAGACTGGAATGGACTCAAAGACCATCGGCAGGAAGATTGTTGAGAGAAGGACTGTGATTGGCGCGATAATTTGATTGTTAGTGAACATTATAGTTAATGCAGAAGTTTGATTTATTTTGGTTTGCTCTTTTTTGAAGGGACTGCTATGACCACAAGGTGAAATTGACAGTGTCGTTTTTTTGATTTTCTAACAATCCATTCTTGTCACACACCTCTTTGGATCCCTGTATATTCTTACAGGTTGAAAACATTAGGAGAAAGCACAACTATCTTCCCTTCATTATGGAGTTATTGAAGACATTGGCAGAGCACCAGCAGCTAATTCCTTTGGTGGAGAAGGTGAATATCCTTTTAAACGCATTTCAATATTTTGTTACTTTAAATTATTACAATAATCGACAGTTTTGAAAATTAGAGTGCAAAATAAGTATGTCGAAATAATTTGATAATTTAAGGGTTTGTTGAAAATATGTTAAATTAACTTTCTGATTTTTTTTTTTACCAGGCAAAGGAGAAACAGTGCGCCAAAAAATCCCAGGAGGCCAAGTAATCATGATCACACTTCTGAAAAAGGCCTTTTGTTATGTACACACGCACGCAGCACACACACACACACACACACACACACACACACACACACACACACACACACACACACACACACACACACACACACACACACACTGAGGCCTACAGTCATGATCTTTTTGCCTGTTAGCCATATATAAATTGTGTACATCTGCCATATGCACATTTGCAGCACTTTTTCCACTGTGTTATTGCATCCAGGCTTCAGAACTGTGTTGCAGGTGTAGCAGAGAGTGTCCATGTGTGTTCATCAGGTTCCGTGCATGATCGAAGGAAACATGTTGAAATTGTCTTATTTTCATAATAAAAGTGTCAATGAATTTGCAAATGGGTTGTGTTTTCATGAACAGATGTCCTTCAATGGTGTTTTTAAACCCATCTGTCTAGAATAGCTTTTTTGTGAGCGTATTAACATTACAATCACTTTTGTGACTTGTGGTGGTGCCTGACTGCCACCTGCTGGTTGCACAGAGTTATTACAATGAATGGATAAATAGAGCATAGAAATGCTACCATGCAGTTTGGGTTCTGTAACATGTTCCAAAAGGTTTGATGAAGGCCGACTTGTATTTAAGAACAACAACAAAAATCCATAAATGATTCAATTCCAATTAATCCAGTTAAAACATCCCCCAAAAATTACATTCTATATAGAATACAAATTTAACTTGCACATTTTATATAAAATAATACAAATTTAACTTGCAGAAAACAATGTTGCATACATATATACACTTGATTTGAATTGAATGTGCACACTTTTTTTTAGCTTACTAATAAAATGACTTCTGTGAATGCACTGAATAGAATCAGCCAGGGATGGAGAGTGGTTGCTGGTAATTTTCACAACTTTATTTGCCCTTGTGGAAAAAAATATTAGGCTTTCTGTGGCCCTAAACAATATTTTGTTTGTGGCCCCATTTCGGTCTTGAACTGAGGCATATACGGTCGTCCCTCGACAGAAAGGTGACTGACTATCTTGGTGTTATTTCATGCCTAGAGGGTTTTCTTCAAATTAAACAAAATATTTAGAAAGTCTTTTGCTATGCTCTAGTTATGAAAACATTGAATATTTCCTACTTTGCGGAAATTAATTTAATCAATTAACAGCGATAAACGAGAGATTGCTGCATTCATAAGTAAAATAATCATGTATGATCAATAAACAAAGACTACATTGAACACTATAATTCAGTTCAATATGTGTTAATATTCCAGATAATGTCCAATGTTTGTATGAATCGTGGAACTATGGACAAGCTCTATATTGTAGCGTCCCGGAATAGTTGGTACTGCAGGGAATTCTGGGTATTTTTTATGTTGTGTTGCGGTGCAAATATCCCGAAATGTGTTTGTCATTGTTGTTTAGTAGGTTTCACTATATGGCACATGTTTATGACAGTGTTGGCGCTGTTCATACCACCACCCTTAGTGTAACATGTATGGCTGTTGACAAAGTATACGATTAATTCGCTTGTTTGTTTGCGTGTTCAAAATTAACTTGAGCCTTAAAATGTTAATGATCTTTCAGAGTGACAGCTTTTCTTTATATCTTCAATTAGAGTGGTCGGTATCTCCACCCGCCATGCAGCCAATTCTAAACTGCTATGCTGCTTCAGCATTAATTAGAAGAGTAAATAAAACACAATAAATGGGCAAAGATAATGGAAAAAAACCTAATGTTCGTAGGACATATCTTTGGGGAAAAGGGTTCGGCCGCGGGATAAACAAATAGTATAGTGGTACGGACGTATTTCTAAGAGAATTTGTCTAAATCGTTCTTGATGACTGCGTTCAATGCTAAATTGGCTTTTAGGGTTTGGGATGCGGCCATGATGCTGCTAATCCGAACTAAAACCATCACAAAGAACATGTTGACAATTCAGGCCATCAAAGTAGAACAAGCAAACACCTGCAGAGCAAGACTACCAAGATGATCAGCTACTTAAGTGACCGGTTGCCATAACCAGGTGCCATATATATATATATATATATATATATATATATATATATATATATATATATATATATATATATATTATTTTTTTTTTTTTTTTTTTTTTTACTATTTTGAAGAGCTAATTGGAGACGAAGGAAACTCGTTTCAGCCGCTTGTACCCGTGACCTTGTCCTTTCGGTCACAACCCAAAGCTCATGACACAGGTGAGAATAGTAATGTAGATCGGCAGGTACATTGAGAGCTTTACCTCCCGGCTCAGCGGACCGATACAGGATCACTGCAGACGCCACACCGATCCGCCCGTCAATCTCACGATCCTCTTTTGCCCTTTACTCGTGAACAAGACTCTGGGGTACTTGAACTCCTCCCCCAACCCATGGATGGCATTCCACCCTTTTCCAGGCGAGAACCATGGACTGGCTTTGGAGGTGCTGATTCGCATCCCAGTTGCTTCACACTTGGCTGCGAACCGATTCAGTGAGAGCTGAAGATCCTGGTCAGATAAGGCCATTAGGACCACATCATCTGCAAAAAGCACAGACCTAATCCGGCAGCCACCAAACCGGATCTCCTCAACGCCCTGACTGCGCCTAGGAATTATGTCCATAAATTATGAACAGAACCAGTGACAAAGGGCAGCCCTGGCGGAGTCCAACCCTCACTGGAAACGGGTCCGACTTACTGCCGGCAATGCGGACCAAGCTCTGACACTGATCATACAGGGAGCAGACCGCCACAATCAGGCAATCCAATAGGACCACATCATCTGCAAAAAGCACAGACCTAATCCGGCAGCCACCAAACTGGGTCTACTCAACGCCCTGACTGCACCTAGGAATTAAGTCCATAAATTATGAACAGAACCAGTGACAAAGGGCAGCCCTGGCGGAGTCCAACCCTCACTGGAAACGGGTCCGACTTACCGCCGGCAATGCGGACCAAGCTCTGACACTGATCATACAGGGAGCAGACCGCCACAATCAGACAATCCAATACCCCATACTCTCTGAGCACTCCCCGCAGGACTTCCCGAGGGTCACGGTCGAAGGCCTTCTCCAAGTCCACAGACCACATGTAGACTGGTTGGGCAAACTCCCATGCACCCTCGAGTACCCTGCCATAAGTATAGAGCTGGTCCACAGTTCCACGACCAGGACGAAAACTTTGGTAGCTTATGTAAACTACTTTTCTGAAGTTCTTATTTTGTTTGTGCAGACAGATAAGATCCAGCTTGCAGCACTTGTATTGTGAAGGCCGAAACTGTGCATTTAGTCTTTGTGCTCTTGTGTTGTTTTGGAAAGATGGGGCAGTGTTCAAATAGAAATGGTCTCTCGAGTTCCTGTCTTCTGTCCTTTATTTATTTATACTGAGTTTGCACTTGTACAGTATGTCAATATAGCGACCAATGTCTTCGTGAGGATGGATGATAGGATAGGATCATCCAGACAAACTCCTACGTAGACAAACTCCTCCTATGTATCAGGGAAACACAGTGTGGAAGCATGGAAACACAAATTGAGACTAGGGATGTGCCGATCGATGGGCCACCGATCAGAATCGTCCGATTTTCATGAAAAATCACGTGATCTCCATTGATTAATGCTTTTCAATGCTGATCACAAATGCCGAGTGTATTTATTCTTAGTCCACTGGTTGACAAGACAGTGGCTAATTGTGTGCCATGTGCGTCGAATGGACGATGGCCGGACCCCCAAAGACATCCTCTACGCAAAGCTTGCCTACGGCAAGAGGACAACGTGACGGCCGCATCTCCGCTTCAAGGATGTCTGCAAGCGTGACCTGAAAGCGCTCGACATGGACCTGAACACCTGGGAAGAGCTTGCTCAGGACAGATCCAGCTGGAGACACAACGTGAACACAACTGAAAGCTGGCGAGGCAAAACTCTGCCAGCTTGCAGATGAGAAGCGAGCTCAGAGAAAGAGCAAGCACCTACATCCTGTAACTGACTCGACCTACAAATGCACCAAGTGCAACAGAGACTGTCACTCCCGTGTGGGTCTGTACAGCCATAGTAGACGCTCTATGACCAACTAAAACATATCCAAGGGGCGTCAGTCTTTCGAGACTCACGGATGCCAACAACATTGCAGCAAATAAGCTCCATATCTTAGTATCTGAAGTGTTATCACTGGAGGACAAGACTTAACGTGTTACACACCGAGTAAGAGCAAACAAGAAGGCCTGCTAATCGCTAAGCTAGCTGGCAAAACAGCTTGACACAACAGAAGAAATTAGTAATTTGTAAAGTTGCCTAAATGTAGTTGGAACCATGTTACAGCAGAAAGTAAGCAGATATTGACTGGAAGTTAACAAGTAGATTAATAGGAGTGTAGAGAAGGGGGGTCCATGCTACGACCCGCCAATGACTTTGATTTGGCCCGCGAAAAGACACGAGTCCAATTAGCAATTTGGTCAGGCATGGAGTTGTCCATCCATCCATCTTCAACCGCTTATCCGGAATCTGGTCGCGGGGACAACAGCTCTAGCAGAGACCCCCAGACTTCCCTCTCCAGAGCAACATTAGCAACTTCCTCCTGGGAAATCCCGAAGCGTTCCCAGGCCAGAGAGGAGATGTAATCCCCCCCACCTGGTCCTTGGCCTGCCACGGAGTCTCCTCCCAGTGTGACATGCAACGAGGACCTCCCTAGGGAGACGCTCTTGAGGTGTCCGCACGAGATGCCTGAACCACCTAAGCTGGCTCCTTTCCAAGCGAAAGAGCAGCGGCTCTACTCCGAGTCTCTCTCTCGGGTGACTGAATGGATGTATGGAGTTGTCATAATACATTAGCTTAGCCTGTGAACTTTTAGCTGATGTTGAGACACCATCTGATGGTCAATGAGAATAACTAGACTCAGTGACCATTCATTATACTTGCATCAAAATACAGCACAGCTGTTAATTATAAGTCACAATCCAAACAACCTTCCCTAGTCATGGTGCAAGAAAAAAAACACTCAGCACAAAAATTCAACAAACATGGTCACTAAACTTTGTAGATACTATATACTATGTATCAATTACACTCGTTTAAATCCGTTACAAGGGATGATGGGAAAAATGCAAAACACTCTCTCCACCCTTGTCCATGTTTGGCGCATTTTGGCTAGTTGATATTTATGATTGGTTCTCGCCCGGGAAAAGGGTGGAGTGCCATTTCCGGGTTGGGGAGGAGATCTTGGGAGTTCAAGTACCTCAGAGTCTTGTTCACGAGTGAGGGAAAAGTGGATTGTGAGGTCGACAGGCGGATCGGTGCGGTGTCTTCAGTAATGCGGACGCTGTATCGATCCGTTGTGGTGAAGAAGGAGCTCTCAATTTACCGGTCGATCAACGTTCTCATCCTCACCTATGGTCATGAGCTTTGGGTTATGACCGAAAGGACAAGATCACGGGTACAAGCGGCCGAAATGAGCTTCCTCCGCCGGGTGGCGGGGCTCTCCCTTAGAGATAGGGTGAGAAGCTCTGCCATCCGGGAGGAGCTCAAACTAAAGCCGCTGCTCCTTCACATGGAGAGGAGCCAGATGAGGTGGTTCGGGCATCTGGTTAGGATGCCACCCGAACGCCTCCCGAGGGAGGTGTTTCGGGCACGTCCGACCGGTAGGAGGCCACGGGGAAGACCCAGGACACGTTGGGAAGACTATGTCTCCCGGCTGGCCTGGGAACGCCTCGGGATCTCACGGGAGGAGCTTCACCAAGTGGCTGGGGAGAGGGAAGTCTGGGCTTCCCTGCTTAGGCTGCTGCCCCCGCGACCCGACCTCGGATAAGCGGAAGAAGATGGATGGATATTTATGATTGATCACAAAACTTTTAAGAAGGTTGTCAGGCCAGTAAACAAGGTAGAAGTTGAACCTTCACATACTTTTAACAACCAGTTATAATACACACTAATTATATATCCATTATAATAGTATTTTATATATACATACAGTACATACATCTCGTTACTTCGGGCCTCAATTCGCGAGCTGGAGCATACATTTAGATGAGGTCTGTGATATACTTTATGGCCAATACATTCAAAGCTTTTAAAAAACAAACAGTAAAATGTTAAAATCCATCCTAAAACGAAGAGAAAGCCAATGCAGGAACATGTTTTGTTTGCTGTAAAAATCGTGCCGCATGGTTGGTTAAAGTGCATTTTGACTTATTCCAGCGTAAAGTGCATTACACTAGTCGAGACGTGGTGCGATAAAAGTTTGCATGTCCTGTTCAAATTCTTCAAGAGACAGATAAGATTTGATATGTGATGACAGCTGAAGATGATAAAAACTTGATTTGTTTGTCTAACGTCAAACTTCTTTAAGACTGGTGGCGTTGGCACATACAGAGCTCTTAAGAAAATCTAAGTGTAAGTAAGAGTCACTATTGCATAGCAACACAACTTCACTTTTTCTCAATCAATCAATCAAAGTATTTATATAGTCCTTAATCACAAGTGTCTCAAAGGGCTGCACAAGCCACGACGGCATCCTCGGCTCGGATCCCACATCAGGGCAAGAAAAAAACTCAACCCAATGGGATACAATGAGAAACCTTGGAGAGGACACATCTGCATCCCCTTCTTCTGATACACTATATCATATATATACCCATCCAAATGATCAGAATCAGGTGTCTTAATCACTTGGCCCGGCCACAGGTGTATAAAATCAAGCACTTAGGCATGGAGACTGTTTCTACAAACTTTTGTGAAAGAATGGGCCGCTCTCAGTGATTTCCAGCGTGGAACTGTCATAGGATGCCACCTGTGCAACAAATCCAGTCGTGAAATGTTCTCGCACCTAAATATTCCAAAGTCAACTTTACTATAAGAAAATGGGAGAGTTTGGGAACAACAGCAACTCAGCCACGAAGTGGTAGGCCACGTAAACTGACAGAGAGGGGTCAGCGGATGCTGAAGCGCATAGTGCAAAGACTTTCTGCACAGTCAGTTGCTACAGAGCTCCAAACTTCATGTCACCTTCCAATTAGCCCACATACAGTACGCAGAGAGCTTAATGGAATGGGTTTCCATGGCCGAGCAGCTGCATCTAAGCCATACATCACCAAGTCCAATGCAAAGCGTCTGATGCAGTGGTGTAAAGCACGTCACCACTGGACTCTAGAGCAGTGGAGACGTGTTCTATCAAGCTTTTCCATCTGGCAATCTGATGGACGAGTCTGGGTTTGGAGGTTGCCAGGAGAACGCTACATTTGTGCCGTGTGTGAAATTTGGCGGAGGAGGAATTATGGTGTAAGGTTGTATTCCAGGAGTTGGGCTTGGCCCCCTTAGTTCTAGTGAAAGGAACTTTGAATGCTCCAGGATACCAAAACATTTTGGACAATTCCATGCTCCCAACCTTGTGGGAACAGTTTGGAGGGGGCCCCTTCCTCTTCCAACACGACTGTGCACCAGTGCACAAAGCAAGGTCCATAAAAACATGGATGACAGAGTCTGGTGTTGATGAACTTGACTGGCCTGCACATAGTCCTGACCTGAACCCGATAGAACACCTTTGGGATGAATTAGAACGGAGACTGAGAGCCAGGCCTTCTCCACCAACATCAGTGTGTGACCTCACCAATGTGCTTCTGGAAGAATGGTGGAAAATTCCTATAAACACACTCCGCAACCTTGTGGACAGCCTTCCCAGAAGAGTTGAAGCTGTAATAGCTGCAAAAGGTGGACCCACATCATATTGAACCCTATGGGTTAGGAATGGGATGGCACTTCAAGTTCATATGTGAGTCAAGGCAGGTGGCCAAATACTTTTGGCAATATAGTGTGAGTAGCCAATAAGTAAATTCTGAGGGGTGGTAAGGGTCTATCATTAGTGCAATATCTCGATACTGACAGTGTACTACGTTTTGCCATACTCAGCATTAGCTGTTGTTTTTATTTCCATTGTGTTTTGCGTTGCTTTCAGTAAGTGCGCAATGAAGGTTGTGAATACTTGAACATTGTGTGACCTATGGTTACACTTGTCAAAGGGCTGCAAGGCCGTCTGAGAATTATTCTATTTTTGGCTCCGGTGTTTACACACTCATGTACTCCACTCGTCCGTCACACAGATTCCTCATGGAAAGAAATGAAAACCTGCAGGTTTTACTACAAGCCCTGCGAGAGCACACGCGGTTGCACATCACGCCTGACGTCAAAACAAAGGGCTGCGCAAAAGAAAGACTTCATTGTGAAGCTTTCACAACTCTGCAAAAGGTGTAATTATAAGTCCGACTTTGTAGCTGCCTTTGTTGTATTCCTGTGTTGCATTCAGAAAATGTGTAGTAGTGCCGTATTGTCCGGGCTAAAAAGTGCAACGGTCTTTAAGCCGCAAGCGTCTCAGAAGAAAACTTTTTTGTTTGTGTACATATATTAGTGTGAATGTAAGTGTGAATGTTGTCTGTCTATCTGTGTTGGCCCTGTGATGAGGTGGCGACTTGTCCAGGGTGTACCCCGCCTTCTGCCCGAATGCAGCTGAGATAGGCTCCAGCACCCCCCGAGACCCCAAAAGGGACAAGCGGTACAAAGTGGATGGATGGATGGATATATTAGCCGCAGGTATATACCGATACAAAATATATGTAAATGTTTCTTTACATCACTCAATTGTTTCCAAACGTTGTCTGTAACACGGCAGTAAAACGGATGATCAAACAAAACAGTAGTCATCCTTATGGACCCGCGAGCTGTGGAAACTCGCTCGCCGATCAGCTAAACAGACCCAATAACTCTACTCTGACATTTTGGTGAATTTACAAAACTGAAAAACCCCCAAAGAGAATCAGATCACAATCAGAATCAGAAATACTTTAATAATACCCGAGGGGAAATTAAAGATTTTTCAGCACAATCCCATTCTAGAGCAGACAAACATTACAGGGAGACAGAACAGGATCGCGGACGGCTCTGCCAGCTTCCGGCGCCCCTTACAAAAAAGGTGAGAAACAGGTAAACGTTTGGGAGGGGAGGGGGTGAGAAAGAAAAAAAAATCAGTCTAAGCCTGAGGCCAATGGGGGAAAAAACTCATAACCATAGCACACATAAGCATGTGTAAGAGGTAAACGTCAAAGAACAGTCAGGTTCAAACACTGATGATCTATTAAACAGGACAAGAAGCAAAGAATCAAACAGAGACAGAATTCAATTTGGCTCAATTGAGGAGAAACGTGTCAACCTGCAACCTCTTACAGTGTCACCCACGCTCTGGCGAAAGATTGTACGCCACCTCTTTTTATTTGGACTTTCCCTGTTTACATAACAGCAGCTGTTTCTAAAGGAATGGGGGGTATGTAAACAAACATTGTTTTCGGTCACATTAACACAAGAGAAAAAGATGCCTCGGGCTTGGGCTGGTCCTGGATCGAGCTTGGGCAAGTCTTGGGTCACAATAGATAACCCTCCTCCCGTCTCCTCACATCGTACACAATGGAATTTTCCAAGCCTTTGGCTTGGTGCAACAAAGACAGCTTTCACTGGGAACTCAGAGAACGGAAAGTTTTTTGATAATTTACATACAATTTTTCTGACAAACACAAAGGACATTAAAATAGCAGAGCTGATGCAACCAGACATTTCTACACATTTCTAAGTTAACAACACTAACACAGACACTTGTAAAATGTGTATTTGTAATGCTAATAACGCTAGCTGGATTACATTATGATGGCATGTAGAAATATGCATGAAAACACTCCTGCAGACATCACACATGGGACGGTTTAGTAAGTATGAATTGCTTTAGTTGTATCGTAAAATTTACAAACGTTTCTCGGAGTGATGGATGACGAATCCTGTCGAGCAGAAACGCTACGGATGGTTATGCTTCCGCTTCAAAGCACAAAATAGGAAGGACACTTTCAACCCGAAGCAACTTCGATGAGCGGACTTGTCCTAAAAATGGCGCCGTAGCACAAGCCATGACGCGCCTTTTAGTGTCTGTCTGGGTTATATGAAAATGGTGTGTTGAATACAAACCATTATGGCCGTTAGTGGAAGAAAAATCCATAAATTGGCCATATCGTTTTAGAAGCCGCAGAGTTCAAAACGTGGGAAAAGAGTAGTCTGGGGGGAATATGGTATATGTGCTGTAGAGCAGGCAAGGTGGTTGCACATATGGAACACCTTTCCTCCATCACATGCAGAAATGTTCAATTGTGCCCAGAATTAAACATTGTTTATGTTAGTGGATATATAGGATGTGGCAGTACACTAGAAGCATTTAAGTCCCATCTTAAAACTCATTTGTATACTCTAGCCTTTAATTGGACCCCCTTTTTAGACCAGTTGATCTGCCGTTTCTTTTTTTTTTCTGCCCCCCTCTCCCTTGTGGAGGGGGCGGGGGCACAGGTCCGGAGGCCATGGATGAAGTGCTGGCTGTCCAGAGTCGGGACCCGGGGTGGACCGCTCGCCTGTGCATCGGTTGGGGACATCTCTGCGCTGCTGACCCATCTCCGCTCGGGATGGTCTCCTGCTGGCCCCACTATGGACCGGACTCTCACTATTATGTTAGATCCACTATGGACCGGACTCTCACACTATTATGTTAGATCCACTATGGACTGGACTCTCACTATTATGTTAGATCCACTATGGACCGGACTCTCACACTATTATGTTAGATCCACTATGGACCGGACTCTCACTATTATGTTAGATCCACTATGGACCGGACTCTCACACTATTATGTTAGATCCACTATGGACCGGACTCTCACTATTATGTTAGATCCACTATGGACTGGACTCTCACTATTATGTTAGATCCACTATGGACCGGACTCTCACACTAGTATGTTAGATCCACTATGGACCGGACTCTCACTGTTATGTTAGATCCACTATGGACTGGACTCTCACTATTATGTTAGATCCACTATGGACCAGACTCTCACTATTATGTTAGATCCACTATGGACTGGACTCTCACTGTTATGTTAGATCCACTATGGACTGGACTTTCACACTATTATGTTAGATCCACTATGGACTGGACTCTCACTATTATGTTAGATCCACTATGGACTGGACTCTCACTATTATGTTAGATCCACTATGGACTGGACTCTCACTATTATGTTAGATCCACTATGGACCGGACTCTCACTATTATGTTAGATCCACTATGGACTGGACTCTCACTGTTATGTTAGATCCACTATGGACTGGACTCTCACTATTATGTTAGATCCACTATGGACCAGACTCTCACTATTATGCTAGATCCACTATGGACTAGACTCTCACTATTATGTTAGATCCACTATGGACTGGACTCTCACACTATTATGTTAGATCCACTATGGACCGGACTCTCACACTATTATGTTAGATCCACTATGGACCGGACTCTCACTATTATGTTAGATCCACTATGGACCGGACTCTCACTATTATGTTAGATCCACTATGGACTAGACTCTCACTATTATGTTAGATCCACTATGGACCGGACTCTCACTATTATGTTAGATCCACTATGGACTGGACTCTCACTATTATGTTAGATCCACTATGGACTGGACTCTCACTATTATGCTAGATCCACTATGGACCGGACTCTCACTATTATGTTAGATCCACTATGGACCGGACTCTCACTATTATGTTAGATCCACTATGGACCGGACTCTCACTATTATGTTAGATCCACTATGGACCGGACTCTCACTATTATGTTAGATCCACTATGGACCGGACTCTCACTATTATGTTAGATCCACTATGGACCGGACTCTCACTATTATGTTGGATCCACTATGGACCGGACATCTGCGGTCCTCTCCAAGGTTTCTCATTGTCATCCCACTGGGTTGAGTTTTTCCTTGCCCTGATGTGGGCTCTGAACCGAGGATGTCGTTGTGACTTGTGCAGCCCTTTGAGACACTTGTGATTTAGGGCTATATAAATAAACATTGATTGATACATTCAGAAGAAATAATTACATTTAAAAGGATTTAAACTCATTATTATTTGTGTTAATTTACTTACACAATTCTACAAAAGTTCTGTGGGGTGTCCAACTTTTTCCTACCGCATACTGGAAAATTAAATAATTCAGGGGCCACTTAACCACATTTAGTAGAATAAAGACGATGTCACAGATTCATTGTACATCAGTATAGTATTCGTTAGTATAAGTTTTATATGATATGCCTCAATAATAATGAGTATATTTAATGATGTCTGGGGCCAATAAAGAATTGCACTTTGGACACCCCTGTTCTGATCCAATAAGTGATTTAAAGAGGATGCACATTGCATTCAGCCCAACACACATTTCTTCCCCTGTTCTGTGAATTCTAAATGGGTCATTTTCCACCTGGCTTTCAGGAACTTGGAGTTCCCTAAACCATTAGTTCCAGGAACTACAGGCTTCCATTGCACTTGACAGTTCACGGTAGTGATGTGTGACACAGCTGATTGCAGATCTGATTTTGAGTACAAGTTCAGGTCAGTTCAGTTTATTTTGGAACAAACAATCACAAAGTAATGCATCACATATTTTCCAGTTGTTTCAGTCCAGCACGTCCGAAAAGGAGTAGGAAGAAGCAGAGCTTATTTAATCCCACCCCTTTTCATACCATAGTAGTTTTATCCCATTTCGTTGTTCTTTGTTTATAACAGAACAGTGAATAAACAATGAATTAACATACTATAAGTAAACAAATATTAAATAGATAAATAATCATTATCTCATTTTTAATTTTTTTTTTAGAGAAGTTCAAGATATTTACGATAATTGTTCTTCTTTGTACTTTGTGAACATTTGTAGTTTGAACAGTCTCTTAAACTGAATTATATTTTAGTACTTTGTGTGATTTTCTTGCTTAATCCGTTACATAATTAAATTCCACATGCGGATATGCTAAAGGTTTTAAGTGTTGTACGTGCATACACATGTTTTAAATTAGGTTTTCCTCTAAGGTTATATTTCTCCTCTTTTGTTGAGAAAAGAATTGTTGTACAAAGCCCGTTTCCATATGAGTTGGGAAATTGTGTTAGATGTAAATATAAACGGAATAAAATGATTTGCAAATCATTTTCAACCCATATTCAGTTGAATATGCTACAAAGACAACATATTTGATGTTCAAACTCATAAACTTTTTTTTGTGTGCAAATAATCATTAACTTTAGAATTTGATGCCAGCAACACGTGCCGAAGAAGTTGGGAAAGGTGGCAATAAATACTGATAAAGTTGAGGAATGCTCATCAAACACTTATTTGGAACATCCCACAGGTGTGCAGGCTAATTGGGAACAGGTGGGTGCCATGATTGGGTATAAGAGTAGATTCCATGAAATGCTCAGTCATTCACAAACAAGGATGGGGCGAGGGTCACCACTTTGTTAACAAATGCGTGAGCAAATTGTTGAACAGTTTAAGAAAAACCTTTCTCAACCAGCTATTGCAAGGAATTTAGGGATTTCACCATCTACGGTCCGTAATATCATCAAAGGGTTTAGAGAATCTGGAGAAATTACTGCACGTAAGCAGCTAAGCCCGTGACCTTCGATCCCTCAGGCTGTACTGCATCAACAAGCGGCATCAGTGTGTAAAGGATATCACCACATGGGCTCAGGAACACTTCAGAAACCCACTGTCAGTAACTACAGTTGGTCGCTACATCTGTAAGTGCAAGTTAAAATTCTCCTTTGCAAGGCGAAAACCGTTTATCAACAACACCCAGAAACGCCGTCGGCTTCGCTGGGCCTGAGCTCATCTAAGATGGACTGATACAAAGTGGAAAAGTGTTCTGTGGTCTGACGAGTCCACATTCCAAATTGTTTTTGGAAATTGTGGACGTCGTGTCCTCCGGACCAAAGAGGAAAAGAACCATCCGGATTGTTATAGGCGCAAAGTTGAAAAGCCAGCATGTGTGATGGTATGGGGGTGTATTAGTGCCCAAGACATGGGTAACTTACACATCTGTGAAGGCACCATTAATGCTGAAAGGTACATACAGGTTTTGGAGCAACATATGTTGCCATCCAAGCAACGTTACCATGGACGCCCCTGCTTATTTCAGCAAGACAATGCCAAGCCACGTGTTACATCAACGTGGATTCATAGTAAAAGAGTGCGGGTACTAGACTGGCCTGCCTGTAGTCCAGACCTGTCTCCCATTGAAAATGTGTGGCGCATTATGAAGCCTAAAATAGCACAAGGGAGACCCCCGGACTGTTGAACAACTTAAGCTGTACATCAAGCAAGAATGGGAAAGAATTCCACCTGAGAAGCTTCAAAAATGTGTCTCCTCAGTTCCCAAACGTTTACTGAGTGTTGTTAAAAGGAAAGGCAATGTAACACAGTGGTGAACATGCCCTTTCCCAACTACTTTGGCACGTGTTGCAGCCATGAAATTCTAAGTTAATTATTATTTGCAAAAAAAAAAAAAAAAGTTTATGAGTTTGAACATCAAATATCTTGTATTTGTAGTGCATTCAATTGAATATGGGTTGAAAAGGATTTGCAAATCATTGTATTCCGTTTATATTTACGTCTAACACAATTTCCCAACTCATATGGAAACGGGGTTTGTACATCTAATCGGTTATTAAATAGTTTTTCCGTGATTTTGGAGAATTGTGGAAGTGGTGAAACAGGTCCGTAGTTGGTAAACTGGTGTATATTGTGGTGTATACATTCTTATACATTTCGCAATTTTAATTTTGTCTGGGAATTTGCCTCTTTGAAATGATAGGTTGCTGATATTTTGTAACACAGTTAGTGAATGAAGCGCACATTTGTAGTTGTTTCCCCATATTTCTGCACAATAACTCAGATATGTAACACTAGTGAGCAGTAGAGAATATGAAGTGATTTTTGGTCCAGGACATATTTTGCTTTATTCATTATTGACTTGTTTCTTGCTACTTTATGTTGTATATTTTTTACATTAGGTTTCCAGTTCATTTTATCATCTATTATTAGACTTAGACTTAGACTTCCTTTTATTGTCATTCAAATTTGAACTTTACGGTACAGATAAGAATGACAGCTCGTGGTAGTGCAGAATAAAAGAGCAATAAGGTGCAGATATAAATAAATAGATTACTGTACAGATAAATGTATTGCACTTTTGCATATGCATTCATGTTTATGGATGTATGTTATATTGTCTTTATATTAATCCGTTTTTGGGGGGAATTGAGGGTATTGTTATGATGCGTTCAAGAGTCTTATGGCCTGAGGGTAGAATGTGGTGAGAATGGGGGGAGGTAGCTGCTGTCTTTTCATCCGGCGCAAAAAGTGCATGCGCTGCTGAGCTCTTTTTACAAGAGCTCCGGTGTGTAGGGACCAGGTCATATTGTCAGTTATCTGCACCCCCAGGGAACTTGGTGCTGCTTACCATCTCCACTGCTGTGCCGGTTATGAAGAGTGGAGTGGGGCTGGACTGGTGCTTCCTGAAGTCGACGATGATCTCCTTGGTCTTGTCGACGTTCAGAACCAGGTTTTTGGTTGTTGAATGGTTAGAATAATTATGTATAAATCATCACACAACTTTTATGCTTAAGGGCCGTTGCTATAGTTATTATCAATTGTGTTGAAGCAGCACTCCTCTATCTGTGCAAAGAGACGACTTGCAAATCCAAAGATTGGAAGTCGTCTCGTATCAGTGTCTTGTGTCCAGGAACGGCCTGTTGACGCAGACAAAGCAGAGACAGGACGATATCACGTGATGTAACCAGGGACCTCCCAAATAAATAGAGGAAGCACGTGGGCTGGACTTTAGAGCGTAGTTTGGATCTTTAACTAGAATACAGCCCAAAAAATGTCTTTCCTCAATTGAGCCAAAATGTAACTCTCTCTCTGCATGATTCCTTGCTTCTCGTCTGTTTAATAAATGTCATCAGTGTTTGAACCTGGCAACCAGTCAACCAGATAGTATACCCAAAAATTTGTTTTCTTTTACCCTTTCAATGTCTACTCCGTCTATCTGTATTTGTGTTTGACTTACCCTTCTACTGTTGCCAAATAGCATCATTTTAGTCTTACTGAGATTCAAAAAATTTTCATCAAACCATCTTTTTAATGTGTTCATTTCTTCTGTTATTATTTGTATTATCTTCTGTGTGTTCTCTCCTGAACAAAACACAGTCGTGGCATCTGCAAATAATACAGACTTTTAGTATAAATTCAGGCAGGTATCGGCGATACTGATCCGATACCGATACTTTGTGCAAACACACCTAATGTGTTTGGGAAATGCTAGAAAGTAATGTAGTAGCAGTGTAAACATGCTGTTTTATACTACATTGAAATTATTCGTAAAATATTCAAGTCAATGAATAAAATTCACTATGGCTTTATTTCAATTACACTGTATAATTACAGTCGTGATCAAAAGTTTACATACACTTGTAAAGAACATAATGTCATGGCTGTCTTGAGTTTCCAATTATTTCTACAACTCTTATTTTTTTTGTGATAGAGTGATTGGAGCACATACTTGTTGGTTACAAAAAACATTCATGAAGTTTGCTTCTTTTATGAATTTATTATGGGTCTACTGAAAATGTGAGCAAATGTGCTGGGTCAAAAGTATACATACAGCAATGTTAATATTTGCTTACATGTCCCTTGGCAAGTTTCACTGCAATAAGGCACTTTTGGTAGCCATCCACAAGCTTCTGGCTGAATTTTTGACCACTCCTCTTGACACAATTGGTGCAGTTCAGCTAAATGTGTTGGTTTTCTAACATGGACTTGTTTCTTCAGCATTGTCCACACATTTAAGTCAGGACTTTGGGAAGGCCATTCTAAAACCTTAATTCTAGCCTGATTTAGCCATTCCTTTACCAATTTTCACATGTGTTTGGGGTCATGGTCCTGTTGGAACACCCAACCGCGCCCAAGATCCAACCTCCGGGCTGATGATTTTAGCTTGTCCTGAAGAATTTGGAGGTAATCCTCCTTTTTCATTGTCCCATTTACTCTCGGTAAAGCACCAGTTCCATTGGCAGCAAAACAGGCCCAGAGCATAATACTACCACCACCATGCCTGACGGTAGTTACGGTGTTCCTGGGATTAAAGGCCTCACCTTATCTCCTCCAAACATATTGCTGGGTATTGTGGCCAAACAGCTCAATTATTGTTTCATCTGACCACAGAACTTTCCTCCAGAAGATCTTATCTTTGTCCACGTGATGTCAGATGAAACACACATTATTCAAGAAACCTTACCTGTGTAAGATTATCTCAGTAAAACATATTATTACGCAAAGCTGAAACCGTGCAGCTATTTTACGAGAGAGAAAGATCTCAAACATTCACTTAATTTCCATTGAGTTCCTATCTCAAATGATCTGAAGATCGAATCCACGGCATAAAGATCTGGCATTGGCGGTATTGATATTTCAGTATTAATCCGCACATCACTAGTTCAGTTATTAACCTGTTTGACCCCAGGGCCCAACTGTTCCACTACAGAGGAGTCTGGGGCCCACTCAAATGCTAACAATGAATTAGTAGTCTAATCTATGGTAGTTTTTGGTGGATATGCATGGAGGTATTTAATTTACCAGGTTTAATTGGAACGTTTCTGCGGGGAAAAAGGAACTGTATTGACAAAATGCCCGCAATGTAGCAAACTGGAGTCATTTATTCCACCTATAAAGCCCTCTAAAAAGAAAACATAAAAACCAATGCGTCATGACCTGCATATTAAACGAGCATTAGCAACATTGTTATTGTAAGAACTGACGCAGAGGAACTACTTTTCGTAACACAGCGCCTTGCTCACAGAGAGGTATGCTACGTACTGAGCTGCTGCTGTTGCATCACCTCTGAGTTGGTAAATATTTGTGTTGAATTATAAATCGTGCACTTGTTTAGTAGAAGGTTGTGGCCATAAGCCGGGAAGTTGGTCAACTTTCAAATTCAACTTAGACCTGAAGACAGCGCTAGGAAAATGCTGCAAGATGCTCGTTTTATCCCAGCTTGTTTTTACCTGAGTTGTGAGGCTTATGATGAATTCATAAATTTCACAAGGAACACAAGTCTTGTGCTGAAAGATACAAACATCCTATCCCAGTGAGAGTGGACATTGCACATGATTGTTTTATCGTCTTAGTAGTTTATATTTCTTGTTTAGCACTCCACCTACATGGGGCTTGGTGTTTGACTAGAGTTGGATCTGACTATCGCTCAGCTTCTATAAATTGGAGCTCTTCCTCTGTATATTCAGGCTCAAAAACCTAAGCTTTTGGATGATCATTTGTCCCAAAGTAGTTGTCTTCAGCGGTCACAAAGTCTGCCATGAACAGTAGTAGCTGTTTTTGTTGAAGGGTTGTGAAATCAGGAAATTAGTTAGTAAGGCTTTACACAACCAAAATATGTAAATATTACACGTTATTATGATTGTGCTTGTGTGGTTACACACTGAATCTGCTCCTTCCATTCATCCATTTTCTACCACTTGTCCCTCTTGAGGGCACGGAGGGGAATGAAATCCATCTCAGCATCCCAGCTGCATTTGGGCACACCCTGGACAAGTAGCCACCTCATACAGATAGACAGACAACATTCACACACTAGGGACCATTTAGTGTTGCCAATCAACCTATCCCCAGGTGCACGTCTTTGGGGGTGGGAGGAAGCCGGAGTGCCCGGAAGGAACCCACGCAGTCACGGGGAGAACACGCAAGATCCACACAAAAAGTCCCCGAGCCCGGGGATCAAACCCAGGAGCTTCTTATTGTGAGGCATAAGCACTAACCCCTGTCCCACCACGCTGCTCTATATATATGTTTACATGATTATCATGATTCGTACATACATTGGTATCTGCGTTAATAGAACTCAGTTGGAGCTGGGACACATTATTATCTTTAATCTCCTTGGCTTGTACAGCCCTTTGAAACACTTGTGATTTAGGGCTATATAAATAAACATTGATTGATTGATTGATTGATTCTAATGAGTTCATTTTTCCTATTAAATAAATTCATAAAGTCATCCGCCGAGTGAGAGGAGCTACTGGGGTGAGTCCCTTGTTGAGTTAGCGACGCTACGGTACTGAACAAATATTTATGATCGTTTTTATTGAGGGCGGATGAGATTGGAGTAGTAATTAGTTTTAGCTAAGGTAAGCGCGTGTTTGCAAGTTATTAAACTATCACTCCATGCTTGATGGAAAAACTCAAGTTTATTTGCACGCCATTGTGTTCCAGCTTTCTACATGATAGTTTAAGAGCTCTGGTTTCTTCTGTAAACAAGGAGGTACGACTTTTAGGGGCCT
>NC_084749.1:42406888-42409388 GCF_033978785.1 Entelurus aequoreus | reverse complement strand
GTGAAGTTTCCTTGTGCGACACGTTTCACAGAAGAATGTTCCCCGAACACGATGAACGTTGTGTACGTATTGCACGATGACACACACACCATGCTGTGCTGGAAAATCTAGGTCATTATAAAGTCCAAAATATACAGATTGTCCCTTTTAAAAGAATGTACAGCATTTTGACATTTGGGTAATATTATGTGGATTTTAATATCGTTATACCTCGTCTTATTTTGCAAATATGATAAAGTCACAGTATTAGTAACAAGTAACAAGTAAGTATCAAGTACCTAGTCCGTCAATTTTAAAAACAATATTGTCATGTTTGTGTTGATCATGTTTTTGTTTGGCCATGTTTTGCTTGGTTTTTGGACACTTTTTAGTTCTTGTCTTCACTCCCTTGCTTTGTCACCATAGTAACCATTAGTTTCACCTGGTTCACATCCTCATGTCACGCACCTGTCTCCCGTTTTCACATTTTGAGTCACGCACCTGTTTTCACTAATCATGTCACTAGTATTTAAGCCCATTGTTGGCGACATCACTCTTGACTCACCCTCATGCTGATGAGCCATGCTGCTCTTTTTCATGCTTTTTTCTCGTTCCAAGTAAGTTTTATTTATTCATGCCATAGTTGTGCAAGTTTTGTTTCATGTCCATAGTTCTGCCTTTGTGCTAGTGTTTTATTTTCATAGCCACGTTTTGTACCTCCGCTGTGAGCGCCTTTTCTTTGTACTTTTTTGAGTTAGAATTAAATAGGAAAATTCACCTTCACGCCATGTCTGGTCCAAATCATTTGCACCACGGGAGAACAAACCACGCCATAGTCCAAGCCTTGATTATATCATTTTTATATATTTTTTCCTCTGACACATTTCCATTTTCACTATTTCTTACACTGCAAACAAAGAGCTGACAAAATGCAAGATTTTCAAGACTTTTCAAGACTAGATTTTAAGAAATAATTACTTAAAACTAGTGAAATTATCTTTCTACACAGCAAGTTTATTTACTTTATAAGACATCCTAAGCTAAGAGTTGTACATATGAAAATTAGCTGGACTCTTAAGATAGAAAAAAACATGATTTAACTTGCAATTCTTAAATGAAGCATCCTTGGGATTTTGTAGAATCTTTAAACACGATTTTCTAAGCGGGGAAAACCGAAAAAAAAGTATTTGGCCACACCTCCGAATGATCAGAATCAGGTGTCCTAATCACTTGGCCCGCCCACAGGTGTATACAATCAAGCACTTAGGCATGGAGACTGTTTCTACAAACATTTGTGAAAGATTAGGCCGAGCTCAGTGATTTCCAGCGTGGAACTGTCATAGGATGCCACCTGTGCAACTGTCGGCTTTAGTATGAGAAAATGGAAGAGTTTGGGAACAACAGCAACTCAGCCACCAAGTGGTAGGCCACGTAAACTGACAGGGAGGGGTCAGCGGATGCTGAAGCGCATAGTGCAAAGACTTTCTGCACAGTCAGTTGCTACAGAGCTCCAAACTTCATGTCACCTTCCAATTAGCCCACGTACAGTACGCAGAGAGCTTCATGGAATGGGTTTCCATGGCCGTGCAGCTGCATCTAAGCCATACATCACCAAGTCCAATGCAAAGCGTGGGATGCAGTGGTGTAAAGCACGTCGCCACTGGACTCTAGAGCAGTGGAGACGCCTTCTCTGGAGTGATGAATCACACTTTTCCATCTGGCAATCTGATGGACCAGTCTGGGTTTGGAGGTTGCCAGGAGAACGGTACATTTCGGACTGCATTGTGCCGAGTGTGAAATTTGGTGGAGGAGGAATTATGGTGTGGGGTTGTTTTTCAGGAGTTGGGCTTGGCCCCTTAGTTCCAGTAAAAGGAACTTTGAATGCTCCAGGATACCAAAACATTTTGGACAATTCCATGCTCCCAACCTTGTGGGAACAGTTAGGAGCGGGCCCCTTCCTCTTCCAACATGACTGTGCACCAAGCAAGGTCCATAAAGACATGAATGCCAGAGTCTGGTGTGGATGAACTTGACTGGCCTGCACAGAGTCTGACCTGAACACCTTTGGGATGAATTAGAACGGAGACTGAGAGTCAGGCCTTCTCGACCAACATCAGTGTGTGACCTCACCAATGCGCTTTTGGAAGAATGGTGGAAAATTCCTATAAACACACTCCGCAACCTTGTGGACAGCCTTCCCAGAAGAGTTGAAGCTGTAATAGCTGCAAAAGGTGCACTGACATCATATTGAACCCTATGGGTTAGGAATGGGATGGCACTTCAAGTTCATATGTGAGTCAAGGCAGGTGGCCAAATACTTTTGGCAATATAGTGTACCTTATTTGAATAGTTATTTTCTTAATTTGAGCATTTTTAAAGTATAATAGTAAAACAAATATATATTCAAGCGAAAATTAAGGGTATGTGTATAACATTTACAAAAATAATAAATAGATAAGTAAAGTACTCCTACAACTTGTTACATTTCTGGAAATAACATTTTGAATCTTGGCAAGTGACA
>NC_084749.1:42374388-42404388 GCF_033978785.1 Entelurus aequoreus | reverse complement strand
GAGCAGCTTGGCGTGGTTTTACAAAACCGTGTATAACACCACATGTTAGCTCTAATTGTTCTATTGTTATAATCCAGTTATAAGTCAAACAGTGGCGTGGGGCGAGTAAACCTCCGCTTTCCTTTGTTGTTTGCTTCGGTGTCGCCACACATGTGTCATCCTCACGCTGACAAACGTAACTCGTCGCTTACGTTACGTCACTTTCCAAGACGGCAAGAAGAAATAACATATATTTTTACGAGGGAAAATAAAAAAATATATAGTAACGCACAGTGACTTGGATTAAATAAACTTTAATCTGATCACTGGTTTGGAGATAAATGCGTTAAATTAGTCGTTAATCAGGATTCAGGATGCTTTATTATTGTCCATTCTTTAACATGTACAAGACACATAAGAACTGAAATTAGGTGGGAAAAAGGTGATATTGGGAAAGGGGGGAAGAGTAAAAAATATCAGTCAAAGGCTGGACCCTCGGGAGGGGGTCCAGACTGAGTCCAAGGGAAAAAACCTCATTTGCCATAGCACACATAAACATGTTACATATAATCACAACAACTCGCAACAGAGGGCGGGGAGTTGGGGCCCTGGAGGCCGGCCTGCTGCTATAAAGCGCTACTCAGCCGTCCATCACCCCGAAGGGTAATCAAGCGGTGGTGAAGGCGTGGGGTGGGGGTGGGGAGTGTGTTTGTGTATATGCCCATTGTCTTTGGGTGTAGTGGTGTTGTGTCCATAGGCCCGGGGCCGTTCTGCATGCAATGCAAGCAAAGTTCGACTTCCAGGTGTCGTTGAGGAGGGAGGGAGGTCAAAAGCGTCCATCTTTGAGGAGTCCTCGGGGGATGTTTACAGAACAGCCTGCTCCTGTTGTTGCAGCGTCAAGGCCATTCGAGAGAGTCAAATCGTAGATTAGGATTTTTGTGTTTCCGCGAGCAGACATTACAATGGCTTGTCTGTTCTATTCGTCCATGTTGGCTCTCATATCCAATTTTTCCCTTTCCGCAAGCTTCTCCATGACGTGATCCATCTTGCGATTCAGTTCAGAAATCGCCCCAGACCATACTTGCCAACCTTGAGACCTCCGAATTCGGTAGATGGGGGGGGGGGGGGGGGGGTTGAGGTGTGTTTGGGTTGAGGTGGGCGGGGTTGGGGGCGCGGGGTTTGGTGGTAGCGGGGGTGTATATTGTAGCGTCCCGGAAGAGTTTGTGCTGCAAGGGATTCTGGGTATTTGTTCTGTTGTGTTACGGCGCGGATGTTCTCCCGAAATGTGTTTTTCATTCTTGTTTGGTGTGGGTTCACAGTGTGGCGCATATTTGTAACAATGTTAAAGTTGTTTAAATGGTCACTCTCAGTGTGACCTGTATGGCTGTTGATTAAAGGCCTACTGAAATGAGATTTTCTTATTCAAACGGAGATAGCAGATCCATTCTATGTGTCATACTTGATCATTTTGCGATATTGCCATATTTTTGCTGAAAGGATTTAGTAGAGAGCATCGACAATAAAGTTTGCAACGCAATATTGTTGTCCGGGTGGAAATCGGGAGAAATTCGGGAGAATGGTTGCCCAGGAAGATTTTCGGGAGGGGCACTGAAATTCTGGAGTCTCCCGGGAAAATCGGGAGGGTTGGCAAGTATGCCCCAGTCTGTGATCCCACAGCCCGGCCCAAACTTTCCATTGCGACGAACAGCCTTTGGGCCCCCTGAGTGGCGGCCATCGTCTTACGAATTTGACGATACACCAGAGCAATGCCCAGCCCAATCAGCAGGTGCCCCGCGATCATGGTTCCAAATAGGTAGATGTCTTCCACATCCTCGATGGAAAGGACTGAGAGGCGCATGATTCTCCATTTGTCCCAGAAATCTCTCACGTACCCCGCAGCAATGGTTCCATCAGGGCAGCCAGGCTCCCCAGAACCTCTTTTCCTCGTCGAAAAGATTTTGTCAATTGAGTCGAGAGTCCAGCTAATCAATTCCATGTCTGATGTTTAGATTTGGAGGACAGCGCAAAGAAAGAGGCTTGTCCAGGGTGTACCCCGCCTTCCGCCCGAATGCAGCTGAGATAGGCTCCAGCCACCCCGAAAGGGACAAGCGGTAGAAAATGGATGGACGGATGGAAAAAAGACGTCATATTAGATGAACAGTCCGGTTGCAATCGATGAAACGCTCTGACAATACTTCACATTCCGTTTCCGCAGTCAGTTACAGCAACAATGGAAAGTTATGATTCATTAATCCAAAGAGATAGGTGGTTGCTTCTTTGTTTGATGCGCCGATATAGACAGGAAGTCACAACCTGGTTATCAGCATTTTCCAGGAAACATGCTAGACGGCAGCAAACTGCTTTGACGGCATGACTTTAGAAAATAAAAGTGATTTTGTGGATTGAACAATTAGTCGAGTAGTCTTTACACATTCAACTTGTTTTCGTGTTCTAAACAGGCTATTGCAGGTAACTTAAACAAGCTTAAGTGAAAAGCACTTTTTAAGGATTTTATTTGTTTTTAGGTGTCATACTTTGTATTCAATTTACCCTGACATAGGGTTGTACGGTATACCAGTATTAGTATAGTACCGCGATACTAATGAATCATATTTGGTACTATACCGCCTCTACAAAGTACCTGTCCCCCCAGCCCCCCGTCATCGTCACGTCGTGTCATTGCTGGTTTACAAGCAGAGGAGCATGTTCGGCAGCGCACGATCACAGAGTACTTACAAGCAGACACAGTGTGTAGACAGAAGAGAGAGAACGGATGCATTTTGGCTTAAAAACTAACAATAAAGGTGAAGTTATAACACTGAAACGCCCTCAGGAAGAGGTGCTTCAAGACATGACTAGCTAGCTCGTGGCTAACGTCCATCCGCAGTGTTGTAGCTACTTCTAAATCACTAATCCTCGCCTCCATGGTGACAAATAAAGTCAGTAAGGAATAGCTAAACATCTCACCCGCATCAAAATGTAAACAAACGCCATTGGTGGATCTACCCCTGACATCCACTGTAATGATAGCAAGTACAGGAGCGTATCTAGTCGGTACTACTATGATTACATCAATATTTTTTAGCATCACAAAATTTTCTTTCGTGTTTTTAAAATGTATTATATGTTTATAAATTCAGGAAATATGTCCCTGGACACATGAGGACTTTGAATATGACCAATGTATGATCCTGTAACTACTTGGTATCGGATTGATACCTAAATTTGTGGTATCATCCAAAAGTAATGTAAAGTATCAAACTACAGAAGAATAAGTGATTATTACATTTTAACAGAAGTGTAGATAGAACATTTTAAAATAGAAAGTAAGCAGATATTAACAGTAAATGAAGAAGTAGATTAGTAATTAATTTTCTACCACTTGTTCTTAATAATGTTGACAAAATAATAGAATGATAAATGACACAATATGTTACTGCATATGTCAGCAGACTAATTAGGAGCCTTTGTTTGTTTACTTACTACTAAAAGACAAGTTGTCTTGTATGTTCACTATTTTATTTAAGGACCAACTTGCAAAAATAAATATATGTTTAATGTACCTTAAGATTTTTTGTTAAAATAAAACCAAAATTGCCATTTTTTGTCGTCCCCTTTATTTGGAAAAGTATCGAAAAATACCGAAAAGTATCGAAACACATTTTGGTACTACTTGTGTGTAAATGTGAATGAATGTTTGGTGGTATCTTGTCTTTGCACTCTATTGACTTGAATATAAGTTGAAAAGGATTTGCAGATCATTGTATTCTGTTTTTATTTACCATTTACACAACGTGCCAACTTCACTGGTTTTGTACTAGTACTTTTTCAGTACTGGTATATCGTACAACCCTAGTATAGTGTAACACACACTGTACTCAGTACACTCCAGGTTTATTTACATATCATTTATTTACATAATATATTCTGCCCTTCGTGAATGTTTGGCAGATATGACAAAAAAAAAAAAAAAACGTTCCTTTAAATTAGACACTTAAAAAACAACTTCCGGTTGCTTATTGAAATTATAATAACATTACTCACACTAAGGAATTCACATTAACATACATATAAAGTGCACATACATGTTAGAATCATGTCAAATCAACGATACAGTTTGCAACCATACTGGAAAAAGGTTGGCTCTGATGCCACTAGCTCAATGCTAACATATAACGGACCAGCCTATTGACAGGCTAATGACAATTAGCAATTTTAAACTTGTCCAAACAAATAGACTTCAACGGAACAAAATTGACATAAAACAACCAATGCATTTTCTACTAACAGTCATCAAACTCTGTGGAAACCAATACCGACCGCTAACTTTGGGATACAAAGCTAGGCTCTCTACTAACTGTTGCTCAAACTTAAAACATCTTATTTTTGAATTAATTAATTTAAAGCCAGCAATGTGTGACTAATTAATAGCGTTTTTCACTGTAAAATGCTCTGAAAATGAAATAATGCCATGTAAATCCAATTCATTATGATGATTATTGTTATGCCAGACTGGTAATAATAATGGCTTCACAAAGGGGGATTTTCACGATGAACGGACATTTTCTTGCAGGAATAATCACAAACATTCCTGCATAGAAAAAACACATACATTTCCATACAATACCAGACAACAAAAAAACGTATAACGGTCTTGTATCGTCAAAGTGCATTCTGACTTCACTGGTGCTTCAGACTCTGAAGACTTTAGTAAGACACCATACTTTGCTTTGACATCAGCGCATACTGGTGCTTTGATCACAGTATGATGATACATTTCAATGGACCAGCCAGGAAAATATCACTTTAAATCCCATCGGGCAGAAATGAAAGACCGTTTAAAAATCCACGGTCGAAAGTCCTTCAAGGCCCCTTAAGTTGTTGTGATTGTTTATGCTCAGTTTTCGGGTCCCTGGGAAGGGATTCACATAGTCAATTAATCAGGAGTTGTGTCTTCTCTTTGCAGCTGCACACAGTTCTTGGTAGAGGTCAGACAGAATGAACCTCGGGTAGGAGTTGTTCTCCATCAGGCTGTAGATTTTTCTCTGAGCTGCCAAAAAGCTGGTTGCGTTCGGCTCAGGCAGACTCTGGATGATTTTGGTTTTGGTGGAAAAGTCAAGGTTGACCTGTAACCAAAGGGAATATTAGAATATTCAACTTTACAATCATCGGTTTTCTAAAGACGGATTTTGTCTGTAGTTTAGTACCTCTTTGGGGGCTTCGTTTTTGATGAATTCCTCGTAAATGCTGTTGGCTTTGGACGTCAACTCTTGGTGTGACGAGAGCATCCTGAAGTCTTCGCACGCCGTCCAAAACTCGATATTCTCCTCGCAGAACTCGGTCTTCATGAAGATGCAAAAAGCCGCTTTCCCATCTGCGCGGGGGGAGACGAGGCCAACGGACGTTAAAAGGCGAGATAAGTGCGCAGGACGGAAGGGCAATAAAAACCCGACCTTTGAAACTGGGTGTTATGTCATTCTACACAAATAGTCAGGTGAGTGATTGCTTACATTTATGACCGAGTAGTTTGTCTAGCGACTGCGCCCACTGGCTCACATCGTCTGCGGTTGGCCTGAGGGAAGAGAGCACAGATCAGTCAGCAGATCATTAGAGCAGACTGGTAGAGCTACTTTCAGTCTCAGGCAAAAGTTGTCCAACATTTTCCATTTAAGGGACGCGTGTGGAAACATTGAAGTAATTTGATACAAGAATGCAATTAGTCTGATCATCGTAAAACTGCAATATGTCAAATGATAATCAGATTAGTCATTAATTTGGAGTAACCACGTTTATTTAAGGATTCTCATTGTCATCCCATTGGGTTGAGTTTTTCCTTGCCCTAATGTGGTATCTGAGACGAGGATGTCGTTGTGGTTTGTGCAGCCCTTTGAGACACTTGTGATTTAGGGCTATGTAAGTAAACATTGATTGATTGATTAATACTTCTGTCTTCTTTCCATTGAAATTTAAGAAATTTAGGGCCATCCAGGCCTTGATATCATCAAGACAAGCGAGTAGTGGCTGCATTGAAGAGACATGATTTCTCTTTAACGGAAAATACATTTGACCAATCTAAGTCTAAGACTAGATGTGACCAATCTAAGTCTAAGACTGGATGTGACCAATCTAAGTCTAAGACTGGATGTGACCAATCTAAGTCTAAGACTAGATGTGACCAGTCTAAGTCTAAGAATAGATGTGACCAATCTAAGTCTAAGACTAGATGTGACCAATCTAAGTCTAAGACTTGATGTGACTAATCTAAGTCTGACATTGATTGATTGATTGATTGATTGATTGATTGATTGATTGATTGAAATAACTTTAAAAACAAAAGGACGGACAAAAGCTTGCTCCCTATTGGCTCTTGCATTAAACACAGACACGCCCAGTCCTGTGTCAATGTACCAAGGAAACGATTGTTGACATTACCCAAACAATACACCCCAAATATGTACAGTACACGGTTGCCTCCAGCAAATTGATTTTTTTCTTTCTTCTAATTCTTGGGATCTTTTCAAAAACGTGAAGCTCTTCTTTGTGTTTGAACTCACTCACAATTGCTCCACTCCTACTTCAAAAAAACAACGCCTTCCAATTTTTTCGCCCCTATTTGTCCTTTTTTTTTTTGGCATGGTCTGAACCACGCAGGTATGTTCCATTAATTTGTGTCATTGTGTGTCACCACTATGAGTCACGCGTCGTGTTGGCACAAAGTATGGGACGTATCAAAAGCTGCCCGCGTCAACAAAGCGGCGTAATTTTTTTGTTTTGTTTTACCAACACGTGCTTTACTTAAGAGTAGCCAGGCTTTCGCAGCCAAACTGTAATTGCATTGCTAAAACGCTACTATTTACAAACCCCGTTTCCATATGAGTTGGGAAATTGTGTTAGATGTAAATATAAACGGAATGCAATGATTTGCAAATCATTTTCAACCCATATTCAATATTTGGACACAAATGCCATTTTGTTGTCAGAATGTCACAAGGGACCATTTTTTAAAGATTGTTTTCTTTGTTTATAATGTTTATTTGAATTTGTGTTTATTTTTAATTTGCCTATTTTTCATGCTGCCCGAATATTTTCTCTCGTATTGTTGGTCTACATCAGGGGTGTCAAACGTACGGTTTTATCCAGCCCGCGGGATGAGTTTGCTAAGTATAAAAATGAGCCGAAATTTTTGAATGAAAGAAACCGCTGTTCTAAATGTGTCCACTAGATGCCGCAATAGCAATTCTTTGTATCTTTGTAGATGATGCTACATATGTAAAAAAAAATAAACCTGTCTGTCCTTTGCCTCTATTTCTTTGTGGTGTACAGCCCTTTTGTTCTTCAAACTGTGGTTGTTTTTAAAGGGCTTTATAAATAAAGTTGGTATGGTATGTTATGGTACTGTGTGGAACAATTTCCCTTGTGGATCAATACAGTTTGTCTAAGTCTATTCACAATTTAGTCCTCTCCCTGTGCCCTTGTTTAGTTATCCTTTCCTTCCCCTTGTAATTAAGCCACTATGTCTAACAATTTCCCCTCCAGGATCATTAAAGTGTGTCCAAGTCTAAAAATGCACAACATTTATTTGTTCAAAATCTGCTAACGGCTTTTTTTTTCAAAATCTAAAGTCCAGTCAGAGTGTATTTTGAAGTTACATTTGCATGAACTGACCCCTGACCCAGCTAAGGTGAAGGGAGCATTACCAAAAAATAGTTCGTCTGCGTCAGCACTTATAATAACAATATCACCAATAGTCGGCCCAGAGTAAAATGTGCATTTAATGCAACCTTTCTTGTGATTAATCACGCGAGTTAACTCGTTAATTTTCGACAGCCCTAGCCGAGCAACAAATTGTTATTATTATTTCCTATGCACGGATGTATTTTCTGTCTGGATGAGGAGAGGGTCTCACCTGTGCGATTTGTTATGCATGGAATGAGGGATGTGTATCTTCAAGAAGAGTCCAATTCTGTTTCTCAAGTTTTTCATCCTGCAAAAAAAAAATACACAAAAATGTTAGTGAAGCTCAACAAAATCGTGCAAAAAGTCAGTGTTCAAAAACAAGAAAAAAATAATACAAAAATTAGGGGTATTTTATTTGAACTAAGCAAAAATTATCTGGCCAATAAAACAAGAAAATTCGGCATGTCAAGACTTTCCGAAACAAGTAAAATTAGCTAACCTCAATGAACCCCAATAATACCTTAAAATAAGTCTATTTTCACTAATAAGTGCACTTTTCCTGGTAGAAAAAAAAAGAGACCTTTTTGCTCAATATGTTGAAATATATTCTGAAATTAAGTAAATGCTAGTGCCATTATCTTTTTTTTTTCCATTTATTTATTTATTTATTTCAGGCAATGACATAAAAAAGTTGCAAAGTTGACAACACATAATAATATAAATTAATATACCGGTAGTGCAAAAGGTAATGTATAGCATGTAATGCATGATTGTCCAGTTTTGCCTAAAAGGGAGTGGGAAGAAGACATATAACTACATAATGATATGCGCTCGGCATCATGATTTTTTTTTTTCGTGCTTGAAAAAAGAAAATATAACTTTAAAAAAGTAGTTTTATACTTGTGAGTGTTGATGACACAGCTTTGCATCAGTTGATATTCTAGTTTCAAGCATGTTTTACTCAATACAGATCATCAAATCTCAGCAAGAAGCTGTAATATCTTACTGAGATCATTTAGGAGCAAAACACTTAAAACGAGTAAAACACTCTAACATCAAATCTGATCTTATCAGACAGAAAATAAGCAAATATCACCCTTATTTGAGGTATTTAATCTTACCTAGATTTCAGTTTTTGCAGTGTACGCACTCATGCAGTAGTACAGTTGTTATTAGTGAGAATATACTTATTTTAAGGTATTTTTGGGGTTCATTGCGGTTAGCTAATTTTACTTGTTTTGGAAAGTCTTGAAAAGCCACATTTTCTTAGTCTATTAGCAGATAATTTTGCTTAGTTCAAATAAAATACCCCTCATTTTTGTATTTTTTTTCTTCTTTTTGAACACTGACTTTTTGCAGTGTATTTTCTCGTGTTTCATCTGTTTTCATTATGAGACACAATTGTGTCAAAGTCATGATTTTTTTTTTTGTCATGCTTGAAGTAAGAAATGATTACTTTAAAAAAGTAATGTTATACTTGTGAGTGTTGATGACAGCTTTGCAACAGTTGATATTCTAGTTTCAAGCATGTTTTACTAAACATAGGTCATCAAATCTCAGCAACAAGCTGTAATATCTTACTGAGATCATTTAGGACCAAAACAGTTAAAACAAGTAAAACACTTATCTTATCAGATTTCAGTTTTTGCAGCGTATTAAGTAGTTGCAGAAGTGGACTTACTTAATTCTTGTTTTCTCTTTGCACAGGTCGGTGGGTTTCATGCCGTCATTAACAGCCGTGTTCATTTTCAGGTCTTCCTTCATGGTTTTGATCTCCTTCTGCTCTCCCTCTTGACTGGCTGTCTAACTTTATAGTAAGCCTGCAGCTGCCAAGGAGGAGGCGGAGCCTGGTGAGAGAGCTTGCTCCCTATTGGCTCTTGCATTAAACACAGACACGCCCAGTCCTGTGTCAATGTACCAAGGAAACGATTGTTGACATTACCCAAACAATACACCCCAAATATGTACAGTACACGGTTGCCTCCAGCAAATTGATTTTTTTCTTTCTTCTAATTCTTGGAATCTTTTCAAAAACGTGAAGCTCTTCTTTGTGTTTGAACTCACTCACAATTGCTCCACTCCTACTTCAAAAAAACAACGCCTTCCAATTTTTTCGCCCCAATTTGTCCTTTTTTTTTTTGGCATGGTCTGAACCACGCAGGTATGTTCCATTAATTTGTGTCATTGTGTGTCACCACTATGAGTCACGCGTCGTGTTGCCACAAAGTATGGGACGTATCAAAAGCTGCCCGCGTTTTGTTTTACCAACACGTGCTTTACTTAGAGTAGCCAAACTGTAATTGCATTGCTAACACGCTACTATTTACAAACCCCGTTTCCATATGAGTTGGGAAATTGTGTTAGATGTAAACATAAACGGAATGCAATGATTTGCTAATCCTTTTTCACCCCATATTCAGTTGAATATGCTACAAAGACAACATATTTGATGTTCCAACTGATAAACATTTTTTTTGTGTGCAAATAATCATTAACTTTAGAATTTGATGCCAGCAACACGTGACAAAGAAGTTGGGAAAGGTGGCAATAAATACTGATAAAGTTGAGGAATGCTCATCAAACACTTATTTGGAACATCCCACAGGTGAACAGGCAAATTGGGAACAGGCGGGTGCCATGATTGGGTATAAAAGTAGATTCCATGAAATGCTCAGTCATTCACAAACAAGGATGGGGCGAGGGTCACCACTTTGTCAACAAATGCGTGAGCAAATTGTTGAACAGTTTAAGAAAAACCTTTCTCAACCAGCTATTGCAAGGAATTTAGGGATTTCACCATCTACGCTCCGTAATATCATCAAAGGGTTCAGAGAATCCGGAGAAATCACTGCACGTAAGCAGCTAAGCCCGTGACCTTCGATCCCTCCGGCGGTACTGCATCAACAAGCGACATCAGTGTGTAAAGGATATCACCACATGGGCTCAGGAACACTTCAGAAACCCACTGTCAGTAACTACAGTTGGTCGCTACATCTGTAAGTGCAAGTTAAAACTCTCCTATGCAAGGCGAAAACCGTTTATCAACAACACCCAGAAACGCCGTCGGCTTCGCTGGGCCTGAGCTCATCTAAGATGGACTGATACAAAGTGGAAAAGTGTTCTGTGGTCTGACGAGTCCACATTTCAAATTGTTTTTGGAAACTGTGGACGTCGTGTCCTCCGGACCAAAGAGGAAAAGAACCATCCGGATTGTTATAGGCGCAAAGTGTAAAAGCCAGCATGTGTGATGGTATGGGGGTGTATTAGTGCCCAAGACATGGGTAACTTACACATCTGTGAAGGTGTCATTAATGCTGAAAGGTACATACAGCTTTTGGAGCAACATCAGTTGCCATCCAAGCAACGTTACCATGGACGCCCCTGCTTATTTCAGCAAGACAATGCCAAGCCACGTGTTACATCAACGTGGCTTCATAGTAAAAGAGTGCGGGTACTAGACTGGCCTGCCTGTAGTCCAGACCTGTCTCCCATTGAAAATGTGTGGCGCATTATGAAGCCTAAAATACCACAACTTAAGCTGTACATCAAGCAAGAATGGGAAATAATTCCACCTGAGAAGCTTCAAAAATGTGTCTCTTCAGTTCCCAAACGTTTACTGAGTGTTGTTAAAAGGAAAGGCCATGCAACACAGTGGTGAACATGCCCTTTGCCAACTTCTTTGTCACGTGTTGCAGCCATGAAATTCTAAGTTAATGATTATTTGCAAAAAAAAGTTTATGAGTTTGAACATCAAATATGTTGTCTTTGTAGCATATTCAACTGAATATGGGTTGAAAATGATTTGCAAATCATTGTATTCCGTTTATATTTACATCTAACACAATTTCCCAACTCATATGGAAATGGGGTTTGTACCATGAATTGATTAACGTGGACCCCGACTTAAACAAGTTGAAAAACTTATTGGGGTGTTACCATTTAGTGGTCAATTGTAGGAAATATGTACTGTGCATGTACTAATAAAGGTCTCAATCTTAATCAATTAATTCTGTTAGCATTGCTAACATGCTAGTTCTCAAAGTACAGTGTCACCTTAATTTACAAACTCCTTCAATTTAGGAACCACAGACGGAAAAAATAAATAAAAAATAAATAAATAAAAATCACACTAAAGGTCTCGGGGATCCAAAAGGGTCCAACAATTTTTTAATTTTTTTAAAAAACATTTTTATTGTGTTATTTTTTATTTAATTTAAAGTTAAAGTATCACACTCCAAAACTGAAATCTAAGTAAGATTAAATATCTCAAATAAGGGTGATATTTGCTTATTTTCTGTCTGATAAGATAATTCTTCTCACTAAGCAGATTTTATGTTAGAGTGTTTTACTTGTTTTAAGGGTTTTGGTCCTAAATGATCTCAGTAAGATATTACAGCTTGTTGCTGAGATTTTATGAACTATATTGAGTAAAACATGCTTGAAACTAGAATATCAACTGTTGCAAAGCTGTGCCATCAACACTCACAAGTATAAAACTACTTTTTTAAAGTAATCATTTCTTACTTCAAGCATGACAAAAAAAATCATGATGTCAAGAAAATGGCACTAGCATTTACTTTTTTTAAGAATATTTTTCAACATATTGGGCAAAATAGTCTCTTTTTTTTTCTACCACGAAAAGTGCACTTGTTATTATATATATACTTATTTTAAGGTATTTTTGGGTTCATTGAGGTTAGGTCATTTTACTTGTTTTGGAAAGTCTTGACAAGCCGAATTTTCTTGTTCTATTGGCAGATAATTTTGCTTAGTTCAAATAAAATACCCCTCATTTTTGTATTATTTTTTTCTTGTTTTTGAACAATGACTTTTTGCAGTGCATTGATTGTCACACACACTAGATGTGGCGAAATTATTCTCTGCATTTGACCCATCACCCTTGATCACCCCCCTGGGAGGTGAGGGGAGCAGTGAGCAGCAGCGGTGGCCACGCCCGGGAATCATTTTTTGGTGATTTAACCCCCAATTCCAACCCTTGATGCTGAGTGCCAAGCAGGGAGGTAATGGGTCCCATTTTTATAGTCTTTGGTATGACTCGGCCGGGGTTTGAACTCACCACTAGAGATGTCCGTTAATATCGGACTGCCGATATTATCGGCCGATAAATGCTTTAAAATGTGATATCGGAAATTATCGGTATTGGTTTCGCAAAGTTTCCGGGACGCTACAATATACACCGCCCGCTAAGTTAGGACCGAAGTCATGGTCCCAATACGGAACACCATTGCATCTAACAGAGAGCCAAATACTAGAGTCTGTGAACATTGCTCCAAAGTCAGGATTTTTTGTTGATTTAATGTGCATACAAAAGTAAACATTGACAGGTGCAAAGGCAGCAATATATGATAAAACAAGACGGCAGCTAAAGAAGAACTTCCCTATTCATCCCCGAAAAAACCTGCCAGGCGAACAGCTGATTTTACGACTCCCGGCGCTGACGTAAGTCAACCCACGTCCCATACGTGACCATAGGATGAACAAATACACTACGGTACTAAGACTATAGGGGCCATCAACAGTTAGCTTCTACAGCTGGGTTGCGCAGAGTGCGGCACAGGGGCCATCTGTGGTCCCTGACTCGTTTGTCATCGACCTTAAGCACATTACAAAAAAAACAAAAAATAGACATCTCATTTGCACCCCCTGGTGGTGAAATCTATCAAAATGAGGGTGGTCCCTAAAAGGAGGGCTTTTTTTCAAATGGACTGTGTGTCGGTTTTTAAAAGTGCTCCCCCTCTGGTCAACATATGAAATAACAAGTGTGTGTAAAAAATTTAAATGCGCCCCCTTTGGCCAAAATTAATGAAGAAGAAAAAAAAAGATAAATATGGTTGTAGAGACATACTGTAATAACTTGAAGTAAATAATGAAGATTAAAAACCAATTACAAACAAAAAAATAATAATTAACTAAAAGCTTACCTTTTTTTATATATGCATAGTATGTATATATTATTATTGTTGTAAATACAAATCTTTATATATCTATATCAAGTGATTAGGACACTTAATTCTGATCATTTGGATGGGTGGCCAAATACTTTTGGCAATATAGTTTATATTTGAAGACACATTGTTGTGTTTAGTATTACTTATTTTAATCAATGTTTCACAACATTTTGCGCTTTTACTTTTGCATTTCTGCCAGTTTTTTAGTGTGTGTGTGTCAGGTCGAAACACTGATGACATCTATTAAACAAGACAAGAAGCAAGGCACTAAACAGAGACAGAATTAAATTTGGCTCAATTGAGGAGAAACGTCTAGGCTGTACTCTTGCACAGTCTCACCACGCTCTGGCGAAAGATTGTACGCCTCCTCTTTTATTTGGACTTTCCCTTACTGTTTCTAAGGGACAGGGGTCGTAAACAGCCATCGCCTTTGATTAAAACAGTTCAAAGAAGCGGTGCCTGGAGGGGAGTCTGGTCCTGCTTCCTCTTCGCTTTGTAGATCCCGGGTCAAGACAATATCTTTCTGTGGATTACAATACATGAAAGAAACAGAACACCTTCCCATCCTACAGAGTGGAGTTTTACAAGCCTTCTACTTGGTAGGATTAAAGACAGCTTTTGTCTGCTCGCCGGGAACTCATGACAACACAACGTTTTGTGATAACTTAGACACAATTATTCTGACGGCGTGTGTTAAATGTCTTTCTGCAACGTGATGCAAATGGCCCCTGAGCTGCACTTTTTACGTGTTTTTCACCAGGAAAGGTGAAGACTTTCTGCGTGCTCTGATTTCTTGCCGCCAGTCATGACTCAAGCTTGGCTGCATGCTTGTGTTGGTGGTGCTCCTCTGCACACACCTCCGTGCACGGTCTTGTTGTGGCTACCAGTGTGTCATCTGATTTTTGCTTTGATTTGATTGATTTGATTGCGCAAGGAACACATCCTGTTCCTTATTAGTAATGGGTACCGCGTGGGAATTTGGTACACCTTTGCACCGGATCTAAGGCTGCATACCTAAAAATCTGCAATACAATACAATACAAAATGAATACAAGTATCGTAACGCCCTATACCAGGGATATTCAACTCTGTTGCTTTGGGGGGCCACATTTTCCGAAAGCTCAGCATCGTCCCTGTTAGTCTTATTTTGCATATTCTGGAGAACCAGTGTCCTCTACAGTGGACAATTGATTTTGTTCTATTTATTTTGTCAGGAGTTACAGGAACGCTCTCGGTGCTGCTTTTGTTTTGAAAAGCGTTATTTGTATACTTCCGTGTGGACGTGATTGTGAGTGAATGTGAACAGCTGCAATCACAAATGACAAAATAAAGTTGGAAAAACATCTATGTCGTGCGCGCAATACAACTGTGCTGCTTTTATTTTGAAAAGTGTTATTTATGGGCGTATGTCCGTGTGTAACCCGTGAGTGAAGGTGCACAGCGACAAGTGATGCACGGTTTACACCCGAGACGCTAAAAAGAGAAAGGTTGATGACGAATGCCGTGTTTTCAACAAGACATGGACTGCCAAGCAACGTTCCCTCGAAGGTGTGCGCCTGCGCAATTGCGCACCGCTCAAGCGTCCTCTGCGCACAGCAAATATATGCCGCGCACCAAATCTATCCCATCTGAATTCTAAACAAAATAAACATATTTATTCTGTGAAATTTTGCAATGCAGCTTTGAGTGACAGTGACAACAAGCGGCCCTAACGGTGTTCGTCAACACCGTTCAATTGAACACCGTTCAATTATTGTAACGTCTATCGAGATGCTTCGAGGCCAGGAATTATATCGATCACTTTATTGAGCAAAACTGTTTATATTCGGCCATAACCACACCAAAAACATGAGTTTTCACACTTCTATCTCGAAAAACTAGTCATTTTCTGCCGTACAAACCAGGCCAAAACCAACTTGTCATCTGTCACCAACACGCATACCACCAAACCACTGGTGCGTTTATGGCCACACAAAAAGTCGGACAACTCAAACACCACACAAAGTTACACTATGACTCCTCAGTCATGCGTGTGCTTATTCTACTGTCATTTATTATTAATGTTAATTTATTGATATTAATCATGGAATGCTGTTACTAGAGAAAGTTACAGGAATGCACACTTCATCCTATGCTTACATTTCATTGTGCAACATGAGGATGTTTAAGGGGAACTAAATGTCATCTCTGAAAGGGGTACAAATGATTTCCAAAGCAGTGCTTTTGGTATAAAGTTAAGTTAGGTTAAATGAAAGTATTATTATTATTATTATTATTATTATTATTTATCTTATGGTATATATAAAAAATAATATTGAGCAAAATTTAATTGAAATATTGTCGATGTGGCCCTCCAGCAGTGCTCGGGTTGCTCATGCGGCCCCCGGTAAAAATTAATTGCCCACCCCTGCCTTAGTTGCATGAATCCCATTTTGGAAGAAAAACAACATTTACATTCGAAAAAGGAGAGGACTTAAAGGGGAGCCCTGAGGAACGCCTCAGTTATTTAAATCACATGTTTGAAACCGAGTGTTCTATGGTTGCTAGCAAGGTTAAAATGTCAATGCAAGGATCTGCCAATGTGTTTACAGCGGTCGTAGTTTTCAAACGTGCTCAATAAAACGCAAAATAATGTGTTGATGAATCAGATTGCACGTGCTGTATAATGTATTTGCATTTTCTCCTCCCGGTATAGTGGGCATTTTGATGATCAGCATGTTTTCTGCATAGTAATGAAGACAAAGCCACAAAATGGATTGCACGCTTTATTCTGCTCACTTAAGAGGTGCAATACACTTTGCACATGTTTAGTAGATCAGCTATGCGTGTGCTATCAGGTTTGCACGTGTTTTAGGGAGGGTTGTACGGTATACCGGTGTTGGTATAGTACCGCGATACTAATAAATCATATTCGGTACTCTACCGCCTCTAAAAAGTACCGGCCCAATTCACCCCCCGCCCCCTGCCCCTTCCGTTGTCGTCACATCATGACATTGCTGGGTTTACGAGCAGACGAGCATGTTCGGCAGCGCACAATCACAGAGTACTTACAAGCCGACCTATTGTGTGTAGACACAAAAAGGGAAAACAGACGCGTTTTGGTTTAAAAACTATAGATAAAGGTGACAAATAAAGTAAGTTTCTTACAAGTACGGACGAGGAATAGCTAAACATGCTTCACTACACACCAAAATGTAAACAAACGCCATTGGTGGATCTACACCTGACATCCACTGTAATGATACCAAGTACAGGAGTGTATCTAGTCCATACTACTATGATTACATTGATATTTTTTAGCATCAGAAAATCTTCTTTCGTTTAAAATTTTTTTATATTATGTTTATATACTCAGGAAATACGTCCCTGGACACATGAAGATTTGAATATGACCAATGTATGATCCTGTAACGACTTGGTATCGGATTGATACCCAAATTTGTGGTATCATCCAAAACTAATGTAAAGCATCCAAACAATAGAAGAATAAGTGATTGTTACATTTTAACAGAAGTGTAGATAGAACATGTTAAAAGAGAAAGTAAGCAGACATAGCTCGGTTGGTAGAGCGGCCGTGCCAGCAACTTGAGGGATGCAGGTTCGATCCCCGCGTCTGCCATCCTAGTCACTGCCAATGTGTCCTTGGGCAAGACACTTTACCCACCTGCTCCCAGTGCCACCCACACTGGTTTAAATGTAATGTAGATATTGGGTTTCACTATGTAAAGCGCTTTGAGTCACTAGAGAAAAGCGCTATATAAAATATAATTGATTGATTGATTGATTGAGATATTAACAGTAAATGAACAAGTAGATGTCATGATCCTTGGCCCGGATCATGTTTTTGTTATATTCTGTTAGTTTTAGACTCCCTTAGTTCCTGTTTTTGTGCACCCTTGTTTGTTTTTAGTTACCATGGGTGCTTATTGTTTCCAACCGTCTCTGATTGGTGCTCGGGACTCTCACGTGTTTTCCGAGCACTAATCAGTGGGACTATTTAAGCCTGCCTTTGCCGGTCAGTCGGCCTGGCTTCATTGTTTGCTTCATGCAACAAGTTACGTGATTATTCCTTGTCTTTTGCCTATGCTAAGTGGTAGTCTTAGCTTCGAGTGCGATTGGCACATTGTTCCGTCGGCTTGTTTTCTGTTTTGGCACTTATTCGAGTTTTTGAGAATAAATCATGTTCCTACCTGCACGTCCTGTCCGGAGTGGTCCGTTTGCATCCCGGTGGAACAAACCCCGCAGTAAGCTGTGACCCCCCTACCCCCCCGACGTGACAGTAGATGAATAATCCATTTTCTACCACTTGTCCTTAATAATGTTGACAAAATAATAAAATGGAAAGGACACAATATGTTACTGCATATGTCAACAGACTAAATTCAGGAGCCTTTGCTTGTTTACTTACTAATAAACGACAAGTTTTCTAGTATGTTCACTATTTTATTTAAGGACATATTTGCAATAAGAAACAAATGTTTGATTTACCGTGAGATTTTTTGTTAAAATAAAGCCAATAATGCCATTTTTTGTGGCCCCCTTTATCTAGAAAAGTATCGAAATACATTTTGTACCAAAATATTGGTATCAATACAAGACTAGTTTTAGTACAAGCAAATCTTTAGTAAGTCAGGCCCTTGGTCTGGTAGTCTGATGCAGATTTGTTAGTAATATTACAAGTGGCATATGTGCATGGGTGTTCAATCAAAAAGCTTTCCACACCATAAGAGGGTTGCTGCGGAGTAAATAAGTTCAGAGCATATTGCAGATTTGTGTAAAATCTGACAGGATGTTAAAGTGCCGGCCAATGAGCCAATGATTTTGTGCAGCTGGAATATCTCACAGGTTGTTTCTTACTATGAACAAGTGCATTGTGTGTGTATAGTTTGTATCATTTCAAGATCATGTGCGAGCTTGTGACAGTTCAGACAGTTTATTTCGCATTAGTCCCTACTTGAGAAAGTTGACATTTCAAAAAAAAAACATACAGTCGTGGTCAAAAGTCTACATACACTTGTAAAGAACATAATGTCATGGCTGTCTTGAGTTTGCAATCATTTCTACAACTCTTATTTTGTTGTGATAGAGTGATTGGAGCACATACTTGTTGGTCACAAAAAACATTCATGGAGTTTGGTTCTTTTATGAATTTATTATGGGTCTACTGAAAATGTGAGCAAATCTGCTGGGTCAACAGTATACATACAGCAATGTTAATAAATGGTTGCATGTCTGTCGGGTTCAAACACTGATGACATCTATTAAACAGACAAGAAGCAAGGAACCATGCAGAGACAGAGTTCAATTTAGCTCATGAGGAGAACGCATGGAGCTGCACACTTAGTCACAGTCTCGCCCTACGCTCTAAGATTCAGCTCCCGCGTCCCTCTATTTATTCAGGAGTTCCACAGTCAACATCACTGAGGCCGCCTCTAAAAGGAGTGGTCACATATATCATGCAAAGCAGCTGCAGTACGCACAATACGTGACGGAATGTGCTGGGGGTTGTGAGTTCGCCTTGTCTCTGCTTCGTCCGCGTGCTGTCGTCTTATCTTCGTTGAGGTCCTTGGCTGTTAGATGGCTAAAACAAAGACAACATCTGCGGCTGAGGCCACCCCTCAGACAAGAAGTTTTGTCCTTGCACAGATAGGAAAAGTACAGCTTGAGCACAATAGCTAGTAACTATAGCAGCGGACTTTAATAATAATATATATACATAATTATTCTAACAATGTCCCTTGGCAAGTTTCACTGCAGTAAGACGCTTTTGGTAGCCATCCACAAGCTTCTGGTTGAATTTTTGACCACTCCTCTTGACAAAATTGGTGCAGTTCAGCTAATTTTGTTGGTTTTCTAACATGGACTTGTTTCTTCAGCATTGTCCACACGTTTAAGTTAGGACTTTGGGAAGGCCATTCTAAAACCTTCATTCTAGCCTGATTTAGCCATTCCTTTACCATTTTTGACGTGTGTTTGGGGTCATTATCCTGTTGGAACACCCAACTGCGCCCAAGACCCAACCTCCGGGCTGATGATTTTAGCTTGTCCTAGAATTTGGAGGTAATCCTCCTTTTTCAATGTCCCTGTGGAGGTCTTCCTCTCTCCGGGTTCCATGGACCACCAAGAACAGACATGACTGCGAGCAGCGTTGTGACTTATTTTATTTTTTCAAATAAACCTCAGTCTCTCGTCAGGTCACTTTTCAGCTCCTCCTCCACTGCTCGCTTTTCGGTCGCTTTTCAGCCGCCCAAGTCGTCGTCGTCTGCGTCTTGTTCTCTGTCGCTTTCGGTCTTCATGCACTGCTGGCTCTTAACTACTTCCGCCCCGTCGTTCTCGGCTGCTGCTCTTTTACACACTGCCACGTGATTATGGAATTTCGCCCAGGTGGGCGATACACGCACTTGAAGTCCATCTCGGAGCCGGTCCCGGCACGCCCCACCTCGCTGCCGGTCCACCGGCCCCGCCTCCTCACAGTCCCATTTACTCTCTGTATAGAGAACCTAGTCCTGAACGTCGACAAGACCAAGGAGATCATCGTTGACTTCAGGAAGCACCAGTCCAGCCACACTCCACTCTTCATCAACGGCACAGTGGTGGAGCACCAAGTTCCTGGGGGTGCAGATAACTGACAATATGACCTGGTCCCTACACACCGGAGCTCTTGTAAAAAGAGCTCAGCAGCGCATGCACTTTTTGCGTTGGATGAAAAGAGCACAGCTCCCTCCCCCCATTCTCAGCACATTCTACACAGGCACTATAGAGAGCCTACTGACCAACTGCATCTCTGTCTGGACTGGAGCCTGCAGTGCCTCAGACTGGAAGTCTCTCCAGAGAGTGGTGAGGACGGCGGAAAAGATCACCAGCACTCCTCTTCTTCCTATCCAGGAGATCGCAAAAAGCCGCTGCCTGACCAGGGATCAGAAAATCTGCAGAGACTCCTCCCAACCCCACCAAGGACTGTTTTCACTGCTGGACTCTAGAAAGAGGTTCTGCAGCCTCCGAAGCAGAACCTCCAGGTTCTGTAACAGCTTCTTCCCTCAGGCCGTAAGACTCTTGAACGCATCATAATTAAATTATCCCCTCAACTCCCCCCAAAAATGGATTAACTCGCTGGAATAAAAAAGACAATATGACATACTGTACATCCATAAACGTGGACGCATGTGAAAAAGTGCAATATATTTATCTGTACAGTAATCTATTTATTTATTTATATTTATTTATTTATTTTATATATATATTTATATATTATTTATATATATTTATTTATTTATATATGCACCTTATTGCTTTTTTTTTATCCTGCACTACTATTTTTTGGACATTACTACTTGCCGTAGTTTTGAAGCAATGCATGATGGGAATCCAAATGTTGTGTGTCAGTGTATTAACGTGCATGGAATAAACACATGCTGAGAAATAGCTCCGTGCCTGCTTACTCTATGGGTTATATAGATAAACCTATGGATAATGGAGACATATATAATAGTCTCCTTCTCAGGTGATAGAGGACGCTAAAGGCAGTGCCTTTAAGGCAGGGGTCACCAACGCGGTGCCCGCGGGCACCAGGTAGCCCGTAAGGACCAGATGAGTAGCCCGCTGGCCTGTTCTAAAAATAGCTCAAATAGCAGCACTTACCAGTGAGCTACCTCTATTTTTTAAATGTTATTTATTTACTAGCAAGCTGGTCTCGCTTTGCTCGACATTTTTAATTCTAAGAGAGACAAAACTCAAATAGAATTTGAAAATCCAAGAAAATAGTTTAAAGACTTGGTCTTCACTTGTTTACATAAATTCATTATTTTTTTACTTCGCTTCTTATAACTTTCAGAAAGACAATTTTAGAGAAAAAATACAACCTTAAAAATGATTTTAGGATTTTTAAACACATATACCTTTTAGATTCCTTCCTCTTCTTTCCTGACAATTTAAATCAATGTTCAAGTACATTTATTTTTTTTATTGTAAAGAATAATACATATATTTTAATTGAATTCTTCATTTTAGCTTCTGTTTTTTCGACGAAGAATATTTTTGAAATATTTCTTCAAACTTATTATGATTAAAATTTTAAAAAATTATTCCGGCAAATCTAGAAAATCTGTAGAATCAAACTTAAATCTTCTTTCAAAGTCTTTTGAATTTCTTTTAAAATTTTTGTTCTGGAAAATCTAGAAGAAATAATGATTTGTCTTTGTTAGAAATATAGCTTGGTCCAATTTGTTATATATTCTAAAAAAGTGTAGATTGGATTTTAACCTATTTAAAACATGTCATCAAAATTCTAAAATTAATCTTAATCAGGAAAAATTAGTAATGATGTTCCATAAATTATTGTTTTAATTTTTTCAAAAAGATTCAAATTAGCTAGTTTTTTTCTTCTTTTTTTCGGTTGAATTTTGAATTTTAAAGAGTCGAAATTGAAGATAAACTGTTTCAAAATGTAATTGTCATTTTTTTCCTGTTTTCTCCTCTTTTAAACCGTTCAATCATTAATTATTAATAATAACATAGAGTTAAAGGTAAATTGAGCAAATTGGCTATTTCTGGCAATTTATTTAAGTGTGTATCAAACTGGTAGCCCTTCGCATTAATCAGTACCCAAGAAGTAGCTCTTGCTTTCAAAAAGGTTGGTGACCCCTGCTTTAAGGCATGCCCCCAATATTGTTGTCCGGGTGGAAATCGGGAGAAATTCGGGGGAATGGTTTCCCCGGGAGATTTTCGGGAGGGGCACTGAAATTCGGGAGTCTCCCGGGAAAATCGGGAGGGTTGGCAAGTATGACCTTATTGCAGTGAAACTTGCCAAGGGACAGGTAAGCAAATATTAACATTGCTGTATGTATACTTTTGACCCAGCACATTTTCAGTAGACCCATAATAAATTCATAAAAGAACCAAACTTCATGAATGTTTTTTTGTGACCAACAAGTATGTGCTCCAATCACTTTATCACAAAAAAAAAAAGAGAAATGATTGGAAACTCAACACAGCCATGACATTATGTTCTCCACCTGCACCTTGCCATTACGTCACTTTCCAAAGTGTTATTATTATCGCACATATTATCCGAGATGATCTGTGCTACCATCCATCCGCGTCACTTGTTGTGCCGCAGCAGCCAGGAGTAGAGTTAGTAGAAACACGGCGTTGACCTCATGTGTTTATTATGATGTGCAGACTTGGTGTAAGCAGACGTATGTTTAGAAGTGGAGGACCGGCAGAGCCAAGTTTCCACTAAAGGAACAAGCCCAAACAGAACTTACGCAGAACTCCTGGCTATTTACTATAATCGCGCACACGTCTTTGTATTTGTTTTGTTTTTTTCTTCCTTAAAAGGGTCTATTTAAAAATGTCATCAAAGTGTGACTAGTTAGTAATTGCAACCAGATCGTAGGTGGATGTTATCTAACACTTACACTCCTCAAAAACCAGCCAAGCAGCTTTCACAAATACTCCAAAGCAGTGAAAACGGTAAAAAAATAAAATAAAATTAAAAATCACATACTGTACTGAATGCAAACCTGTAATCATTACAAAAACTAATTTTGATACCATAAAATAAACACTTGTCCACTGATCTGTGTCATACATTCTGCCTGATTCCAACCCAAAAAATTTGTCATCCCTGAACTCTGACTGACAGGATTCTAAAGGCTTCGCCTTTACACGGCTATATTGCCAAAAGTATTTGGCCACCTGCCTTGACTCACATATGAACTTGAAGTGCCATCCCATTCCTAACCCATACGGTTCAATATGATGTGGATCCACTTTTTGCAGCTATTACAGCTTCAACTCTTCTGGGAAGGCTGTCCACAAGGTTCAATACAGTCTGCAGGGATACAGTCCGTAAGCACACATGATTGTATTTCTTTATGAAAACCCTATAGACCCCTGTTCTATAGGGTTCAGGTCAGGACTCTGTGCAGGCCAGTCAAGTTCATCCGCACCAGACCCCTGTCATCCATGTCTTTAAGGACCTTACTTTGTGCACTGGTGCGCAGTCATGTTGGAAGAGGAAGGGGCCCGCTCCAAGGTTGGGACCATGGAATTGTCCAAAATGTTTTGCTATCTTAAAGCATTCAAAGTTCCTTTCACTGCAACTAAGGTGCCAAGTCCAACTCCTGAAAAACAACCCCACACCATAATTCCTCCTCCACCAAATTTCTCACTCGGCACAGCGCAGTTCGAAATGTACCGTTCTCCTGGCAACCTCCAAAACCCAGAATATTTAGGAGCGAGGAAATTTCACGACCGGATGTGTTGCACAGGTGGCATCCTATGACAGTTCCACGCTGGAAATCACTGAGAGCGGCCCATTCTTTCACAAACGTTTGTAGAAACAGTCTCCATGCCTAAGTGCTTAGGGCCAAGTGATTAGGACACCTGATTCTCATCATTTGGATGGTTGGCCAAATACTTTTGGCAATATAGTGTAACTCAAGCAGTTACAGGTGGATTTTAATGAAACTTTTCGATGAAAATCTCATAGAGGGGATCAAGAAGAAGTGATTATATTTTGGGGATGGCTCAGATCAACGTCTAGATTCAGGATTTAAAAAATATATATTAATATCGGTCCTGAGCTCTCCAAGAGTTTTCTAGTTATTCATGTTTTTCATTAATTAACCTCTAAAGCAGGGGTCACCAACACGGTGCCCGCGGGCACCAGGTAGCCCGTAAGGACCAGATGAGTAGCCCGCTGGCCTGTTCTAAAAATAGCTCATATAGCAGCACTTACCAGTGAGCTGCCTCTATTTTTTAAATGTTATTTATTTAATAGCAAGCTGGTCTCGCTTTGCTCGACATTTTTAATTCTAAGAGAGACAAAACTCAAATAGAATTTGAAAATCCAAGAAAATAGTTTAAAGACTTGGTCTTCACTTGTTTAAATAAATTCATTATTTTTTTACTTTGCTTCTTATAACTTTCAGAAAGACAATTTTAGAGAAAAAATACAACCTTAAAAATGATTTTAGGATTTTTAAACACATATACCTTTTAGATTCCTTCCTCTTCTTTCCTGACAATTTAAATCAATGTTCAAGTAAATTTATTTTTTTTATTGTAAAGAATAATACATACATTTTAATTGAATTCTTCATTTTAGCTTCTGTTTTTTCGACGAAGAATATTTGTGAAATATTTCTTCAAACTTATTATGATTAAAATTCAAAAAAATTATTCCGGCAAATCTAGAAAATCTGTAGAATCAAACTTAAATCTTCTTTCAAAGTCTTTTGAATTTCTTTTAAAAATTTTGTTCTGGAAAATCTAGAAGAAATAATGATTTGTCTTTGTTAGAAATATAGCTTGGTCCAATTTGTTATATATTCTAAAAAAGTGTAGATTGGATTTTAACCTATTTAAAACATGTCATCAAAATTCTAAAATTAATCTTAATCAGGAAAAATTAGTAATGATGTTCCATAAATTATTGTTTTAATTTTTTCAAAAAGATTCAAATTAGCTAGTTTTTTTCTTCTTTTTTTCGGTTGAATTTTGAATTTTAAAGAGTCGAAATTGAAGATAAACTGTTTCAAAATGTAATTGTCATTTTTTTCGTGTTTTCTCCTCTTTTAAACCGTTCAATTACGTGTAAATATCATTAATTATTAATAATAACATAGAGTTAAAGGTAAATTGAGCAAATTGGCTATTTCTGGCAATTTATTTAAGTGTGTATCAAACTGGTAGCCCTTCGCATTAATCAGTACCCAAGAAGTAGCTCTTGGTTTCAAAAAGGTTGGTGACCCCTGCTCTAAAGGCTTAGTGGCCACATGTGTGGACAGCACCTTTTTAGCTCTTATTTCCAAAATTGTGAACCCTACTGAATTGGGGTCTTATAGCCACTTATGTGGACACCTATACTGCCATCTGGTGGTGTCACAAGAGTATAACAAAAAAAAGTGTGAAAATTAAAATTAGCATGTCACTAAACATGAAGTACACGTTTGTGTACTTATGGACTAAGTACATCATATCAAAATATGATTTTTAGTTTTTAATCTAATTAGGGTCCAATAAGCCCAAATAGCAAAGAGAAATTAAAAAAACATGTAAACAAACAGCTTGGGCCTTAAGAGGTAATGAATACTTGCTTTTTTTTTTTTTTTTTTCCGAAAAAGCAAAGAAAAAAATGCATCCTACAACCCAATCACACACACGCTAGATCAGTGGTTTCCAAACTGCAGCCCGAGTCCCATTCTCAGTGTTAGGATCCGCTGCTCGGATCACAGTTTGTTTACAGTTTAGTGTCACGTGTGTTTTGTTTCTGTTGCCATGACGGCAGATTTTGCTCACCTGCCTCTGGTTAGCGTTTCGGGACGCGCACCTGTTGCCCGAGCGCTAATCAGAGGGCTATTTAGTCTTCGCCCGGGCAGCACTCTGCCTGGCTTCCTAATTTGCTTTCACGCAACAGCTAACGACCACTTTGTTTCCTGCTAGCTCTCATGCTATGTTATTTTGCTTGCTAGCTCCCACGCTAGTCGTTTTTGTTTTTCTCCTGCCTGATTTAGTTCCAAAATAAATCATTTTCCTACCTGCAAGCTGTGTCCGAGCCGTCTGCATCCTTGGGAGAACACCACCGCACCACGATGCGACCCGGTCGTCACAGTAGGAAGCCAGCAAGAAGAAGTTCTCCCGCAACGAGCACGTCGGAGGAGATGGACGAAGGTGCGTGGATGGTGTTGCGAGCGATGGAGGCGGAGACTCTCCGCTATTCCCCCTCGGAGCGCCAGGACCTGATCTGGGGTCCTAACGGAAAGTTGGTCCCAATCCACTCCGTTTGGCCCGAGGACATCGCCACACCTCCGCACCACCGGACGCGTCAGCGAAGACGGAAGCCACCAAAGAGGTCTTCACTTCGCTGCAAAGACGCGCCACTCCCACAGACTCCTCCACCGGTACACAGTAAGCAACATTCAGCCCAAGATTCCCCTCCTCACATGTTTGGCAACCCTATCGACCACTTTGCCAAACATTTCACCGATTGGGCTGTCAGTCAGCTGGAGACCCACACAGATGACGTCATCCCGCCCACTGTGGATGACGTCAGAGACGAATAATTTTTTTTAAATTCTTCTGCTCCTTTTTATCAGCCACCTCCTAAGGACTTGAATTCTAAGATAAGACATTATCAGGACATTTTTGTGAAATGTAAATCTAGTCAGTCCCGGTCACCTGACTTTCTAGCTCCACCCCCAGTGACTATTGCTCCGCCCACTGCACATATTTTTTCCCCCTGTGCTCCCACCCAGTCTCAAGTGGGGAGTAAGAAAAGACATTTTGGACAATTTAGAGGAGAGGATTCAGCCCTCCCCCGGACCTCCCACCACCCACCCTTGAAGACGGTTCCAATCCGCAAGGAGCGCGTCTGGGATCCGCTTTTTGAGGGGGGGGCTAGTACTGGGAGCTGTGCGAGTGGGGTGGCACAACGGCGTGCTAAGCCGCAACCTCCTGCTCGGCCACCGCCACCTGTCCTTCGGCCTGCTAAGCCGCAACCGCCAGCTAGGCCACCTGCACCTAAGCTAGCGCCAAGGCTAAGGCTAGCACCAGCTCCACCACAGGTTCCAGTACCTGCACCTCGGCTGGTTCCCACACCAGTACCTGCACCTCGGCTGGTTCCCACACCAGTACCTGCACCTCGGCTGGTTCCCAGACCAGTACCTGCACCTCGGCTGGTTCCCAGACCAGTACCTGCACCTCGGCTGGTTCCCACACCAGTACCTGCACCTCGGCTGGTTCCCACACCAGTACCTGCACCACGACTGGTCCCCGCACCAGTACCTGCACCACGACTGGTCCCCGCACCAGTACCTGCACCACGGCTGGTCCCCGCACCAGTACCTGCTCCACGGCTGGTTCTCGCACCAGTACCTGCTCCACGGCTGGTCCCCGCACCAGTACCTGCACCACGACTGGTTCTCGCACCAGCACCTGCACCACGGCTGGTTCTCGCACCAGCACCTGCTGCCACGACAGCGACTCCTGCTGCCACGACAGCGACTCCGGCTGCCACGACAGCGACTCCGGCTGCCACGACAGCGACTCCTGCTGCCACGACAGCGACTCCTGCTGCCACGACAGCGACTCCTGCTGCCACGACAGCGACTCCTGCTGCCACGACAGCGACTCCTGCTGCCACGACAGCGACTCCTGCTGCCACGACAGCGACTCCTGCTGCCACGACAGCGACTCCTGCTGCCACGACAGCGACTCCTGCTGCCACGACAGCGACTCCTGCTGCCACGACAGCGACTCCTGCTGCCACGACAGCGACTCCGGCTGCCACGACAGCGACATCTCAGCGACCTCGAGTGGTCCGGCGGCGCAAGCGGAAAGCAGGTCCCCGCATGCAGCCCTCGAGGTCAGTGAAGGGACGTCAGTGGCGCAAACAGCAGCGACATTCAAGACTTTGTTGCAGGACTCAGAGGCTGCTGAAATTCTGGCGCCACTCACGCCCACCTTCTCGGCGGCCACGAATGTGGCCTTACCGTGGTCGCCCGCCTCGCCCGCCTCGCCCGCCTCGCCAGCGGTGGCGGCGTTCCATTCGCCGCCGCCACCTGACCCTTCCCCGGTGGATTCGGGGACACGTGGCCTGGCGACCCACCACCAAGTCACCCCCCCGCCCGCCCTTGACTCGTGAACTATTGCTTTTTTTTTGGGGTTCCAGTTGTTTTTTTTGTTTTCAAGGGACATCTGGAATCTGTCCTTTTAGGGGGGGGTACTGTTAGGATCCGCTGCTCGGATCACAGTTTGTTTACAGTTTAGTGTCACGTGTGTTTTGTTTCTGTTGCCATGACGGCAGATTTTGCTCACCTGCCTCTGGTTAGCGTTTCGGGACGCGCACCTGTTGCCCGAGCGCTAATCAGAGGGCTATTTAGTCTTCGCCCGGGCAGCACTCTGCCTGGCTTCCTAATTTGCTTTCACGCAACAGCTAACGACCACTTTGTTTCCTGCTAGCTCTCATGCTATGTTATTTTGCTTGCTAGCTCCCACGCTAGTCGTTTTTGTTTTTCTCCTGCCTGATTTAGTTCCAAAATAAATCATTTTCCTACCTGCAAGCTGTGTCCGAGCCGTCTGCATCCTTGGGAGAACACCACCGCACCACGATGCGACCCGGTCGTTACACTCAGCCCGCAACTACTTCTTTGTCGGCCCTCGACATGAAAATGAATGATTTATTAATAAAGAAAAGAACATTTGCTCTGTCATCTATAGTAGTGTTTTTCAACCTTTTTTGAGGCAAGGCACATTTTTTGCGTTGAAAAAATCCCGAGGCACACCACCAGCAGAAATCATCAACTCGGTTGACAGTAAAAAGTCGTTGTCGCAATTGTTGGATGTGACTTTAAACCATAACCAAGCATGCATCACTATAGCTCTTGTCTCAAAGTAGGTGTACTGTCACCACCTGTCACATCATGCCGTGACTTATTTTGACTTTTTTGGAGTTTTCTTGTGTGTAGTGTTTTAGTTCTTGTCTTGCGCTCCTATTTTGGTGGCTTTTTCTCTTTTTTTGGTGTTTTCCTGTAGCAGTTTCATGTCTTCCTTTGAGCGATATTTCCCTCATCTACTTTGTTTTAGCAATCGAGAATATTTCGGTTGTTTTCATCCTTCTTCGTGGGGACATTGTTGATTGTCATGTCATGTTCGGATGTACATTGTGGACGCCGTCTTTGCTCCACAGTAAGTCTTTGCTGTCGTCCAGCATTCTGTTTTTGTTTACTTTGTAGCCAGTTCAGTTTTAGTTTCGTTCTGCATAGCCTTCCCTAAGCTTCAATGCCTTTTCTTAGGGGCACTCACCTTTTCGTTTATTTTTGGTTTAAGCGTTAGACACCTTTTTACCTGCACACTGCCTCCCGCTGTTTCCGACATCTACAAAGCAATTAGCTACCGGCTGCCACCTATTAATATGGAAGAGTATTACACGGTTACTCTGCCGAGCTCTAGACAGCACCGACACTCAACAACAACACATCATTTGCAGACTATAAGTACTGGTTTGCAACATTTTTTTTTAACCCAAATAGGTAAACTTAAATCACCTCCCACAGCACACCAGACTGTATCTCATGGCACACTAGTGTGCCGCGGCACAGTGGTTGAAAAACACTGACATATAGCACAAAAGCTGAGATAGTACTGTTTTGGTTTTTTTTTGCCAAATAGCTATACTCATGTACTCATAGAATTGGTTTTAGCATCTGGAATGTACAAAATAAATCAACATGTCATGTTTGACTATACTAGTTATTTATTCTTCTGGCCGACAGATCTTCGGGAGCCCGGTAGACAGTTTGAATCAAGTCTTTATTTTGCATAAACACCCGGGGGTGGCTTGCTTTCCAGCAATATCTATTTGTCTCTGGGC
>NC_084749.1:42091888-42369388 GCF_033978785.1 Entelurus aequoreus | reverse complement strand
GGTAACGTTGCTTGGATGGCAACATATGTTGCTCCAAAACCTGTATGTACCTTTCTGCATCAATGGCGCCTTCACAGATGTGTAAGTTACCCATGTCTTGGGCACTAATACACCCCCATACCATCACACATGCTGGCTTTTCAACTTTGCGCCTATAACAATCCGGATGGTTCTTTTCCTCTTTGGTCCGGAGGACACGACGTCCACAGTTTCCAAAAACAATTTGAAATGTGGACTCGTCAGACCACAGAACACTTTTCCACTTTGTATCAGTCCATCTTAGATGAGCTCAGGCCCAGCGAAGCTGACAGCGTTTCTGGGTGTTGTTGATAAACGGTTTTCGCCTTGCGTAGGAGAGTTTTAACTTGCACTTACAGATGTAGCGACCAACTGTAGTTACTGACAGGGGGTTTCTGAAGTGTTCCTGAGCCCATGTGGTGATATCATTTACACACTGATGTCGCTTGTTGATGCAGTACAGCCTGAGGGATGGAAGGTCACGGGTTTAGCTGCTTACGTGCAGTGATTTCTCCAGATTCTCTGAACCCTTTGATGATATTACGGAGCGTAGATGGTGAAATCCCTAAATTCCTTGCAATAGCTGGTTGAGAAAGGTTTTTCTTAAACTGTTCAACAATTTGCTCACACATTTGTTGACAAAGTGGTGACCCTCGCCCCATCCTTGTTTGTGAATGACTGAGCATTTCATGGAATCTACTTTTATACCCAATCATGGCACCCACCTGTTCCCAATTTGCCTGTTCACCTGTGGGATGTTCCAAATAAGTGTTTGATGAGCATTCCTCAACTTTATCAGTATTTATTGCCACCTTTCCCAACTTCTTTGTCACGTGTTGCTGGCATCAAATTATAAAGTTAATGATTATTTGCAAAAAAAAAAAAAGTTTATGAGTTTGAACATCAAATATGTTGTCTTTGTAGCATATTCAACTGAATATGGGTTGAAAATGATTTGCAAATCATTGTATTCCGTTTATATTTACATCTAACACAATTTCCCAACTCATATGGAAACGGGGTTTGTACAACAAGCACATTCTGAAAATGTACAAATCATCACGTTGTTGTTGTTTTTCTTACACTTACATGTTGCGGTTAATAGCATTCTATCTTTATTTGTCGTTATTTATACTTTCTGAATAAATTACAGTCTGGATCAAAAGTTTACATACACTTGTAAAGAACATAATGTCATGGCTGTCTTGAGTTTTCAATAATTTCTACAACTCTTATTTTTTTGTGATAGAGTGATTGGAGCACATACTTGTTGGCCACAAAAAATATTCATGAAGTTTGGTTCTTTTATGAATTTATTATGGGTCTATGGAAAATGTGAGCAAATGTGCTGGGTTTAAGCAAGTTCCACTGCAATAAGGCACTTTTAGTAGCCATCCACAAGCTTCTGGTTGAATTTTTGACCACTCCTCTTGACAAAACTGGTGCAGTTCAGCTAAATTTGTTGGTTTTCTGAGATGGACTTGTTTCTTCAGCATTGTCCACACGTTTAAGTCAGTACTTTGACTAAAACCTTCATTCTAGCCTGATTTAGCCATTCCTTTACCACTTTTGACATGTGTTTGGGGTCATTGTCCTGTTGGAACACCCAACTGCGCCCAAGATCCAACCTCCGGGCTGATGATTTTAGGTTGTCCTGAAGAATTTGGAGGTAATCCTCCTTTTTCATTGTCCCATTTACTCTCTGTAAAGCACCAGTTCCATTGTTAGAAAAACAGGCCCAGAGCATAATACTACCACCACCATGCTTGACGGTACGCATGGTGTTCCTGGGATTAAAGGCCTCACCTTTTCTCCTCCAAACATATTGCTGCGTATTGTGGCCAAACAGCTACATGTTGGTTTCATCTGACCACAGAACTTTCCTCCAGAAGGTCTTATCTTTGTCCATGTGATGTCAGATGTCAGTTGGGTGTTCCAACAGGACAATGACCCCAAACACACGTCAAAAGTGGTAAAGGATTGGCTAAATCAGGCTACAATGAAGGTTTTAGAATGGCCTTTCCAAAGTACTGACTTAAAGGTGTGGACAATGCTGAAGAAACAAGTCCTTGTCAGAAAACCAACAAATGTAGCTGAAATGCACCAATTTTGTCAAAAAAATAGAATAAATGGAATGGAATGGAGAAACAATACCACTGTTTTAGCGTTAAATTCAAGCAACAGAGCTGCCAGGTTGTTTTTTTTACCCTAAAATCTTGTTGTTTTAATGTTTTTTTTTTGTTAATTTTTTAAATGTTTTAGTGTCTTACTGTATATGGAAAAAAAAACAGTACCAAAGGTGATTTGACAGTAAAAAAAAACTCAGTCGGCGGAATTTAACCTTAAAATCTATTGTCAGTTTTACAGTCTACAATTTGTTTTGAAATCATAAGTCAAGCAGATATTTAAGTACAGTATTTATCTTCGTTTTAACAAAACAAATTTTGGGAATACATGACAAAAGGAATAAGCGGTAGAAAATGGATGGATGGATGGATGACAATATAATGTTTAGATTTTGATAATATTGAATTTTAAAAGATATGCAATTACATGCAGTACATGATTTTTAACCTCTTAAGGCCCAAATGTTTGTTTACATGCTTTTTTTATTTCTCTTTGCTTTTTGGGCTTATTGGACCCTAATTAGAATAAAAACTAAGAATCATCTTTTGATATGATGTACTTAGTCCATAAGTACACAAACGTGTACTTCATGTTTAGTGACATGCTAATTCTTATTTTTACACTTTTTTTTCTTCCAAATTTCATTGTATGTTATACTCTTCTGACACCATCAGATGGCAGTATAAGTGTCCACATTAGCGGCCATAAGACCCCAATTCAGTAGTGTACACCATTTTGGAAATAGGAGCTAAAAGGTGCAGTCCACGCATGTGGCCACTAAGCCTTTTAATGTCAAAAGGGAAAGAACAAATATGTTTAGTAAGAAAAGATGAAGTATTTTATTAACGCATATTATATGAAGGCATTCGCGGGCCACTTAAAAAAAATGTGGCGGGCCAGATTTGCCCCCCGGGCCTTGAGTTTGACACCTGTTTGACACTAGTTTTAGTTTCATTCAATAAAGTATCACATTACCTGCATGCCATGCATATCCGGTCTCTGCGTCCCGGGGTCGACAAAAGGCCACGCCAGAATGTAATGTCAATTTCGCAATCATTGGACTCATTCTTCATCTGATAAGATTAGATAAATGCTATTAGAAAATATAACGCACTAAATATGACTCAAATTGACAGCAAATACAAATATTGTACCAGTTGTACCATATGTTTGAGTCCAGAATGTGAGTTATGGGAGTAATGTGTCCCAGCTGGGGTAAGCAAGCCGGAGTGTCAAGATCATTATCTCTAGTGGAACACACACACCCAAACGGCCTGCGCTCCCATCAAAGAGTTGGTAAGTGGAGAGATTGTTGCAACGCGAGTGTCGAGAGCAACTTTGATACTTCAATACCACATTTGTAGAGGCATCACGGTGAGGGGTATGGCATATTTTAGCATCTTGTAGTGCTAATGTGCTGTGGACTGACAGCTATAACTGTCATATTGAGTGTGATGGTTAAAACTCTCATAGATACATTATTACAGGCATTTTTAGACTTATTGCATGTTTGGTTTTGGAGTTATGTTTATATAACTTTCATATTTAGTGTGACAGTTATACTATCATATTGAGTAAAAATAATAATTTTTGTCTTTGCAAACCTTTAAAAAAATGTTTTCTTCTAGTAAAACTCACATAGATATATTATTACAGGCATTTTCAGACATATTGCATGTTTGGTTTTGGAGTTATGTTTATATAACTTTCATATTTAGTGTGACAGTTATACTATCATATTGAGTAAAAATAATAATTTTTGTCTTTGCAAACCTTAAAAAAAAATTTTTTTCTAGTAAAACTCACATAGATATATTATTACAGGCATTTTTAGACATATTGCATGTTTGGTTTTGGAGTTATGTTTATATAACTTTCATATTTAGTGTGACAGTTATACTATCATATTGAGTAAAAAAACTAATTTTTGTCTTTGCAAACCTTAAAAAAGATACATTTTCTAGTAAAACTCACAAAAAATACATTATTTCAGGCATTATTAGCCATTTTGCATGTTTGGTTTAGGAATTATGTTTAAATAATTGTCATATTGATTGTGACAGTTATACTGTCATATTGAGTAAAAAAACTGTTTTTGTATTTGCAAACCTTACAAAAGATCATTTTTCTTGTAAAACCCACAAATATACATTATTCCAGGTATTATTAGACATTTTGCATGTTTGGTTTAGGAGTTATGTTTAAATAACTGCATTATCTCAGGATTCTAAGAACATTACTGTCAAATTAAGTAAAAAACACATTTTTGCATTTTGCAAACCTTACAAAAATGCATATGTTTATAGTAAAATTCACAAAGATACATTATTTGAGACATTTGTAGCCATTTTTCATGTTTGGTTTAGGAGTTATGTTTAAATAACTGTCATATTGAGTGTGACAGTTATACTGTCATATTGAGTAACAAACAAACAATTTTTTGTCTTTGCAAACCTTAAAAAATATCACTTTTCTTGTAAAACTCACAAAGATACATTATTCCAGGCATTATTAGACATTTTACATGTTTGGTTTAGGAGTTATGTTTGAATACATTTTTATTGCTTTTTTCGCATTTCTCAGGATTCTAAGAACATTACTGTCATATTGAGTAAAAAACTAATTTTTGTGTTTGCAAGCCTTAAAAAATGCATATGTTTCTAGTAAAACTCACAGAGATACATTATTTGAGGCATTTGTAGCCATTTTTCATGTTTGGTTTAGGAATTATGTTTAAATAATTGTCATATTGATTGTGACAGTTATACTGTCATATTGAGTAAAAAAAAACTGTTTTTGTATTTGAAAACCTTACAAAAGATAATTTTTCTTGTAAAACTCACAAATATACATTATTCCAGGCATTATTAGACATTTTGCATGTTTGGTTTAGGAGTTATGTTTAAATAACTGCATTATCTCAGGATTCTAAGAACAATACTGTCAAATTAAGTAAAAAACCCATTTTTGTATTTGCAAACCTTACAAAAATGCATATGTTTATAGTAAAATTCACAAAGATACATTATTTGAGACATTTGTAGCCATTTTTCATGTTTGGTTTAGGAGTTATGTTTAAATAACTGTCATATTGAGTGTGACAGTTATACTGTCATATTGAGTAACAAAAAAATTTTTTTTGTCTTTGCAAACCTTAAAAAATATCACTTTTCTTGTAAAACTCACAAAGATACATTATTCCAGGCATTATTAGACATTTTACATGTTTGGTTTAGGAGTTATGTTTGAATACATTTTTATTGCTTTTTTCGCATTTCTCAGGATTCTAAGAACATTACTGTCATATTGAGTAAAAAACTCATTTTTGTGTTTGCAAGCCTTAAAAAATGCATATGTTTCTAGTAAAACTCACAAAGATACATTATTTGAGGCATTTTTAGCCATTTTGCATGTTTGGTTTAGGAGTTATGTTTAAATAACTGTCATATTGAGTGTGATATTGAGTAACAAAAAAACTAATTTTTGTCTTTGCAAACCTTACAAAAGATCACTTTTCTTGTAAAACTCACAAAGATACATTATTCCAGGCATTATTAGACATTTTGCATGTTTGGTTTAGGAGTTATGTTTGAATACATTTTTATTGCTTTTTTCGCATTATCTCAGGATTCTAAGCACATTACTGTCATATTGAATACAAAAACTAATTTTTGGGTTTGCAAGCCTTAAAAAAAGCACATATTTCTAGTAAAACTCACAAAGATACATTATTTGAGGTATATTTAGCCATTTTGCATGTTTGGTTTAGGAGTTATGTTTAAATAACTGTCATATTGAGTGTGACAGTTATACTGTCATATTGAGTAACAAAAAAACAATTTTTTGTCTTTGCAAACCTTAAAAAATATCACTTTTCTTGTAAAACTCACAAAGATACATTATTCCAGGCATTATTAGACATTTTACATGTTTGGTTTAGGAGTTATGTTTGAATACATTTTTATTGCTTTTTTCGCATTTCTCAGGATTCTAAGAACATTACTGTCATATTGAGTAAAAAACTAATTTTTGTGTTTGCAAGCCTTTAAAAAGCATATGTTTCTAGTAAAACTCACAAAGATACATTATTTGAGGCATTATTACCCATTTTGCATGTTTGGTTTAGGAGTTATGTTTAAATAACTGTCATATTGAGTGTGATATTGAGTAACAAAAAAACTAATTTCTGTCTTTGCAAACCTTACAAAAGATCACTTTTCTTGTAAAACTCACAAAGATACATTATTCCAGGCATTATTAGACATTTTGCATGTTTGTTTTAGGAGTTATGTTTGAATACATTTTTATTGCTTTTTTCGAATTATCTCAGGATTCTAAGCACATTACTGTCATATTGAATAAAAAAACTAATTTTTGGGTTTGCAAGCCTTAAAAAAAGCACATCTTTCTAGTAAAACTCACAAAGATACATTATTTGAGGTATTTTTAGCCATTTTGCATGTTTGGTTTTGGAGTTATGTTTATATAACTTTCATATTTAGTATGACAGTTATACTGTCATATTGAGTAAAAAAACGAATTTTTGTCTTTGCAAACCTTACAAAATATAACTTTTCTAGTAAAACTCACAAAGATACATCATTCCAGGCATTATCAGACATTGTGCATGTTTGGTTTAGGAGTTATGTTTGAATATAGTTGTATTGCTTTTTTCGCATTATCTCAGGATTCTAAGAACATTACTGTCAAATTGAGTAAAAACTATTTTTTGTATTTGCAAACCTTAGAAAAAAGCATATGTTTCTAATAAAACTCATAAAGATACATTATTTGAGGCATTTTTAGCCATGTTGCATGTTTGGTTTAGGAGTTATGTCTAAATATCTGTCATATTGAGTGTGACAGTTATACTGTCATATTGAGTAAAATAAAACACATTTTTGTCTTTGCAAACCTTACAAAAGATCACTTTTCTAGTAAAACTCACAAAGATACATTATTCCAGGCATTATTAGACATTTTGCATGTTTGGTTTAGGAGTTATGTTTGAATACATTTTTATTGCTTTTTTCGCATTTCTCAGGATTCTAAGAACATTACTGTCATATTAAGTAAAAATCAATTTTTTGTGTTAGCAAACCTTAAAAAAAGCACATGTTTCTAGTAAAACTCACAAAGATACATTATTTCAGGCAATATTAGCCATTTTGCATGTTTGGTTTAGGAGTTATGCTTAAATAACTGTCATATTGAGTGTGACAGTTATACTGTCATATTGACTACAAAACTATTTTTTGTATTTGCAAACCTTATAAAAACACCTGATTCTAGTAAAACTCACATATATACAATATTACAGGCATTTTTAGACATATTGCATGTTTGGTTTTGGAGTTATGTTTATATAACTTAACTTTCATATTTAGTATGACAGTTATACTGTCATATTGAGTAAAAAAAACAACACATTTTTGTCTTTGCAAACCTTACAAAAGATAATTTTTGTAGTAAAATTCACCAATATACTATTAGACATTTTGCATGTTTGGTTTAGGAGTTATGTTTGAATACATTTTTATTGCTTTTTTCACATTATCTCAGGATTCTAAGAACATTACTGTCATATTGAGTAAAAAACTAATTTTTGTGTTTGCATGCCTTAAAAAAATGCACGTTTCTATTAAAACTCACAAAGATACATTATTTCAGGCATTATTACCCATTTTGCAGGTTTGGTTTAGGAGTTATGTTTAAATAACTGTCATATTGAGTGTGACAGTTATACTGTCATATTGAGTAAAAAACAATGTTTTGTATTTGCAAACCTTACAAAAGATAGTTTTTCTAGTAAAATTCACAAAGATACATTATTCCAGAATTTATTAGACATTTTGCATGTTTGGTTTAGGAGTTATGTTTGAATACATTTTTATTGCTTTTTTTCGCATTTCTCAGGATTCTAAGAACATTACTGTCATATTGAGTAAAAATCAATTTTTTGTGTTAGCAAACCTTAAAAAAAGCACATGTTTCTAGTAAAACTCACAAAGATACATTATTTCAGGCAATATTAGCCATTTTGCATGTTTGGTTTAGGAGTTATGTTTAAATAACTGTCATATTGAGTGTGACAGTTATACTGTCATATTGAGTACAAAACTATTTTTTGTATTTGCAAACCTTATAAAAACACCTGATTCTAGTAAAACTCACATATATACAATATTACAGGCATTTTTAGACATATTGCATGTTTGGTTTTGGAGTTATGTTTATATAACTTAACTTTCATATTTAGTATGACAGTTATACTGTCATATTGAGTAAAAAAAAAAAAAAATTTGTCTTTGCAAACCTTACAAAAGATAATTTTTCTAGTAAAATTCACCAATATACTATTAGACATTTTGCATGTTTGGTTTAGGAGTTATGTTTGAATACATTTTTATTGCTTTTTTCACATTATCTCAGGATTCTAAGAACATTACTGTCATATTGAGCAAAAAACGAATTTTTGTGTTTGCAAGCCTTAAAAAAGTATATTTTTCTAGTAAAACTCACATAGATACATTATTTCAGGCATTATTAGCCATTTTGCATGTTTGGTTTTGGAGTTATGTTTATATAACTTTCATAGTATGACAGTTATACTGTCATATCGAGTGAAAAAAACCCACATTATTGTCTTTGCAAACCTTACAAAAGATGTTTTTTCTAGTAAAACTCACAAAGATACATTATTCCAGGCATTATTAGACATTTTGCATGTTTGGTTTTGGAGTTATGTTTAAATACATTTTTATTGCTTTTTTAAAATAATCTCAGTATCCTAAGAACATTACTGTCATATTGAGCAAAAAAAGAATGTTTGTGTTTGCAAGCCTTAAAAAAGCATATTTTCCTAGTAAAACTCACATAGATACATTATTTCAGGCATTATTAGCCATTTTGCATGTTTGGTTTAGGAGTTATGTTTAAATAACTGTCATATTGAGTGTGACAGTTATTGTCATATTGAGTAAAAAAACATTTTTTGTATTTGCAAACATTACAAAAACACCTGATTCTAGTAAAACTTACATAGATACATTATTACAGGCATTTTTAGACATATCAATCAATCAATCAATCAATGTTTATTTATATAGCCCTAAATCACAAGTGTCTCAAAGGGCTGTACAAGCCACAACGACATCCTCGGTGTCGAGTGGGTCTGACATAATATTGTGAAAGTCCAACACATCAGCGAAAGTCCAGTCCATGGTGGGGCCAGCGGGAACCATCCCGAGCGGAGACGGGTCAGCAGCGTAGAGATGTCCCCATCTGATGGACAGGCTAGCGGTCCACCCCGGAGCAGAGTAGAAAAGAAAAGAAAAGAAACGGCAGATCAACTGGTCTAAAAAGGGAGTCTATTTAAAGGCTAGAGTATACAAATGAGTTTTAAGATAAGACTTAAATGCTTCTACTGAGGTAGCATCTCTAACTTTTACCGGGAGGGCATTCCATAGTATTGGAGCCCGAATAGAAAACGCTCTATAGCCCGCAGACTTTTTTTTGGCTCTGGGAATCACTAATAAGCCGGAGTTCTTTGAACGCAGATTTCTTGCCGGGACATATGGTACAATACAATCGTCAAGATAGGCAGGAGCTTGACCGTGTAGTATTTTATACGTAAGTAGTAAAACCTTAAAGTCGCATCTTAGGTGCACAGGAAGCCAGTGCAAGTGAGCCAGTATAGGCGTAATATGATCAAACTTTCTTGTTTTTGTCAAAAGTCTAGCAGCCGCATTTTGTACCATCTGTAATCTTTTAATGCTAGACATAGGGAGGCCTGAAAATAAAACGTTACAGTAATCGAGACGAGATGTAACGAACGCATGGATAATGATCTCAGCATACTGTTAGGATTTGCTGCCCGGATCATGTTCTGTTTGGTTTTTGGACTCCCTCAGTTCCTGTTTTTGTGCACCCCTGGGTTTGTTTTCTGTTTCAATGGGTGCTTATTGTTTCCACCTGTCTCTGATTGGTGTTCGGTTCCTGCTCCACGACTGCTTCCTTCGCCTGCCGCTCCAGCTCCTGAAGTGCCGCCATCTTCCTCGTCTCTGGCGGGCCTTTCCACGGCGCCGCCGGCTGCTGAACTTCTGGCGCCACTCACGCCTACCTTCTCAACGGCCACAGATGTAGGCGTTCCGTGGTCGCCCACCACGCCTGCAGCAGCGGCGTTCCATTCGCCGCCGCCACTTGACTCGTCCCCGGTGGATTCGGGAACACTTGGCCTGGCGACCCACCGTCAAGTCCTCCCTCCGCCCTTCCCTGACTTTTGAATTACCTGAGGTTTTTTTTCTAGGGACATCTGGAATCTGTCCTTAAAGGGGGGAGGGTACTGTTTAGATCCGCTGTCTGGATCATCCAATCAATCCAATCCACTTTATTTATATAGCACATTTACACAACAAGAATGTTTCCAAAGTGCTGCACAGCCATGTTAAAAACAATATTAAAAACAATATTAAAAACGATATTAAAAACAATATTAAAAACAATATTATGCTACACCAATGACTGAATAAAAACAAAGAATAAATGAATAGAAAACCAATACAGAGACAATATAAAAAATAAATATGATTAAAAACGTAGTGATAAAAGCCAAAGAATAAAAGTGGGTCTTAAGACGAGACTTAAAACACTCCACTGTGGGAGCAGTTTGAACATGGAGGGGCAGAATGTTCCAGAGCTTAGGGCCGACCACAGAGAAGGCCCCTGTGTCCCCTGGTTTTAAGTCTCGTCCTGGGCACCACGAGCTGGAGCTGGCTCTCGGACCTCAGAGCGCGCGCAGGAGTGTAAATTTGGATGAGGTCTGAGATATACTGAGGTGCCAGTCCATGTAAAGCTTTAAAAACAAACAGCAAGGTTTTAAAATCAATTCTAAAATGAACAGGGAGCCAGTGCAAACTCCGAAGAATTGGGGTTATATGCTCGCGTTTCCTGGCCCCTGTTAAAAGTCGCGTTCTGGACTAACTGCAACCGGGAGAGAGCTTTTTGGCTAATGCCAGCATAAAGTGCATTGCAGTAGTCCAGGCGACTTGAAATAAAACCATGCACGACTTGTTCAAAAAGGTTAAAAGATAAAAACGGTTTTACCTTTGCTAAAAGACGAAGATGATAAAAACACGATTTTAAAACGCCATTGACTTGTTTGTCGAATTTAAAATCGCTGTCTATAGTGACGCCAAGGCTGGTGACTTTGGGACGCACATGATTTTGCAATGGTCCCAAGTCAGTGAGGGCCGGACCAAAAACTGACATTTCCGTTTTCCCCTCATTCATTATTAAAAAATTCTGGGCTAACCAAGCCTTGACATGACATAGACAGTTGTGAAGGGGTGTCAGGGGGCCGTGGCCTTTTGAAATTGGCATATACATTTGGCAGTCATCTGCATCAAAGTGATAAGACACTCCATGTTTCTTAAAAATCTCTCCAAGAGGGAGAATGTACAAGGAAAACAGGATGGGGCCTAGAATGGATCCCTGGGGGACACCACAGTAAAGCGGAGCAGAAGAAGAGGTGGCAGAGAAGGACCTCTCTGACAGGTAGGATCTGAACCACTCTAATGCAGTCCCCCTGACACCCACACAGTCTCTCAGGCGGTCTAAAAGAATTGTGTGGTCGACTGTGTCAAAGGCAGCTGTAAGATCGAAAAGCACTAAAATGGCAGAGCTACCAGAATCAGACATTAAAAGCAAGTCATTAAAAACCTTTAAAAGTGCAGATTCAGTACTGTGCAAAGCCTTGTATCCAGACTGAAATGGATCTAAAGTGCTATCTTCATCTAAAAAAAGGCTGCAATTGCGCTAAAAAACATTTCTCCAGAATTTTTGACACAAAAGGTCATTTGGAAATGGGCCGATAATTTGACAAACATGTCGGATCTAGACCTGTTTTTTTAATCAAAGGCTCGACAACAGCTCTTTTACAAATGGATCATGTTCTGTTTTGTTTTTGGACTCCCTCAGTTCCTGTTATTGTGCACCCCTGGGTTTGTTTTCTGTTTCCATGGGTGCTTATTGTTTCCCCCCTGTCTCTGATTGGTGTTCGGGATGATCACCTGTTTCCCGAGCACTAATCAGAGCACTATTTATTCCAGCCTTTTCCGGTCAGTCAGTCTGGCTTCCTAATTTGCTACCCGCAACAGTTGACGACTTTTTGATTCCTGTTTGTGTATGCTAGCTCCCGCGCTAGCCTCCTTAGCTTTCCCTCCCGTGCTATGAGCACACCTTTATTTTTTCCCTGTATGATTTCTCCTAATAAATCCTTTCCTACCTGCACGCTGTGTCCGGAGTCCGTCTGCATCTTGGGAGAACGACCCCCGCATCACCATGCGACCCGGTCGTCACATATACTGTCATATTGAGTCTTTGCAAACCTTACAAAAGATACTTTTTCTAGTAAAACTCACAAAGATTCATTATTCCAGGCATTATTAGACATTTTGCTTATTTGGTTTAAGAGTATGCTTCTGAAAAACCTCCTGTTAAGTGACTAAGCCTATATAAAGTAATGGAGATGCCCTGGAACATTTATCAAGTAAATATGCTTTTTATTTGCATGTTAATTTATAACCATTTAAAGGGGCTGTTTGCTCTGGGGTGCCAAGTGTAAACATTCAGTCCCACTTTTCGAGCTGAAATACACTATATTGTCAAAAGTATTTGGCTGCCCATCCAAACGATCAAAATTTGGTGTCCTAATCAATTGGCCGGTGTATAAAATCAAGCACTTAGGCATGGAGACTTTGTGGAACTGCCATAGGATGCCACCTGTGCAACAAATCCAGTCGTGAAATTTCCTCGCTCCTAAGTAATCTAAAGTCAACTGTCGGCTTTATTAAAAGAAAATGGAAGAGTTTGGGAACAACAGCAACTCAGCCACCAAGTGGTAGTCCACGTGAACTGACAGAGAGGGGTCAGCGGATGCTGAAGCGCATAGTGCAAAGACTTTCTGCACAGTCAGTTGCTACAGAGCTCCAAACTTCATGTGACCTTCTATTTAGCCCACGTACAGAGGGCTTCATGGAATCGGTTTCCATGGCCGAGCAGCTGGATCTAAGCCAGGGGTGTCAAACTCATTTTAGATGGGGGGCCACATGGAGAAAAATCTACTTCCAAGTGGGCCGGACCGGTAAAATCACGGCACGATAACTTAAAAATAAAGACAACTTCAGTGAACAATGGGAGACCGGGCTTTCTGCTCCGCTGCTCCCAGTCTGTGGAACGCTCTCCCTGACCACCTGAGGGCACCACAGACTGTGGATGCTTTTAAAAAAGGCTTAAAAACCCTTCTTTTTAAAAAAGCCTTTTTTTTTTTTTTTTTTTTTTTAGATATATGCATACTAGTTTTAGCTATTTGGCTGTTCTAGTTTTTATTTATTTTTTATTATCTTTTTATTTTTTCTAATTTATTTATTTATTTTATTTTATTTTTTTAATACACTGTAGCACTTTGAGGTTGTTTACTCAATGTAAAGTGCTTTTTACAAATAAAATCTATTATTATTATTATTATTAAAAAAATAATATAAAAATCAAATTACAGGATGTTATTTATGTAGTTTGCTTACATCGTGTGGTATATTTTTTAATTTTTTTTTTACATATGTAGCATAATCTAGAAAGACACAAATAATTGCTATTGTGACATCTAGTGGACACAATTAAAACAGCAGTTTCTTTCATTCAAAAATTTCGGCTCATTTTTATACTTAGTAAACTCATCCCGCGGGCCGGATAAAACCTGTTCACGGGCCTGATCCGGCCCACGGGCCTTACGTTTGACACCCCTGATCTAAGCCATACATCACCAAGTCCAATTCAAAGCAGTGGTGTAAAGCACTGGACTCTAGAGCAGTGGAGACGCCTTCTCTGGAGTGATGAATCAGGCTTTTCCATCTGGCAATCTGATGGACGAGTCTGGGTTTGGAGGTTGCCAGGAGAACGCTACATTTTGGACTGCATTGTGCCGAGTGTGAAATTTGGTGGAGGAGGAATTATGGTGTGGGGTGGTTTTTCAGGAGTTGGGCTTGGCCCCTTAGTTCCAGTGAAAGGAACTTCCCAGAAGAGTTGAAGCTGTAATAGCTGCAAAAGGTGGACCGACATCATATTGAACCCTATGGGTGAGGAATGGGATGGCACTTCAAGTTCATACGTGAGTCAAGGCAGGTGACCAAATACTTTTGGCAATATAGTGTAATTTAGCTCACTTTTGCCAAATGACGGGCGCACACAAGTATGTATTCATGAACGCTGACTCAGTGTAAGAATAAAGGGAGACGTGTACAATGGCGTGGAAGTAAAAGCTCTCAGCTGTTTGATTGCCTTGTTTGCAACTTTTTCACGTGTTGAACTAAAAATAATTCATTAGTCATTCCTCATCTGTTATGTTTCGCTTCCCTCCCCGCACTGACTACACGTGCTCGGTCACCGCACCCGTGCTGAGAGGCGGCCATGTCCACTGGAAAAACTCACAATCTCACAGAGAAATATATTTCTCATTTTGTAGTCAAAATAACTAAACAAAGAAGTCACAATCCCCAGATTTGCATGTTTTTAGTGAGAAATAAGAACTTGTTTTTAGGCAATAAAAAGTCAGAGAAAAAAAATACTACTTTTGAGCATCACCGGTTTATTATAAGACACACAACTTCACAATACTTGTACTTGATCGAATATTCATCTTTACACTTTGTGAGACATTTATATTTAACTTTTATATTTAACATTAAACATTTATATTTAACATTTATATTAAGGTTCAACATTTGTATTTAAGATATATATTTAATATTCATTTTTAATATATTCTCTGAATATTCAACTTTACACTTTGTGAGACATTAAGATTTAACATCTAATATAATCTATTTATAATATAATCTATTTTTAACATTACACATTTATATTTAAAGTTTATATTAAATTCTACATTTGTACTTAAGATTTATAGTTATTTTTAATATATTTAATATTCATTTTTAAAATATTCTCTGAATATTCAACCTTACACTTTGTGAGAAATTTATATTTAACTTTTATATTTAACATTTAACATTTATATTTAACATTTATATTAAGGTTTAACATTTGTATTTAAGATTTATATTTATTTTTTAATATATTTAATATTCCTTTTTAATATATTCTCTGAATATTCATCTTTACACTTTGTGAGACATTTATATTTAGTATTTATTATACTTAGTTATTTATTAACTTTTACATTTAACATTGAACATTTATATTAAACTTTTATATTTAACATAAAATATTTATATTTAACATTTATATTAGGGTTTAACATTTGTATTTAAGATGTATATTTATTTTTTGATATATTTAATATTCCTTTTTAATATATTCTCTGAATATTCATCTTTACACTTTGTGAGGCATTTATATTTAACTTTTATACTTAAAATTTAACATTTATATTTAACATTTAGATTAAGGTTTAATATTTGTATTTAAGATTCATATTTATTTTTAATATATTTAATATTCATTTTTAATATATTTGATATTCATTTTTAATACATTCTCTGAATATTCAACTTTACACTTTGTGAGATATTTATATTTAACTTTTATATTTAACATTAAACATTTATATTTAACATTTATATTAAGATTCAACATTTGTATTTACGATTTATATTTATTTTTTAATATATTTAATATTCCTATTTAATATATTCTCTGAATGTTCAACTTTACACTTTGTGAGACATTTATATTTAACTTTTATATTTACATTTAACATTTATATTTAACATTTATATTAAGGTTTAATATTTGTATTTAAGATTGATATTTATTTTTTAATATATTTAATATTCCTTTTTAATATATTCTCTGAATATTCAACTTTACACTTTTTGAGCCATTTATATTTAACTTTTATATTTAACATTAAAGATTTATATTTAACATTTATATTAAGATTCAACATTTGTTTTTAAGATTTATATTTATTTTTAATATATTTAATACTCTGTATATTCAACTTTACACTTTGTGAGACATTTATATTTAACTTTTATATATATTACTAAATATTATATATATATATATATATATATATATATATATATATATATATATATATATATATATATATATATATATATATATATATATATATATATATATATATATTAATATGACATTTAGATACAATTAGCTCCACCTTTTAATTCTTAACTCAAATGTGAAGAAAGTGAGTTACATATGAGAAAACTGAGCCAAATATTCAAACTATATCAGCTAGAAAAGTGTGATTTAATTTTTACATTCAGTTTGCAACTCTCTCAAAGTAAATTGTTTTTAATAAACTTTTAGTTTATAGTAATGAAACGGATTAGATATAAATAGTGCTTTTCTAGACACTCAAACCCCTTCACTGAGAACCCATCTTTTTTTCACTCCTCATTCATTCTAAATGGTGGTAAACTACATTTAACTAATGTTAGTAGGAATGACACAAATGTAGAGAAAATAACTTTCGGTTACAAACAAATGTAAGACATCAACAGTTTATTACGCTCCAACAGTGCTCATCCGATCTTGTTTGTAACATTTGCACACAAACATATCAATAAAATAACTTAAATTAAAAAAATTGTGCAAGTTATCGTTATTTAGATTAATTATTTTTATATAAAGATGTGTTGTCAAATGCAACAACAAATCTACTAAAACATGTCATATAACATAGTTTGAATTTTACATTATGACTCCCTCACTTTCAAGAAACTTACTATAAACGTGTTTGGACTATTTATATTTTTGTAAGAGGGTAAACTTACATTCCTACATTTGCAAACCCCAAAACCAGTAAAGTTGGCATGTTGTGTAAATGGTAAATAAAAACAGAATACAATGATTTGCAAATCCTTTTCAACTTATATTCAATTAAATAGACTGCAAAGACAAGATACTTAACGTTCAAACTGGAAAACTTTGTTATTTTTTTGCAAATATTAGCTCATTTGGAAATTTGGTGCTTGCAACATGTTTCAAAAAAGCTGGCACAAGTGGCAAAAGAGACAGAGAAAGTTGAGGAATGCTCATCCCACAGGTGAACAGGCTAATTGGGAACAGGTGGGTGCCATGGTTGGGTATAAAAGCAGCTTCCATGAAATGCTCAGTCATTCACAAACAAGGATGGGGGCGAGGGTCACCACTTTGTCAACAAATGCGTGAGCAAATTGTTGAACAGTTTAAGAAAAACCTTTCTCAACCAGCTATTGCAAGGAATTTAGGGATTTCACCATCTACGGTCCGTAATATCATCAAAGGGTTCAGAGAATCTGGAGAAATCACTGCACGTAAGCAATGATATTACGGACCTTCGATCCCTCAGGCGGTACTGCATCAAAAAGCGACACCAGTGTGTAAAGGATATCACCACATGGGCTGAGGAACACTTCAGAAAACCACTGTCAGTAACTACAGTTTGTTGCTACATCTGTAAGTGCAAGTTAAAACTCTACTATGCCAAGCAAAAGCCATTTATCAACAACACCCAGAAACGCTGCCGGCTTCGCTGGGCCCGAGCTCATCTAAGATGGACTGATGCAAAGTGGAAAAGTGTTCTGTGGTCTGACGAGTGCACATTTCAAATTGTTTTTGAATACTGTGGACGTCGTGTCCTCCGGAACAAACAGGAAAAAAACCATCAGGATTGTTCTAGGCGCAAAGTTGAAAAGCCAGCATCTGTGATGGTATGGGGGTGTATTAGTGCCCAAGACATGGGTAACTTACACTTCTGTGAAGGCGCCATTAATTCCGGAAGGTACATACAGGTTCTGGAGCAACATATGTTGCCATCCAAGCAACGTTATCTATGGGCGCCCCTGCTTATTTCAGCAAGACAATGCCAAGCCACGTGTTACAACAGCGTGGCTTTGTAGTTAAAGAGTGCGGGTACTAGACTGGCCTGCCTGTAGTCCAGAATTTCTCCCGTTGAAAATGTGTGGCACATTATGAAGCCTAAAATAGCACAACGGAGACCCCCGGACTGTTGAACAACTTAAGCTGTACATCAAGCAAGAATGGGAAAGAATTCCACCTGAGAAGCTTCAAAAATGTGTCTCCTCAGTTCCCAAATGAGTGTTGTTAAAAGGAAAGGCCATGTAACACAGTGGTAAAAATGCCCCTGTGCCAACTTTTTTGCAATGTGTTGCTGCCATTAAATTTTACGTCAATGATTATTTGCAAAAAAAAAAAAAAGGTTTCTCAGTTCGAACGTTAAGTATCTTGTCTTTGCAGTCTATTCAATTGAATATAAGTTGAAAAGGATTTGCAAATCATTGTATTCTGTTTTTATTTACCATTTACACAAGGTGCCAACGTCACTTGTTTTGGGTGTTGTAGGATATGATTCTTACACACAACTACACACATTGAGTAAAACAAGTGATAGAACAAAATGTCCAAAATTAGTCCCCATAGAAAGAAATATGAATTCTAAAGACACAATGGAACTAAGTGCTCTTCCCACTCGAGCTCGGCATGGCATTTATTTCTTGCGTTATGAAGTGTTGCTCAAACATAAGACAGAAAACCGTGCACATATCCCATTTATTTTAGAATGCTGCCACTTAGTGTTGTCAAGATGATCAGTTGAATTCATGACAAAGTGCTAAAACAAAAGAAAAACAGAGGTCCGACATAGCAAACACTTCAAAAAACAGCAATAAGTTACATGTGAATCAAAAATAAATAATGTGGTGCTTTACGTATACTTTCAATGACATCTTCAGATCTCATTTCAATAACATGCCACAATATGTGTATACTAACAGTGTACAGTAAGGAAGGGATTCATATGGCCCCATTGATCTCGCGTAGGAGGAAGAGGGGGCGGGGTTAATCGTTTTGCAATGCAGTCTGCTGAAAATGATGAACAGCGCCACTCTACATAGCAACCGGCGCTGTGGTCAAAGTTGGAATTGCCACAAAACACGTTTTTTAGATATTCAACACTCTACTGCCATCTGGCGGCTAAAGTAGATTTTTCACGTTTCATGTGTCGGGTAAACCGCGAAAAAAATGAGGGAAGTGCAAGTTAAAACTCTACTATGCCAAGCGAAAGCCATTTATCAACAACACCCAGAAACATAGCAACCGACGTTGTGGTCAAAGTTGGAATTGCCACAAAACACGTTTTAAGATAGTCAACACTCTACTGCCATCTGGCGGCTAAAGTAGATAGCGCACGCCACAAATTGGTCACGTTTCATATGTCGGGTAAACCGCGAAAAAAATGGGGGAAGTGCAAGTTAAAACTCTACTATGCCAAGCGAAAGCCATTTATCAACAACACCCAGAAACATAGCAACCGTCATTGTGGTCAAAGTTGGAATTGCCACAAAACACGTTTTTAAGATATTCAACACTCTACTGCCATCTGGCGGCTAAAATAGATTTGTCACGTTTCATGGGTCGGGTAAACCGCGAAAAAAATGAGGGAAGTGCAAGTTAAAACTCTACTATGCCAAGCGAAAGCCATTTATCAAAAACACCCAGAAACACAGCAACCGACGTTGTGGTCAAAGTTGGAATTCCCACAAAACACGTTTTTAAGATATTCAACACTCTACTGCCATCTGGCGGCTAAAGTAGATAGCACACGCCCCAAATTCGTCACGTTTCATATGTCGGGTAAACCGCGAAAAAAAATAGGGGAAGTGCAAGTTAAAACTCTACTATGCCAAGCGAAAGCCATTTATCAACAACACCCAGAAACATAGCAACTAACGTTGTGGTCAAAGTTGAAATTGCCACAAAACACGTTTTTCAATCAATCAATCAATGTTTATTTATATAGCCCTAAATCACAGTCTCAAAGTTTTTAAGATATTCAACACTCTACTGCCATCTGGCGGCTAAAGTAGATAGCGCACGCCCCAAATTCGTCACGTTTCATAGGTCGGGTAAACCGCGAAAAAAAATGGGGGAAGTGCAAGTTAAAACTCTACTATGCCAAGCGAAAGCCATTTATCAACAACACCCAGAAACATAGCAACCGACGTTGTGGTCAAAGTTGGAATTGCCACAAAACCCGTTTTAAGATAGTCAACACTCTACTGCCATCTGGCGGCTAAAGTAGATAGCGCACGCCACAAATTGGTCACGTTTCATATGTCGGGTAAACCGCAAAAAAGATGGGGGAAGTGCAAGTTAAAACTCTACTATGCCAAGCGAAAGCCATTTATCAACAACACCCAGAAACATAGCAACCGACGTTGTGGTCAAAGTTGGAATTGCCACAAAACACGTTTTTTAGATATTCAACACTCTACTGCCATCTGGCGACTAAAGTAGATAGCGCACGCCACAAATTGGTCACGTTTCATATGTCGGGTAAACTGCAAAAAAGATGGGGGAAGTGCAAGTTAAAACTCTACTATGCCAAGCGAAAGCCATTTATCAACAACACCCAGAAACATAGCAACCGACGTTGTGGTCAAAGTTGGAATTGCCACAAAACACGTTTTTTAGATATTCAACACTCTAGTGCCATCTGGCGGCTAAAGTAGATCTGTCACGTTTCATGTGTCAGGTAAACCGCCAAAAAAATGGGGGCAGTGCAAGTTAAAACTCTAATATGCCAAGCGAAAGCCATTTATCAACAACACCCAGAAACACAGCAACCGACGTTGTGGTCAAAGTTGGAATTGCCACAAAACACGTTTTTAAGATATTCAACACTCTACTGCCATCTGGCGGCTAAAGTAGATAGCGCACGCTCCAAATTCGTCACATTTCATATGTCGGGTAATTTGCGAAAAAAATGGGGGAAGTGCAAGTTAAAGCTCTACTATGCCAAGCGAAAGCCAATTATCAACAACACCCAGAAACATAGCAACCGACGTGGTCAAAGTTGGAATTGCCACAAAACACGTTTTTAAGATATTCAACACTCTACTGCCATCTGGCGGCTAAAGTAGATAGCACACGCCCCAAATTCGTCACGTTTCATATGTCGGGTAAACCGGGAAAAAAATGGGGGAAGTGCAAGTTAAAACTCTACAATGCCAAGCGAAAGCCATTTATCAACAACACCCAGAAACATAGCAACCGTCGTTGTGGTCAAAGTTGGAATTGCCACAAAACACGTTTTTTAGATATTCAACACTCTACTGCCATCTGGCGGCTAAAGTAGATCTGTCACGTTTCATGTGTCAGGTAAACCGCCAAAAAAATGGGGGCAGTGCAAGTTAAAACTCTACTATGCCAAGCGAAAGCCATTCATCAACAACACCCAGAAACATAGCAACCGTCATTGTGGTCAAAGTTGGAATTGCCACAAAACACGTTTTTAAGATATTCAACACTCTACTGCCATCTGGCGGCTAAAGTAGATAGCGCACGCCCCAAATTCGTCACATTTCATATGTCGGGTAATTTGCGAAAAAAATGGGGGAAGTGCAAGTTAAAACTCTACTATGCCAAGCGAAAGCCATTCATCAACAACACCCAGAAACATAGCAACCGACGTTGTGGTCAAAGTTGAAATTGCCACAAAACACGTTTTTTTAGATATTCAACACTCTACTGCCATCTGGCGGCTAAAGTAGATCCGTCACGTTTCATGTGTCAGGTAATTTGCGAAAAAAATGGGGGAAGTGCAAGTTAAAACTCTACTATGCCGAGCGAAAGCCATTCATCAACAATACCCAGAAACATAGCAACCGTCATTGTGGTCAAAGTTGGAATTGCCACAAAACACTTTTTTAAGATATTCAACACTCTACTGCCATCTGGCGGCTAAAGTAGATTCGTCATGTTCCACGTGTCGGGTAAACTGCGAAAAAAATGGGGGAAGTGCAAGTTAAAACTCTACTATGCCCAGCGAAAGCCATTTATCAACAACACCCAGAAACGCTGCCGGCTTCACTGGGCACACGCTCGTCTAAGATGGACTGATGCAAAGTGTATAAGTGTTCTGTGGTCTGACGAGGTCACATTTCAAATTGTTTTTTGGAAACTGTGGACGTCGTGTCCTCCGGAACAAACGGGAAAAAGAACCATCCGGATTGTTCTAGGCGCAAAGTTCAAAAGCCAGCATCTGTGATGGTATGGGGGTGTTTTATTACCCATCTGTGAAGGCACCATCAATGCTGAAAGGTACATATGGGTTTTGGAGCGACATTTGTTGCCATCCAATCAACGTTATCATGGACGCCCCTGCTTATTTCAGCAAGACGATGGGATTCATATGGCCAGATTCCTGGGGGGCGGGGGGGTAATCGTTTTGCAATGCAGTCTGCTGAAAATGATGAACAGCGCCACTCTACATAGCAACCGACGTTGTGGTCAAAGTTGGAATTGCCACAAAACACGTTTTAACATCTGGCGGCTAAAGTAGATAAACCGCGGAAAAAAACGGGGGAATATGAATCCTCTTCCTACCACTTTTTTTTTTGTCATGTCATAAACTATATTTCCACTCAAATATTTTTTGCGCATAAAAAGTGTTGACATGTACGTACAAGTTCACGTTAGTTTCATTTAGTTTTCACTCTGCAAAACTGTGCACATAAATATATGGACAATAGCACATTTTGTCCTAAAACTTGAACTAAAGTGCAAACATAACAATAAGTGTTCTATTTTTCACAGTCCATTCTTGTTCTTAGAAATGAAGGCTATTCCACAAAATTGTTTGGGTGACCCCAAACTTTTGAACGGTAGTGTATATATATACATACATACATACATAAATATATATATACATACATATATATATATAAATATATATATATACACTACCGTTCAAAAGTTTGGGGTCACCCAAACAATTTTGTGGAATAGCCTTCATTTCTAAGAACAAGAATAGACTGTCGAGTTTCAGATGAAAGTTCTCTTTTTCTAGCCATTTTGAGCGTTTAATTGACCCCACAAATGTGATGCTCCAGAAACTCAATCTGCTCAAAGGTCAGTTTTGTAGCTTCTGTAACGAGCTAAACTGTTTTCAGATGTGTGAACATGATTGCACAAGGGTTTTCTAATCATCAATTAGCCTTCTGAGCCAATGAGCAAACACATTGTACCATTAGAACACTGGAGTGATAGTTGCTGGAAATGGGCCTCTATACACCTATGTAGATATTGCACCAAAAACCAGACATTTGCAGCTAGAATAGTCATTTACCACATTAGCAATGTATAGAGTGTATTTCTTTAAAGTTAAGACTAGTTTAAAGTTATCTTCATTGAAAAGTACAGTGCTTTTCCTTCAAAAATAAGGACATTTCAATGTGACCCCAAACTTTTGAACGGTAGTGTATATATACATATATATATATATATATATATATATATATATATATATATATATATATATATATATATATATATATATATATATATATATATATATATATATATATAGATATGTATAAATATCTATATATATATATATATATATATATATATATATATATAGATATGTATACATATCTATATATCTATATATATATATATATATTTATATATATAGATATATATAGATCTATATATAGCTATATATATATATATATATATATATATATATATATATATATATATATATATATATATATATATATATATATATATATATATATATATATATATATATATAGCTATATATATACATATATATATATATATATATAGCTATATATATATATATATATATATATATATATATATATATATATATATATATATATATATATATATATATATATATATATATATATATATATATATATATATAGCTATATATACATATTTATACATATATACACGTTACTTTGCATGCAGTTGACTTTCGGCCCCCGGCCAAATTTTTTCAAGCCCCCCAGTCAAAACGTTTGGACACCCCTGGTCTATTCCCTCTGTCAGAGTTACACATTACTGAAACATAAAATAGCCGTGTTATGTCCTCTGCAGTTAGGCGGTACAATGTCAATATGCCAATGTGTTTACACTGCTCCAACTTTCTCTCTACTACATGAGTGCTCTACTGGGTTTTTTTTCTATTTAATTTGTTGCAAAAATGGCTCTCCAAAGTTTTTAACTACTTTTGGGGGCTGGTGACATTCTTAGGCCGGATTTGGCCACTGAATAGCCAAAAAGGTGCACGTTGCTATTGTGGGGATCCTTCCATGACTTGAGGGTTCCGTGACGACTCCAAGGGCGTCCGTTCCTGTCCATGAGACAAGCTCCTTGACCCCTCTTTTCCTCCAACGTTACTAGTCCTCCTTGCTGAATCGGCTCAAACATTCCAGTCCTGAGTTTTATATCCATTGGCGTCCCCTTTGCTTTCATACTTTTGTGACGTCGGCAGAAAGGTTTTCGAGGAGAGTCCTGTAAATGTCCGAGCGTAGAAACCGTGGGTACGAGTCTCTTTCCATCAGTCCATAAACCATCTTCTGGGCGTCGTCGAAGCAGTAGAGGGTGGGGTTCTTGACGCTTCTTTTGATTTGCTCTCGAGTGTGATAGTCAATGTTTATCTGGAATGAAGCATGGATTAGTTGTCATTAGAGATGTCCGATAATGGCTTTTTTGCCGATATCCGATATTCCAATATTGTCCTACTCTTAATTACCGATTCCGATATCAACCGATACCGATATATACAGTCGTGGAATTAACAATGTTAGAATAATTGTTTCTAAGTTATCACAAAAAACTTTGTGTTACATTGAGTGCCCGGCAAGAAGACAAAAGGCTGTCTTTGAAACCTACCAAGAGTAAGGCTCGTAAAACTCCACTGTGTAGGGGGGGAAGCAAGATGAAGGTGTTCCTGTGTCTTTTATGTATTAGAATCAAACAGAAAGATATTGTCTTTCCCAAGGACTGTAGAAGCGAAGAAGAGGCAGAACCGGAGTCCCCACCAGGCGACCTCTTTTTGAACTGTTTTACGAACCTCTTTTTGAACTCGTTTACGACCTTTTCTGTGAAGCGTTTACGACCTTTTCTTTTGAACTGTTCTGTAACCAAAGGCACCGCTGTTTACAACCCCCTTCCCTTTTGGAAGCAGCTGTGGTCATGTGGTCAGAAAAAAGTCTAATAAAGGAGGAGTTGTACAATCTTTCGCCAGAGCGTGCTGGATATTGTACAAGAGTACAGTGTCCCGGCGTCTTTCCTCAATTGAGTCCAAATTGAATTCTGTCTGTGTTTGATTCTTTGCTTCTTGTCTTGTTTAATAAATGTCATCAGTGTTTGAACCTGACAAACCGATACCGCTAATTTCCGATATCACATTTTAAAGCATTTATCGTCCGAGCTTGGCACTCAGCAACAAAGGGTTGGAGTTGGGGGTTAAATCACCAAAATGATTCCCGGGCGCGGCGCCGCTGCTGCCCACTGCTCCCCAAGGGGATGGGACAAATACAGAGGACAAATTTCACCACATCTAGTGTGTGTGTGACAATCATTGGTACTTTAATCTTTAATCTTTAATAATATCGGCCGTCCGATATTATCGGACATCTCTAGTTTCAATGGTCCTGGAATTTAGGACTCTTTTAATCCAATATGATAATGCTTCCTGATGCTGAGCCAATCAGTGGCGACGATACTGAACAGCACGCTGTAAATGGTTTGATCTCCATTAGTGGCCAATACTACGGAAGTACTTATAATTTGAGTTTATTCAGCCATTTTGGCTTGAAGATTCTGAATTCAGGACCAAAGTGTACATTTTTACAATATGCTAAAAAATGTTTTGTAAAAGAGCGACAGAATCAGTGCTTGAATGGTTTCCAGTACTAACAAGCTTTCGTCAACGTACCTCTTTTGGCGATTCGGCTTTGATAAACTGTTCGTAAATCTTCTTGGCTTTCGATGACATCCGGAACGAAGACTTGATCTTTTTGTAGTCCTCGCAGACGAGCCAAAACTCGATGTTCTCATCGCTGTATTCAGACTTCAGGAAGTTGCGAAACGCCGCCAAACCATCTAAGGTGAAGAAAGAAAAGACAATATCAGACTAATTAAGATGTATTTTCTTTGGTTCCAAACCCCCTTAACACGCACAGTAAATGCTTATTCTTACTACCATATTTTCCGGACTATAAGGCGCACTTAAAATCATTTTTCTTCCTCAAAGCTTGACAGTGCGCCTAATAACCCAATGCACCTAATGTACGGAATAATTCTGGGTTTCCTCGAAGCAATTTTATGATGGCAATATGACTCAAGTAAACAACACCAACATTGTGTATGTTCCATTGAAAATATAGAACATTACACACGGCGCTCAAAAATCTATTAAAATGTTTCAGTACGACTTTGGTAAGCTATGAAGCCACACCGCTTGATGGATTGTCGGCGCATTAAACATACGAGTATTAATATGGTGTGTGTATAAGGTAAGACATATTATCTGCCGTTTTGTTTCGCGATATTATGCAAAAGCAACTTTTCTTACCTTCTGGTACCTGCTGATCTGTATTTGGGATCTGCATATATCCTGAAAAATTGTACGTGTCCGCCTTTGTAGTCTGTACCGACGGTAGTCGATAGGCTTATTTTTTTTCTCTATCTTCTTGTTATGTGACATTCATCCTCCGCTGTTGCCATTTCTAATATAAAGTAGTGTAAAGTTCTTACTTGTATCCGTCAGTGAACTCACCATGGAAGCGCTAAAACATACCGGTATAGTGAGTTTACATTATTCACCCAAGGAACTTTAGTTATTAGAGTTTTCGGTCGGACGTTTTTTCACAGAACACATTTCCGGCCTTGTTGTTGTTTCCGGATGAGGAGATGCTGCTCCGTTATTGATTGAAGTAAAGTCTGAATGTCATTAAAATAGTTATCTTCTTGTTATGGGACATTCATCCTGCACGATTGCCATTTCTAATATAAAGTAGTGTAAAGTTCTTACTTATATCCGTCAGTAAACTTGCCATGGAAGCTCTAAAACATACCGGTGTAGTGAGTTTACATTATTCACCCAAGGAACTTTAGTTATTAGAGTTTTTGGTCGGACGTTTTTTCACAGAACACATTTCCGGCCTTGTTGTTGTTTCCGGATGAGGAGATGCTGCTCCGTTATTGATTTAAGTAAAGTCTGAATGTCATTAAAACAGTTATCTTTTTGTTATGGGACATTCAGCGGCGTGGCGAAGTTGGTAGAGTGGCCGTGCCAGCAATCGGAGGGTTGCTGGTTACTGGGGTTCAATCCCCACCTTCTACCATCCTAGTCACGTCCGTTGTGTCCTTGGGCAAGACACTTCACCCTTGCTCCTGATGGCTGCTGGTTAGCGCCTTGCATGGCAGCTCCCGCCATCAGTGTGTGAATGTGTGTGTGAATGGGTGAATGTGGAAATACTGTCAAAGCGCTTTGAGTACCTTGAAGGTAGAAAAGCGCTATACAAGTATAACCCATTTATCATTATTATTTATCATCGTCCGCTGTTGCCATTTCTAATATAAAGTAGTGTAAAGTTCTTACTTATATCTGTCAGTAAACTCCCCATGGAAGCGCTAAAACATACCGGTGTAGTAAGTTTACATTATTCACCCAAGGAACTTTAGTTATTAGAGTTACGGTCGGACGGTTTTTCACAGGACACATTTCCGGCCTTGTTGTTGTTTCCGGATGAGGAGACGCTGCTCCGTTATTGATTGAAGTAAAGTCTGAATGTCATTAAAATAGTTATCTTCTTGTTATGTGACATTCATTCTGCACTGTTGCCATTTCTAATATAAAGTAGTGTTAAGTTCTTACTTATATCTGTCAGTAAACTCGCCATGAAAGCGCTAAAACATACCGGTGTAGTGAGTTTACATTATTCACCCAAGAAACCTTAGTTATTAGAGTTTTCGGTCGGACGTTTTTTCATGGGACACATTTCCGACCTTGTTGTTGTTTCCGGATGAGGAGACGCTGCTCCTTTATTGATTGAAGTAAAGTCTGAATGTCATTAAAATAGTTATCTTCTTGTTATGTGACATTCATTCTGCACTGTTGCCATTTCTAATATAAAGTAGTGTTAAGTTCTTACTTATATCTGTCAGTAAACTCGCCATGAAAGCGCTAAAATATACCGGTGTAGTAGGTTATATTATCCACCCAAGGAACTTTAGTTATTAGAGTTCCGGTCAGACGCTTTTTCACGGGACTTGTTGTCGTTTCCGGATGAGGAGACGCTGCTCCGTTATTGATTGATTTAAAGTCAGAACGTCATTAAAACAGTTAGCTCCATCTTTTGACACTTCTTCCACTCCCGTCCTTGCACGCTACACCGCTACAACAAAGATGACGGGGAGAAGACGCTGCCGAAGGTGAGCCACGTAAATAAGACCGCCCTCAAAACGGCGCATCCGGAAGCGACTGTCAGAAAGCGATCTGTAAAACATAATCTATGCAACATTTTGACCAAAGAACCACCATTACACACAAAAAGATCGAAAAAAGACCATTCATCGGCAGTGCGCCTTATAATCCGGTGCGCCCTATAGTCCGGAAAATAGGGTAACTTCATTCTGTCAGAATGCCAACCTACATTTAGAGTCGAGAAGCCTTTCCAAAGACTGTGACCATTGTTGGGTATCTTCTAAAGTTAGCCTGCTGAGAGAGAGAGAGAACACGTTACTGTTACTCAGCTGCAATCATATTTGGGTATTTTGATGGATCAGCTGACTACTAAAAAACATTTGTGGCTCCTCAAAGAACAGCGGATGACTTTGTTGCTAAAAATCCATAGACAAATATCAAACGGTGGGGCATGAGGGTGAGCATGCTCTGCCAAAGCAAACACAGTGCATAGTTCATTTTGAATCCTTCCATACGGCCATAGATGGAAATGGAAACTAAAATCTATGCAAAACACTCAATAAATCTCCTTACCTCTCAGAGCTGGATGAATGTGAGAACATGCACTGGAGACGGCACATAAAGTTTTTTCCGCTGTGCAGAGATAAAGACAATCATGAATATATATATCCCTTCTGGATTTACTCTAGTGAAATTAGTTTGAAAGTGAATCAGTCGGAGAACGTGGGGCATGTTATTAAACGCATACCTAGAATAGAAAATGTTAATGAGTTTGATTATTTTTAGAACATACCACCACGTGTTATGTCTGACCCTAAGAAGACAACAAATAGAAGTTTTGACTCACATGTTCTTGTTTCTCTTCTTGTCATCTCTGTCCATGATGAAGTGCTGTGCGACTGGTTGGATAATTAGGCTGGGCATCGTTTTGTTAGGTCCACACTCTCAGGACCTCGGTCCTTGTCATGCTGCAGCTGAGAGATACTTCAGAGGGTTCCCTGAACCCGGCTTCCTTTTTATACCGAGGTCTCCCGTTGCTATAGGCTGCTGGGACGCATCAGCAGCTCAGCCCCCGGACTGGAAGAGGAAGCACCCTTTCCTCCGCCTCCTCCTGTTTCCCCTCTCCAAAACCACATGAAGTCATACTTTGCAGCGTTCTACCCCGATGCCTTTGCTCCATTTCACGGCCAAAAGCACGCAGGGTTGACATTACTTTTGGTCGGCGGACCAGATGCAAATGACGGACTCTGATAGGCAAATTGTGACCTTTGCATTAGAGATGTCCGATAATATCGGACTGCCGATATTATCGGCTGATAAATGCTTGTTGACTGTCGGTACTGTCTAGAGCTCGGCAGGGTAACCATGTTATACTTTTCCATATCAGTAAGTGGTAGCCCGTAGCTAATTGCTTTGTAGATGTCGGAAACAGCGGGAGGCAGGGTGCAGGTAAAAAGGTGTTTAATGCTTAAACCAAAAATAAACAAAAGGTAAATGCAACTAAAAAAGGTATTGAAGCTTGGGGAAGGCTGTGCAGAACGAAACTAAAACTGAACTGGCTACAAAGTAAACAAAAACAGAATGCTGGACGACAGCAAAGACTTACTGTGGAGCAAAGACGGGCGTCCACAACGCACATCCGAACATGACATGACAATCAACAATGTCCCCACAAAGAAGGATTAAAAACAACTGAAATAGCCTTGATTGCTAAAACAAAGTAGATGCGGGAAATATCGCTCAAAGGAATGACATGAAACTGCTACAGGAAAATACCAAAAAAAAGAGAAAAAGCCACCAAAATAGGAGCGCAAGATAAGAACTAAAACACTACACACAGGAAAACAGCAAAAAACTCCAAATAAGTCAGGGTGTGATGTGACAGGTGGTGACAGTACACCTACTTTGAGACAAGAGCTATAGTCATGCATGCTTGGTTATGGTTTAAAGTCATATCCAACAATTGTGATGACTTTTTACTGTCAACTGAGTTTCGTTTTTGAATGATTTCTGCTGGTGGTGTGCCTCCGCATTTTTTTCAACGGAAAAAAATGTGCCTTGGCTCAAAAAAGGTTGAAAAACACTGCTTTAGAAGACCCTGGCCTGAAGACCGGAGGCATAACAAGTCACTTATGCCTTAGGTTGCGAGCAAACAATTTGGCTTAAGAGCTTTCCCACCGATCGTTGGCATGGTGATTGTCACGGTGAATCCCGTGAGATTTGACCGAAACACCTGGTATCACTTGTTAGTGTGACTCTCCAGCTAGCAGGGATGTATCGATTACTGTGATAATGATAACCCAGTTAGTATTACATTTTCAAATTGTAATTATCGTGCACTTTGTAAAACTTATGGTGACACTGCTCATTTCCTGGAGAAGCAAGCTAATGTACGGGTTATACTTGTATAGCGCTTTTCTACCTTCAAGGTACTCAAAGCGCTTTGACACGATTTCCACATTCACCCATTCCCACACTGATGGCCAGAGCTGCCATGCAAGGCCCTAACCACGATCAGGAGCAAGGGTGAAGTGTCTTGCTCGAGGACACGATGGACGTGACGAGGTTGGTAGAAGCAGGGGATCGGACCAGGAACCCTCAGGTTGCTGGCACGGCCACTCTCCCAACAGCGCCACGCCGTCCCCTAATGTTTTCATGTTAGCATTTAAGCTAGCTCGCTAATTGCCGGCTAGTTTGAATGTCAACATGAGTAAAAAACAGATTAGTGTCTATCCCCATTTTGAACACCCGTTTTGCCTTCATTAATAAGTAACATTTTAAAACCTTTACAAATAAAGGCGGAAGAAGATAAACATTTTTAAACACTCAAAAAATATATCTTTAAAGAAAGTCAGCTTGATATTCAATGTTTCTTATGCCAAAGAACGATATTTTGTCTCTGTTTATTCAGTTATTAGTGGTTAAAGGATTTCAAACTTAGTATATATACTTTTACAGCGCATTGAACAACACTGCGAAAATAATGATAACCGTGGTTATTTTGGTGACAATAACCGGGATTTGAAATGTTCTTATTGTTGCTAGCTAGACTTTATTTAGTTTTTCCAACCATGGGAAACGGAGAAAGTGGCAGAAAGTGCTGAGACGAAGAAACGGATAACAGAATGTATTGATAATGCCAACTAAGGAGGTTATTTCGAGACGGCTTATCCACGAAAATACGGAAAAGCTGCACGGCAAAAACTGATATCTAAGTGAGATCAAATATCTCAAATAAGGGTGATATTTGCTTATTTTCTGTCTGATAAGATAATTCTTCTCACTAAGCAGATTTTATGTTAGAGTGTTTTACTTGTTTTAAGGGTTTTGGTCCTAAATGATCTCAGTAAGATATTACAGCTTGTTGCTGAGATTTGATGATCTATATTAAGTAAAACATGTTTGAAACTAGAATATCAACTGTTGCAAAGCTGTGTCATCAACACTCACAAGTATAAAACTACTCTTTTAAAGTAATAATTTCTTATTTCTTGCATGGAAAAAAAAAATCATGATTTTGACACAATTGTGTCTCATAATTAAAACAGATGACAGCCAATTGGACTTTGCTGTTTTATTTTCAATGAAACAATAGAAAATACGTACTCATATGGTAGTACAGTTGGCACAGTACAGTAAACTGACAGTTAATATTTAAACATTTAACATGTGACATTTCTAACAATTTTGAACAGAAATAGTTCATGCACATTCAGATAAATTCTTCAAAATCACAATTTAAAAAATTTGGGTCGGGGGCCGGGCTGTATATATGTGCACTAATTGACTGAAAGAGCACGCACTTGGTGCGATGATGTCATGTTATCGATGGAAAAATGCATTTTTAGACAATATGATTTGCCTGAGTGGCTAGGAGACCCCGAGAGTAGCAAGCGGTTGCCTTGTTGAATTTCCATTAAGAACAATACATTAATTTTTAGTATAAGTTTGCTGGTTTCAAGAAATGTAATGCCGAGCGCATATCATTATGTCAAGATAATGGCACTAGCATTTACTTCATTTAAGAATATTTTTCAACATATTGAGCAAAAAGGTCTCTTTTTTTTTCTACCAAGAAAAGTGCACTTGTTATTAGTGAGAATATACTTATTTTAAGCTATTTTCGGGTTAATTGAGGTTAGCTAATTTTACTTGTTTTGGAAAGTCTTGACAAGCCAAATGTTCTTGTTCTATTGGCAGATAATTTTGCTTAGTTCAAATAAAATAACCCTCATTTTTGTATTTTTTATCCTTGTTTTTGAACACTGACTTTTTGCAGTGTGCTGATGGCGTGTTTGGAGATACGGGAGAAGTTCGGTGTTCAAGGTAAAGGCTGTACATTATCAATGCATTACTCACTAAAACTACTGTAGTTGTTTGTAATACAGTATAATAATACTTGTTATCTTGATGTTTGTTTTTGTTTTTTAATAAAAAGGTAAAATGTTGAGGGACTTAGAACGAAATAATGACATTTCAATTCATTTTAATGAGGATCATTACATTCCAGGACCATTGAAACTAGAGATGTCCGATAATATCGGACTGCCGATATTATCGGCCGATAAATGCTTTAAAATGTGATATCGGAAATTATCGGTATCGGTTTCAAAAAGTAAAATGTATGACTTTTTAAAACGCCGCTGTGTACACGGACGTAGGGAGAAGTACAGAGCGCCAATAAACCTTAAAGGCACTGCCTTTGTGTGCCGGCCCAGTCACATAATATCTACGACTGTTCACACACACAAGTGAATGCAAGGCATACTTGGTCAACAGCCATACAGGTCACACTGAGGGTAGAGGTATAAACAACTTTAACACTGTTACAAATATGCGCCACACTGTGAACCCACACCAAACAAGAAAGACAAACACATTTCGGGACAACATCCGCACCGTAACACAACATAAACACAACAGAACAAATACCCAGAACCCCTTGCAGCACTAACTCTTCCGGGACGCTACAATATACACCCCCCCGCTAAACCACTACCCCCCACCCCCACACCTCAACCCTGCCCCCCCTCTAACCCCGCCCACCTCAACCTCCTCATGCTCTCTCAGGGAGAGCATGTCCCAAATTCCAAGCTGCTGTTTTGAGGCATGTTAAAAAAAAAAAAGCACTTTGTGACTTCAATAATAAATATGGCAGTGCCATGTTGGCATTTTTTTTTTCCATAACTTGAGTTGATTTATTTTGGAAAACCTTGTTACATTGTTTAATGCATCCAGCGGGGCATCACAACAAAATGAGGCATAATAATGTGTTAATTCCACGACTGTATATATCGGTATCGGTTGATATCGGTATCGGTAATTAAGAGTTGGACAATATCGGAATATCGGATATCGGCAAAAAAGCCATTATCGGACATCTCTACTTCGCATGCATGCTTTATGTGGGCTTTGACAATGTTGCCCTCGGAGGAGATGTGGTTAAGACAGGGTTCGCACGGGTGCTTAAAAACCTTGAAAATGCTTGGATTTTAATGTTGTGTTTTCAAGGTTTGAAAAACGCTTGAATTTTGGGTGAAGTGCTTGGAAATGTTCATCATATTTCTCGGCAGTCTGACTCAATAGGCTAATTCTAAAATGGGCAAACATATAAATACGTTTCCTTAAAAATGAAAGCTACACGCTTGATCTGTTGGCTTTGCACGAGCCCTTACATTAGGTCAGTGTTTTTCAACCACTGTGCCTCAACTAAAAATGGATTTGTTGTCATAGCCACAGTTATAAGGCTAAATGTGCTTAATGAAAGGTGACTGAGGTGTTGTGAAACAAACAAAATATTTTCCTTTAATTTATTATCCTTACATTAATGTGGAACAGTTTTGTTAATAAATGAGTGAAATTGACATTTTGAGGGTGCGTGTATTTATATCTGTCATGATCCGTGGTCCGGATCATGTTTTTGTTATTTTCTGTTAGTTTTGGACTCTTGTTTGGTTTAGGTTGCCATGGTTACTTATTGTTTTCACCTGCCTCTGGTGGTCGGGACGCTCACCTGTCTCTAATCAGAGGCATTATTTAAGCCTGCCTTTGCCAGTCAGTCGGCCTGGCATCATTGTTTGCTTCACGCAACCTACTAGTAAGTCTTGTTTGTTCCATGCCATAGTTTATGCTAGTTGTTTGCCTCATGCCTGGACTACGTAAGTCTTAGTTGTTTCATGCCACAGTTTCGTGTTTGTTTCATGCAATGCCATAGTTTCTGCCAAGTGTTTACCTCATGCCTTGCCAAGTAAGTCGTGTTTGTTTCATGCCACAGTTTCGTGTTTGTTCCATGCCATAGTTTATGCTGTTTGTTTCATGCCACAGTATCGTGTTTGTTCCACGCCATAGTTTATGCTGTTTGTTTACCTCATGCTTTGCCAAGATTTCCTGAGAAGATTAAAATATGTTCCTACCTGCAAGTCCTGTCCGGAGTGATATGTTTGCATCCCGGGGAAACAAACCTCGCAGCAAGCTGCGACCCCCCCCGTCATGACAATATCACATTATGCCGTTTACAAGCACAAATACGGTGTGAATCAATCCGTGCTGTTCGATGTCATTGAGTGCTGTAAGTAAGAAAAAGAACAATACATTTGAAAAAAACACAAATGGAGACACGTTTGCAAACACCAATGACATTGAATAGTCACACTGCTTCTTTTTCTATGCCCCATTCAGTTAATGATAACTGCTGGTTCAATGTTAGGCTTAGGTTTTAGCAGATTGTCCGTATTTTTCCTATAGTCAGCATTTGGTGACCTCAAACAACAAGGCTATGGATCGATTCCCTACCCTAATCTATACAATATCCTACCCTAATACACTACTGTGCAATATTACCCTTCGAGTGCAATACATCCGACACTGATTGTTATCACTCCGGTACTCTTGTCTTGTTCTGTATATTGTACAGTATTTTGTATATTCTTTTGTATATTGTACAGGATTGCTTATTATTTTTATTGGATAGTAGTCTCAATTCAATTGTTAGTTTTATCTTTATTACTTCTTGTGTCATTTATTTGTATCCCATATGTGTTCCCACTACCGCACCTTAAATTGGAGTCCTTAATCTCGTTATATGCAAATGTAATGACAATAAAGTCCATTCTATTATATTCTATTCTATTCACACTGGTTTTCGCCTTTTGAAGGGTACCGGAAAAACTGGAAAATTTATCTTGAAAGTCCTTAAAAAGTGCTTGAATTTGGCCACGGAAAAGGTGTAGGAACCCTGTTAATAGCCCCACTGTTTTCACATTTTCTGTCCCTTTCTCTAGGTGGTTTTGTCTTTGTTCGTAATATTTAATTCTAATTAAAAAAAAAGTAAAGCCATCAAAGTCTTACAGTGACTTGATTGCAACTAGGACAATAACAACACCCAGGGATGTCAGAGAATTATCCCAATTTGACGACATGAAATTATGACTTCATCATCATCATTTTATGGTGTTCTACAAGTGCCAAATCACACTAATAAACTGATACATTTTGTATAATTAGCTCACTTTTCTCACATTTAGCTCATTTTCTTCACATTTGAGGTAGAAATTAAATGGTGAATATTAATGTTCAATCTGTTTTTAATAAAAATGTTGCAATCTTTTATCAACTGTGAAATATGAATGTAAAAATCTAAATATTACTAACAAATGTTAAATTGTAAAGGTAAACATCGGTCCGTGCACCTCCCGTTCATTCGATTTCGAATTCTCAATTGCAAATCAAAAAACAAATTTTGGGCTATTTTTTCTACTTTTATTCCTGGAAAAAAAAGTTTGACAACTATTTAAAGGCCTACTGAAATGAAATGTTTTTATTTAAACGGGGATAGCAGATCCATTCTATGTGTCATACTTGATCATTTCTCGATATTGCCATATTTTTGCTGAAAGGATTTAGTATAGAACAACGACGATAAAGTTCGCAACTTTTGGTCTCTGATAAAAAATAGCCTTGCCTGTACCGGAAGTAGCGTGACGTCACCGGAGGAAGGGCTGCTCACATTTTCCCATTGTTTACAATGCAGCGAGAGAGATTCGGACCGAGAAAGCGACGATTAACCCATTAATTTGAGCGAGGATGAAAGATTCGTGGATGAGGAACGTGAAGGTGAAGGACTAGCGTGCTGTGCAGGACGTATCTTTTTTCGCTCTGACCGTAACTTAGGTACAAGGGTTCATTGGATTCCACACTCTCTCCTTTTTCTATTGTGGATCACGGATTTGTATTTTAAACCACCTCGGATACTATATCCTATTAAAAATGAGAGTCGAGAACGCGAAATGGACATTCACAGTGACTTTTATCTCCACGGCAATACATCGGTGAAGCACTTTAGCTACTGAGCTAACGTGGAAGCATCGGGCTTAACTGCATATAGAAACAAAACAAATACGCCCCTGACTGGAAGGATAGACAGAAGATCAACAATACTACCAAACTCTGGACATGTAACTACGCGGTTAATGCTTTCCAGCTTGGCGAAGCTTAGCAATGCTGTTGCTAACGACGCCATTGAAGCTAACTTAGCTACGGAACCTCGACAGCCAGCCGCTAATACACCGATCCCACCTACAACTTTCTTCTTTGCAGTCTCCATTGTTCATTAAACAAATTGCAAAAGATTCACCAACACAGATGTCCAGAATACTGTGGAATTTTGAGATGAAAATAGAGCTTTTTGTATTGGATTCAATTGGCTCCAAATACTTCCGCTTCAACAGTTGACGTCACGCGCAAACGTCATCATATCGAAACGTTTTCAGCCAGAAGTTTGCCGGGAAATTTAAAATTGCACTTTATAATCTAACCCGGCCGTATTGGCATATGTTGCAATGTTAAGATTTCATCATTGATATTTAAACTATCAGACTGCGTGGTCGGTAGTAGTGGCTTTCAGTAGGCCTTTAATGGCACATTTTAAAAACTACAATAGGACTCCTGCTGAACAAAGGTGTTAGCGTTATGCTAAAAACATGCTAAACGCAAAGGAAAAGCTAAATTTAAATTTGGTTAAATTTATCATCACACAGATAAACACGCATTTTTGCATTTTGGATAGACATGAATTAGATTTTTGAGTTTATCTGGAAAAAATAAAATCCATTAAAAGAAAACAGCACAAAATCAAATTTTATGGCAATATTTTAATGAAAATCAACCTTTTTTTCAAATCTCCCATATGTTGTAACAATCGAAAAACGGCCCAAACTTTGTTTTTTGATTTGCGTTTCAGAATTGGAAAAATAATGAACGGAAGGTACACGGACCTATATCAATATAAATCTATTTGACAAATATGTATATTGATATATATTTATATTAAACACTTAAAATTAAATTTAACATTTATATTTGACATGCAATATTATACATATACTTAACATTTATATCTAACCTTTAACATTTATATTTTAATTTTAACATTTACATTTAAAATGTAATATTTAATTTTAGGTTCAACATTTAATATTTAGATATAGATTTAACATTTCTATTTAACATGCAATATTTATAAATGTACTTAACATTTATATCCAAGCTTTAACATTTATATTTAAATTTTAAGATTTACATTTAAAATGTAATATTTACTTTTAGGTTTAACATTTAATATTTAGATCTAGATTTAACATTTATATTTAACATGTAATATTTATACATATACTTAACACTTATATCCAAGCTTTAACATTTATATTTTAATTTTAAGATTTACATTTAAAATGTAATATTTATTTTTAGGTTTAACATTTAATATTTATATATAGATTTAACATTTATATTTAACATGCAATATTTATACATAAACTTAACACTTATATCTAAGCTTTAACATTTATTTTTTTTATTTTAACATTTACATTTAAAATGTAGTATTTAATTTTAGGTTTAACATTTAAAGGCCTACTGAAATGAATTTTTTTTATTTAAACGGGGATAGCAGATCTATTCTATGTGTCATACTTGATCATTTCGCGATATTGCCATATTTTTGCTGAAAGGATTTAGTATAGAACAACGACGATAAAGATTGCAACTTTTGGTATCTGATAAAAAAAAGGCTTGCACCTACCGGAAGTAGCGTGACGTAGTCAGTTGAACATATACGCAAAGTTCCCTATTGTTTACAATGATGGCCGCATGAAGTGAGAGAGATTCGGACCGAGAAAGCGACAATTTCCCCATTAATTTGAGCGAGGATGAAAGATTTGTGGATGAGTAAAGTGCAAGTGAAGGACTAGTGGGGAGTTGAAGCTATTCAGATAGGGAAGATGCTGTGAGAGCCGGGGGTGACCTGATATTCAGCTGGGAATGACTACAACAGTAAATAAACACAAGACATATATATACTCTATTAGCCACAACACAACCAGGCTTATATTTAATATGCCACAAATTAATCCTGCATAAAAACACCTGCGTGTTTGTTATGCTAGCTCCTAGCTCCTCTGCTAGCTCCTAGCTCCATAGAACACGCCAATACAATTCAAACACCTGATCAACACACACAATCACTCAGCCCAAAAGACCGTTTACCTAACTCAAGGTTCATAAAGCTTATATATTTTTAAAAAGTTACGTACGTGACGCGCACATACGGTCAAGTTATCGAATGTTTAGCAGCCAAGGCTGCATACTCACGGTACCTGATATTCAGCTGGGAATGACTACAACAGTAAATAAACACAAGACATATATATACTCTATTAGCCACAACACAACCAGGCTTATATTTAATATGCCACAAATTAATCCTGCATAATAACACCTGCGTGTTTGTTATGCTAGCTCCTAGCTCCTCTGCTAGCTCCTAGCTCCATAGAACACGCCAATACAATTCAAACACCCGATCAACACACACAATCACTCAGCCCAAAAGACCGTTCACCTAACCCAAGGTTCATAAAGCTTATATATTTTTAAAAAGTTACGTACGTGACGCGCACTTACGGTACGGTACGTGTTATGCTAGCTCCTAGCTCCTCTGCTAGCTCCTAGCTCCATAGAACACGCCAATACAATTCAAACACATGATCAACACACACAATCACTCAGCCCAAAAGACCGTTCACCTAACCCAAGGTTCATAAAGCTTATATATTTTAAAAAAGTTACGTACATACGCAAAAAAAAGCCAAAGCTGCATACTCACAGTAGCACGTCTGCGTCTTTGTCATCCAAATCAAAGTAATCCTGGTAAGAGTCTGTGTTGTCCCAGTTCTCTACAGGCGTCTGTGTATCCAAATCAAAAGTCCTCCTGGTTAGAGTCTCTGTTATCCGAGTTCTTCCATCTTGACTGCATCTTTCGGGAATGTAAACAAAGAAGCGCCGGCTGTGTACTGTTGTGGCTGACTACGTTCGAAAAATACGTCCATTTCGCACCGACAACTTTCTTCTTTGCTTGCTTGGCTTCCTTCTCCATAATGCAATGAACATGATTGAAACAGATTCACGAACACAGATGTCCAGAATACTGTGGAATTATGAAATGAAAACAGAGCTTTTTCGTACCGGCTTCAATGTGGAAGGCATACCCGTGTTCGTCGGGCTACGTCACGCGCATACGTCATCCTCAGAGGCGTTTCGAACCGGAAGTTTAGCGGCAAATTTAAAATGTCACTTTATAAGTTAACCCGGCCGTATTGGCATGTGTTATAATGTTAAGATTTCATCATTGATATATAAACTATCAGACTGCGTGGTCGGTAGTAGTGGGTTTCAGTAGGCCTTTAATATTTAGATATAGTCGATGTTTCTGTGGTTTATCCGTTATACGGTGCTCAATACCGGGGTAAAGCGGAATATATGTTAGGTCAGGAAAAAAACACAAGAGGCTATATCATCCTGACAAGCCTGTTTCGCAGGTTTTTCTGCTCGTCAGGGGATTTTATTGCACTAAAATCCCCTGATGAGCAGGGAAACCTGAGGCTACATCATCCCTGCAAGCCTGTTTCGCAGGTTTTCCTGTTTGTCAGGGGATTTAGCAGGAAAACCTGCAAAACAGGCTTGCAGGGATGATGTAGCTTCAGGTTTCCCTGCTCGTCAGGGGATTTTAATGCAATAAAATCCCCTGACGAGCAGGGAAACCTGCAAAACAAGCTTGAAGGGATGATATAGCCTCTTGTGTTTTTTCCTGACCTAACATATAATATTTAGATATAAATTTAACATTTCTATTTATCATGTAATATTTAGGAAAAAGACATACATGTATATTTAGTTGTAAAACATATATTTAACATTTAGATTAAGAATTAACATTTACATTCAGGTATAAGATAGAGAATAAGATGTAGAATAAATGTGAAAAAAGTGAGTTAAATGTATGAATAATGAGGTAAATATGAGAAAAGTGAACATGATATTTAAAATATATCAGCTAGAAAGTGTGGTAGATTTTTTTACATTCAGCACTCCAAAGGGTTTGTTGTATTTTAGTGTTTATTATTTTAATTTACACAGGAATAGAATAGGAATCAACAAATGAGAGGCTGACATTTTTAAATCTAACAACATTCAGTTTTTGTTGTTGTTGTTGTACATTCCTTTTGACGATTTTTATTTCAAATGAAAGGTGTTCACTCGAAATAAAAGGACCTATAAAAAGTCAGCGACTGAGCTTGAGATTTGGCGGTCCGTGTACCTTCCAATCATTCTATTTCCAATTCTGAAACGCAAATCAAAAAACAAAATTAGGGCCGTTTTTTTAATTTTTATTATATAGGGCAGATTTAAAAAAAAAAAAAAAAAGGGTGGATTTTCATTAAAATATTGCCATCAAATTGGATTTTATGCTGTTTTCCTTTTATGGATTTTTATTTTTCCAGATAAACACAAAAATCGAATATATGTTCATCCAAAATGCAAAAATGCGTGGTTATCTGTGTGATGACAGTTTGAACCGGAAGCAGTATTTTAGGTCTGTGTACCTCCCGTTCATTCTATTTCTGTCAGGTTCAAACACTGATGACATCTATTAAACAGACGAGAAGCAAGGAATCATGCAGAGACAGAGTTAAATTTGGCTCAATGAGGAGACACTTGTTATGGGGTGTACTCTAGTTACAGATCCAAACTACGTTCTAAAAGTCCAGCCCGCGTGTTTCCTCTATTTATTTGGGAGGTCCCTGGTTACATCACTGAAGCTGTCGCTGAGAGAAGGGGGTAATCTCGACAACTCCAGTTAGACACAATATATGATTATACAAAAATGCAAATGTGTTGACGCTGGTGATATCGCCTTGTCTCTGCTCTGTCTGTGTCACAGCGGTGTTCGGCCTTGGCAGACAGCAGGCCGTTCCTGGACACAGACACTGATACGAGACTGGCTTGCAATCTTTTGGATTGCCAGCTTTGCACAGACAAAGAAAAATACCACTTCAGCACAATTGACAATAATTATAGCAACGGCCCTTAAGCATAAAAGTTGTGTGATTATACATACGTAATTATTCTAACAATTTCCAATTCTTAAATGCAAATCAAAAAACAAAATTCGGGCCATTTTTTCCATTTTCGTTTCTGAAACAAAATTTGGACAACCATTCAATGACACTTTTTTTAAAACGAGAACAGGACTCCTGCTGAACAAAGGTGTTAGCATTATGCTAAAAACATGCTAAACGCGAAGGAAATGCTACAATTCTGCGTCCGGTTCAATTTGTCATCACACAGATAAACACGCATTTTTGCATTTTGGATGAACTTATTATCGATGTTTGCGTTTATCTGGAAAAATAAAAATCCATAAAAGGAAAATCGCACAAAATCCAAATTTTTTCCAAAGTACCTTTTTTCCAAGTTTAAAAAAATTCCAGGATTTTCCAGAATTCCTGCTTTTCCAAAGCCCTATTTCCACCCGTTTTTCTGGCGACTACTCCTTCCACATTTTTCAACGCATTTCAACCGTTTTACCATCAAAACATTCCTTTTAATTAGGACGAAAAATGAAGTGTTTTTTTAACTGGAAAAATTCCCGGTTTTCCCAAAATTCCAGGAAATCCGTAATGCCATTTCTCAATTCAACATGTTACTACTTCAACATTTCTCGACCGATTTGAAAAATTCCAACACCAACCTCTTCAACTCCTTCTGACCATTCAAGTTTTTTACCATTTAAAAAAAAAATTCAGGAATCGCGGGCTTTCCCTTGACAAATTCAAAAAATTCCCAGATTTCCCAGAATTCCAGGTTTTCTGGGGCATTTTTCCCATTCAAAATTGATTGGCCATTTTTCAAACTTTCACCATTTCCACATTTTTCAACCTATTCAAACCATTCCACCTTCATCACATTTCACCATCCTGGAAATTCAAAGTATCTTTTTTGTAAATAAAAAAAAAATCCAGAATTCCTGCTTTTCCAAAGCCCTATTTCCACCCTTTTTTTTGGGCGACTACTCCTTCCACATTTTTCAACGCATTTAAACCGTTTTACAGTCAAAACATTCCTCTTAATCGGGACAAAAACAAAGTTGTTTTTTGAACTGGAAAAATTCCCGGTTTTCCCGAAATTATAGGAATTCCGTAATACCATTTCTCAATTCAACATGTTACTACAACATTTCTCGACCGATTTGAAAAATTCCAATAGCAACCTCTTCAACTCATTCTGACCATTCAAGTTTTTTACCATTTAGAAAAAAAAATCGTGAATCGCTGGCTTTCCCTTGACAAATTCCAAAAATTCCCAGATTTCCCAGAATTTCAGGTTTTCCGGGACATATTTCCCATTTAAAATTAATTTGCTATTTTTCAAACTTCCAGCATTTCCACATTTTTCAACCTATTCAAACCATTCCACCTTCAACGCATTCCACCATCCTGGAAATTCAAAGTACCTTTTTTCCAAGTTCAAAAAAATTCCAGGATTTTCCAGAATTCCTGCTTTTCCAAAGCCCTATTTCCACCCTTTATTCTGGTGTCTACTCCTTCCACATTTTTTAACGCATTTCAACCGTTCCACCGTCAAAAAATTCCTCTTAATTAGGACAGAAAACAAAGTGTTTTTTTTAACTGGAAACATTCCCGGTTTTCCCGAAATTCCATAACACAATTTCTCAATTCAACATGGTACTACTTCAACAGTTCTTGACCGATTTGAAAAGTTCCAACACCAACCATTTCAACTCATTCAGACCATTCAAGTTGTTTTCACCATTTTCATAAAAATTCCCGATTTTTCCGAAATTCCCAAATTTGGGGGAAATGTCCATTTAAATCAATGGGGCATTCTTCAAAGTTCCACAACTCCCACATTTTTCATCTGATTGAAACTGTTCCAACTTCAAAATATTCAGCCTGTTTGGGAATTGTGTGCTTTACTTCAACAATTGAAAAAAAAATCCAGGATTTCAGTTCAACTTCAGCATTGGAGCGTTCACACGCAATTCCTTTAGGAATTGCCTCATCTAGTTATTATTATTATTGACATAACTACGTATTGACATGATTAAACATGGTCCCAATTCTGGACCCTTAACATGATGGAGGCTGTGTGGAATACAGCTTGAACTTTGGTGATGCACAATATATTTGCAGTACAGTAGGTAAGCTTTTAGTTTTGCCTCATTCCTGTGAGAATCCTGCGTGTGACTGGAGCATTAAGGAGGGGTGACTATCCAGGGCTAGCTGCAGTGTGCTCAAACAACCACCAGATAGCATCTGCGAGCAGATATTATTTGTATTATCTCTTTCTCTTTCTGACTTATCAGGTCTTAACACGTCGGTAGTGCATTCTTCACTCACACTTTAAGAGAGTGATGAGGCAAAAGCTAACATTGACCCAACGTAAGTGTCTTAATAACAAAACAACTATATTCCCATGGTCTCTGCAAAGCTACTGCTGGAACCTTGGGACATCTGCTTGGTGAGTCACTGTGGCATACATTCTCAAGCTGCTCTCTTGATCATAAAGTACTTGGAGGATAAGAATAACAATTTCTGATTTTGAAGAATCTTGAAAGTGTAGCTGTAAAGTTGAAGTGCTCATGTTTCAAACCTTGTATTGGGAACCCGATGTTCAAGTAAAATAATAAAAATGAGACTGGCTGCTCGAGAGATGTGAGTAGGGATGATGTTTGATAATAAATTATCGAGTTCAAGCCCATTATCGAATCCTCTTATCGAACTGATTCCTTTTGGGTTCTCTTATCGAATCCAGATAGGTTGTTGTATATGGAAAAAAAACACAATATTTGGTTTAACAAAAGCTCACTTTTATTTTATAAGAAAAAACTAAAATAAAATAAAATAAATAAATAAATATTGACTGTTACCCCCCTAAAAAAATAAAATAAATAAATATCGACTGTTGTTACCCAAAGTATATTAAGTGGGATTTTTCAGAAAAACAAATATATACGGTAACACAAAAACAACCTGTCTCTGTGATCACTATAGGTGAATAGCCATGGCTTGAGGCATTTTTTCCGGTCCATTATTTTTGCTCCTTTTGTGACATCACAGGAAATGACGTAGCTCAGTCATTAGACTGAGCTACGTCATTTCCTGTGATGTCCCACAGGGCATTTCTTGTGGGACGGGATTCGTTCCCAGGGATTCGAATAAAGAACCAACTCTTTTTCTTTACTATAGTGGCCTTGATAACGGGAACCGGTTCTCAAAAAGGGATTCGAGTCCATGGAATCGGTTATTTTCTTATCGATCGGTTCTTTTCTTATCGAACAACCGGGAGAACCGGTTTCGAACATCATCCCTAGATGTGAGGCTGCGAACTAAGATGCTAGTCAGCAAACACGTTAAAGGGGAACTGCACTTTTTGGGGAATTTTGCCTATCTGTCACAGCACATGCTCAATCCCGTCGCCGGGATACGCTCCTGCTCGCTCTTCTCGCTATTCCCGCTCTTCGGGTAAATCATTACCATATATGGATATTACCAATTGATGTCACCAATTGGAAAAATGTCACAAATGGGGCAATTTTGCGAAATGGCTCCTTTGGAGGACGTATGAAGGATGGCAAGATTTTTTAAATTTTTGTATTTCGTCTACGCTCCCATAGTTTGATAAAAACAATTTGGGACTTATGCATATCCCAAATATACAAAAACAGGCACCAATAGGTACGAAAAGTTGGTTTTGCATTAGAGGTCCTGTGGAGGGGGGGCGTGGTCTGCGGGCCTGCCGCAGAGCGGGGTCTGTAAGGACCGGCCTCGAAGTCAGCGGCAGGTGAGTAGATTGCCCAGCAGGTGAGTAGATTGCAAATCATTGTATTCTGTTTTTATTTAAAAATTACACAACGTGCCAAATTCACAGGTTTTGGATTTTGTAAGATTCAATAATTTTTTTCAACATTTTCTAAAGTACAAATCAATACATTTGCACATTTGCTGATCATATACGGCGTGTAAAACCAGATATAAGGCTGACTAGAGATGTCCGATAATATATTATTAAAAAATAATGCACTCTGTGAAAGTCAAAGTATAGTATTTCCCATAGTTGTAGTGGGTATCAGGATAATCTCAGGGAGAGCATGTCCCAAATTCCAAGCTGCACTTTGTGACTTCAATAATAAATATGGCAGTGCCATGTTGGCACTTTTTTTTCCATAACTGGAGTTGAAGTTGTTCTCTTATTTTGGAAAACCTTGTTTTTGATTGATTGATTGAAACTTGTATTAGTAGATTGCACAGTACAGTGCTTATTCCGTACAATTGACCACTAAATGGTAACACCCGAATAAGTTTTTCAACTTGTTTAAGTCGGGGGTCCACGTTAATCAATTCATGGTAAAGTTACATTGTTTAATGCATCCAGCGGGGCATCACAACAAAATTAGGCATAATAATGTGTTAATTCCACGACTGTATATATCGGTATCGGTTGATATCGCAATGGGTAATTAAGAGTTGGACAATATCGGAATATCGGATATCGGCAAAAAAGCCATTATCGGACATCTCTAGTTAGGTCATATCACGTGGTGAGGATTTATAAAATTGAAAGGTAGGTAAATTCAGAGGAAAACTTAACTACAATTATATTTCTAAGACAGCTGCTTTTGCCCCGTGGCTCAGCCTTTACTCCTGTGGGGTTTACCTCCCTTGCCCAAACACGGTGAAAAGAACTCAAGCGCTACGAACAGACACCAAAACACTTCGAACAGAAAGCTGTCCTCAGTGTTCCATCATGTCTTTCTTCGGGGCTTACGGTTGCTGCCTGTCCAGTTCCTACATGGCCATGTATGATTTATAAAGGGAACACACTCACACAATAATGACGAAGAGGTTCCCCAAATAGACTTCTTTCTTGACGGAACTCACTTCCTTTCGGGTACCATGGTAACCGGTGCCTCGTGACCAAACAGACAGAAACAGACAAGACTGTGCGTGAAGAAAGTTGTGCAACGTGATGTGCCGTTTATCAGGAACAACCCCTGAGTGTTCTCACTCCTGCAGACATTTACCATGGATGGAACTGGTGTGGTCAGCCGTGGAAAAGTAGCTACTTATGGTACACTAGTAGTTTCACTGCAATAAGGCGCTTTTGGTAGCCATCCACAAGCTTCTGGTTGAATTTTTGACCACTCCTCTTGACAAAATTGGTGCAGTTCAGCTAAATGTGTTGGTTTTCTGACATGGACTTGTTTCTTCAGCATTGTCCACACGTTTAAGTCAGGACTTTGGGAAGGCCATTCTAAAATCTTAATCTTTACAAGTGTATGTAAACTTTTGATCGCGACTGTATATACAAACCCCGTTTCCATATGAGTTGGGAAATTGTGTTAGATGTAAATGAAAACAGAATACAATGATTTGCAAATCCCTTTCAACCCATATTCAGTTTAATGCACTACAAAGACAAGATATTTGATGTTCAAACTCATAAACTTAATTTTTTTTGCAAATAATAATAAACGTGCCAAAGTATTGGGAAAGGGCATGTTCACCACTGTGTTACATGGCCTTTCCTTTTACTAACACTCAGTAAATGTTTGGGAACTGAGGAGACATATTTTTGAAGCTTCTCAGGTGGAATTCTTTCCTATTCTTGCTTAATGTACAGCTTAAGTTGTTCAACAGTCCGGGGGTCTCCCTTCTGCTATTTTAGGCTTCATAATGCGCCACACATTTTCAATGGGAGACAGGTCTGGACTACAGGCAGGCCAGTCTAGTACCCGCACTCTTTTACTATGAAGCCACGTTGATGTAACACGTGGCTTGGCATTGTCTTGCTGAAATAAGCAGGGGCGTCCATGGTAACGTTGCTTGGATGGCAACATATGTTGCTCCAAAACCTGTATGTACCTTTCAGCATTAATGGCGCCTTCACAGATGTGTAAGTTACCCATGTCTTGGGCACTAATACATCCCCATGCCATCACAGATGCTGGCTTTTCAACTTTGCGCCTATAACAATCCGGATGGTTCTTTTCCTCTTTGGTCCGGAGGACACAACGTCCACAGTTTCCAAAAACAATTTGAAATGTGGACTCGTCAGACCACAGGACACTTTTCCACTTTGTATCAGTCCATCTTAAATGAGCTCAGGCCCAGCGAAGCCGACGGCGTTTCTGGGTGTTGTTGATAAACGGTTTTCGCCTTGCATAGGAGAGTTTTAACTTGCACTTACAGATGTAGCGACCAACTGTAGTTACTGACAGTGGGTTTCTGAAGGGTTCCTGGGCCCATGTGGTGATATCCTTTACACACTGATGTCGCCTGTTGATGCAGTACAGCCTGAGGGATCGAAGGTCACGGGCTTAGCTGCTTACGTGCAGTGATTTCTGCAGATTCTCTGAACCCTTTGATGATATTACGGAGCGTAGATGGTGAAATTCCTAAATTCCTTGCAATAGCTGGTTGAGAAAGGTTTTTCTTAAACTGTTCAACAATTTGCTCACACATTTGTTGACAAAGTGGTGACCCTCGCCCCATCCTTGTTTGTGAATGACTGAGCATTTCATGGAATCTACTTTTATACCCAATCATGGCACCCACCTGTTCCCAATTTGCCTGTTCACCTGTGGGATGTTCCGAATAAGTGTTTGATTAGCATTCCTCAACTTTATCAGTATTTATTGCCACCTTTCCCAACGTCTTTGTCACGTGTTGCTGGCATCAAATTATAAAGTTAATGATTATTTGCACAAAAAAAAAAAGTTTATCACTTTGAACATCAAATATGTTGTCTTTGTAGCATATTCAACTGAATATGGGTTGAAAATGATTTGCAAATCATTGTATTTCGTTTATATTTACATCTAACACAATTTCCCAACTCATATGGAAACAGGGTTTGTATTCCGAGCGCGATGATGTCACGTTATTGATGGGAAAATGCATTTTTGATGATTTGCCTGAGCAGCTTTGAGACATCGAGAGTAACAAGCAGTAAAAAATGGATTAGAACGGACAGATTTAAAAAATAAATACATTAATTAATCATACAAAATAATAATACAATCAAACCTAAATAAAACAATTAATAGTAATAGTTAATAATACAAATAATTCATTTGCACATTTCCCAGTCAATAGTAGGGTAACATTTTGAAGTAGCGGTGAACCTCTAAAAGGGTTGCGTGGCAGTTTGCAGATCTATGTATTGTACGCTTACTTACTTTCTACAGCCTGTGTGATGTCTTTAGTGGGAGTGGGTTAATGTTGGTGTATCTACAAATTCGGAAGACGATGGCAGCTGTTCAAAGAGCCCAAAAGGCTGCATGTTGTGATGGACAGTATGGGTGAAGCTGTGGGATCCACCTTTTAGTACTCATCATCCTCCCCCCACATCCATCTCTTTCCAAACTTTTACCGGGCGTCGGCCGAGCGGCGAACCATCAGCGTTCCTGTTCTGTCACCTTGTACAAGGTCTAGGATGAAAATGTAATTTCATCGTATTTTTGGAGTGCAATGACAATAAAGTGCTATCCTATCCTACATCATTATTCTCGCTATAAACGCTTGAAAAATGTGGTCATCTTTGTAGGTCCATAAAGACATGGATGACAGAGTCTGGTGTGGATGAACTTGACTGGCCTGCACAGAGTCCTGACCTGAACCCGACAGAACACCTTTGGGATGAATTAGAACGGAGACTGAGAGCCAGGCCTTCCTCGACCAACATCAGTGTGTGACCTCACCAATGCGCTTTTGGAAGAATGGTGGAAAATTCCTATAAACACACTCCGCAACCTTGTGGACAGCCTTCCTAGAAGAGTTGAAGCTGTAATAGCTGCAAAAGGTGGACCCACATCATATTGAACCCTATGGGTTACGAACGGGATGGCACTTCAAGTTCATATGTTAAGGCTAAATGTTAAATCTAATAATACATTTAAAGCTATATGTTAAATCTAAATGTTAAATATAAATGCTAGATCTAAATCTAAATGTTAAATATAAGTGTTAGTGCTAAATGCCTCGCCAAGTGTAAAGATGAATATTTATAGAAATGCAAATTTTTCACCAATCCGACGACTCTGTCACGCTGCATCTCTGCATCAGTGCACGACATGCCTACAGTACATCTTTCTCCCTGCGGAAGAAGCAAAACATGGAAGACAATTATTAACAAATAATGCCAATCGGCTTGTTCTCGCTGGCTAGCAATTGTTACGTACGGCAGGAATCAGTTCAATACATTTATTGAAACTGATGATGTACTGGGGTGTGTATGCTACTAAAAGTGTACAGTGCAAGACAATGTGGAGTGTTAGCAATGTAAATGTTACCAGAGGGTGTTGTTCTTGCGTGTTGGATGGATCCTTCACAAGTCCAGAGGGGCAAGGCAAGAAGACAGTCCGTGGGCAAGCGAGAGGTCGGGGGCTGGAGAGAGACGTCGAGGTCCGTGTCCGAGCGGGGGTCGTGGATCGAGGGAAGCAGTCCAAAATCTGGAGGGAAGTCGAGGCGCACGGCTCGATCACCGGATACAGAGGGAACACTGCGGGGAACACAGAGGACATAAGACACGGAGGGAAGCCAGAGACGGGATGCTTACTACATGGAGTGAACTACGTTCCGGCACTGGATCTTCTTATTTTCATTTTTTTTGTCCTGTCCAGCTTCTCAGGCAAATCATATAGTTGATGTAGATGCCCATATCGGCTGTTCAGATTTACTTTACGAAAGAGAAGTGTAGGATACTTCTCTTGTTGCCTTATTTGTATTTGACTTTATTAAATGTATTTATATTATTATTTGGTGCAGCCGGGCCGGAGCAGGAGGGGATAGAAAGAGGAAAAAAAAGGAAGACAGAGGGGGGAATTGTGGGGTCAAGAGGGGGATAAGACAGAGAGACAAAAACAACAACAGCAAACACAACAATAACAACAACAACAACAGAGCAACATCAGCAAATACGACATGTACAAATATGATGGTAAAAGTGATAGCAAATAAGCAGTTAGCGAAAATAAAAAATAATACAGAAATGACAATGAGCATTATTGCACTACAAATGGAGCAATACAAATACCAATAAAAATAGCGCTATTGATAATGAACAATACCAATAATTTACCTCTATTATCAACAATACAGTTGTTCAAATGCAACAATACATATACGTAATGATAACTAGAGATACAAAATAATGCAGAAAAATGGAGGGGAAGAAAGAGAAGCAACCTATATTAACCTTGTAGATTGTTACAGTAACAATAGGTTAAGCTTTGTCAGTGTGCCATGTGTTACCCAGTTTACCCTAGGGCAACAACGTTAGTATATGTTTGATGAAACGTGATTATGTGCACTGGATCTTCGGGTCCGCTGGTCTTTATGCCATCTGCCCTCATCAGCCCCAGGTGCGCAGATTGCTGATTGCCTGCAGCCGTGCGAGCGAGCAGGGGCGTGTCCCGGGGCGCTCCGAGCAGAGCTGCCGGCGGCGCTTGCTGCAGATGGCATGAGAGATTGCCGTCCGTGACAGCAATGCAGCTAATAGGAGCAATCCATTCTGCCTCTAAATCACTTTGCAAATGCATCCAAAAAAACGCCAACAATACTTCATTTACGTTCCGTAACCTGTATAATATCCAAGCCGTAGCAACATTGTTATTATAAGAGCGATGATGGACAGTTGTCACTTGGCTGAATACAGGGTAGCCTCCTTTGAAAGCTACTATGGAAATCCCCATTAGTCGCATCTTGCAAGCGTTTTTTTTTATATCATCTTTAGTGTTACGAGTGTACAGAGTAAGAAGACAGTAGGGACGTCGTTTAGTTCTAAATATTTATTTACATATATACACAAGGGAAATGAGGCGTGTAATTAATCCAATTGACGTATGTGTGCGACTATGTGTGGACATCAACTGTTGAGTGTTACCGGTAGTGTTGAGCGAGAGGCGGAAGTCCAAGAAGGGAAAGACAGGCTCGGAGGTCCAGAGAACAGGCAGGAAGTCGGGGGCAATAGAGAGGCGTTGAAGGTCCGTGCCCAGGCGGGAGGTCGAGATCCAAGAAGCAGCCAGAGAACCAGAGGGAATACGGGGAGACGAGACACACAGCTCGTGACGCAGGAATGGAAGAATGCTGCTGGATGACGACAAGGAAAACACGAGACTAAGGAACAAAACACAGAGAGAAAGAGAGAGTGCATAGAGATAGGGTTTGTCGGTTTACTGCATGGGAACAGATCGCTACGTTCTGGCCCGTAACGCAGGTTTGCACTGGCCTAAGAAGCCCAGGAAGCTCATCAGCGACAGGTGTGTATAGTGCTGATTTAGTCGATTGAATATACAAGGGAAATGAGGCCTGTAATTAATCCAAACGACGTATGTGTGCGACTATGTGTGGAAATTAACTGTTGAGTGTTACCGGTAGTGTTGAGCGAGAGGCGGAAGTCCAAGAAGGGCAAGACAGGCTCAGAAGTCCAGAGAACAGGCAGGAAGTCAGGGGCAATAGAGAGGAGTCGAAGGTCCGTGTCCAGGCGGGCGGTCGAGATCCAAGAAGCAGCCAGAGAACCAGAGGGGAATACGGGGAGACGAGACACGCAGCTCGTGACGCGGGAACGGAGGAATTCTGCTGGATGACGACAAGGAAAACACGAGACAAATGAATACAGAGGGGAAGAAAACACAGAGAGAAAGAGAGAGGGCATAGAGATAGGGTTTGTCGGCTTACTGCACGGGAACAGATCGCTACGTTCTGGCCCGGAACACAGGTTTGCACTGGCTTAGGAAGCCCAGGAAGCTCATTAGCCACAGGTGTGTATAGTGCTGATTGAGCCGATTGAATGCAGCCGCCCGCTGGTACACCGGCACGCTCTTGGAGGTGCACCCAGCGCACAGATGAATGTGCACTGGGGTGCGCCCGGGCCGTGACATTTAGAATACTAAAACAAGTTCCCCTTTTTGGTAAGGTTTGGCGTCCTATGCAATGGATGCTTGTGTTTTGGATAACAGACCTACTTTTTTCTGAAATGTGTAACTCAAACAAAACAAATACACCAAAACACAAATGTACAGTAACCTGATCACTATCCTAACCTACTTGGACACTGAATGAAATGTATCATTTGATTTCTAACCTGTGCTTTACCTGCTTTTCACAGGATATAGTCTGATAGAGCAGTGTTTTTCAACCACACTAGTGTGCCGTGAGATACTGTCTGGTGTGCCGTGGGAGATTATCTAATTTCACCTATTTGGGTTAAAAATATTTTTTGCAAACCAGTAATTATAGTCTGCAAGTGTTGTTGTTGAGTGTCCGTGCTGTCGGGGGCTCGGCAGAGTAACCGTGTAATACTCTTCAATATCAGTTGGTGGCAGCCGGTAGCTAATTGCTTTGTAGATGTCGGAAACAGCGGGAGGCAGCGTGCAGGTAAAAAGGTATCTAATGCTTAAACCAAAAATAAACAAAAGGTGAGTGCCCCTAAGAAAAGGCATTGAAGCGTAGGGAAACTAACGAAACTAAAACTGAACTGGCTACAAAGTAAACAAAAACAGAATGCTGGACGACAGCAAAGACTTACTGAGGAGCAAAGACGGCGTCCACAATGTGATGACAATCACATGACAAAGAAGGATAAAAACAACTGAAATATTCTTGATTGCTAAAACAAAGTAGATGCAGGAAATATCGCTCAAAGGAATTACATGAAACTGCTACAGGAAAATACCTAAAAAAGAGAAAAAGCCACCAAAATAGGAGCGCAAGACAAGAACTAAAACACTACACACAGGAAAACAGCAAAAACCTAAAAATAAGTCAGGGAGTGATGATACAGGTGGTGACAGTACACCTACTTTGAGAGAAGAGCTATATTGATGCATGGTTGGTTATGGTTTAAAGTCATATCCAACAATTGCGAGAACGACTTTTTACTGTCAACTGAGTTTCGTTTTTTAATGATTTCTGCTGGTGGTGTGCCTCCGCATTTTTTCAACGCAAAAAATGTGCCTTGGCTCCAAAAAGGTTGAACAACACTGTGATAGAGAACATTACAACGTTGTTGTTTGTTTTTCCTGACTAGAATATTTGTCGGACTAGTTCCTTTTGTTACCCAGCGTTACTCAGTCAAGCAGAAGAATACTGTTGTTGTTTTTTTGTATTTTAGCTGATACGCTTGTTCAGTTTATGACAACATGTTTTATTATTGAACGTACCACGTTTCACTACGTCAAGCACTCGTATTTTTCTCCCATCAGAGAGTGATGAGATTATTCCCCTAACAAGGCAGCACATTCAGGCTGATCTGTTCCGCATCAGGTTGTCCGATGACTCCAGTGCTGTCGTTTAAGCCCCCTGAGTTATTATTAGCTTCCTCAGTACTCCTTTTTAAGGCACAGTTTTAAGGAATAAGGCCATTTACAGAGCAGAGTGGGATCAAGGGTTACTGTAGGGTTACTTTTTTCCACTTTGGTAAACCCTATTGCTGTTGAGCAGAGTAATCTCTGTGCCTAATTAGAGGATTTATCAGACATGTGACTGAAAACAGACTCTCCTTGCTGGAGACGATGAACACCTTCAGTTAGTCAGGATAATAAATAGAAACATTTGATTGAATACATTCATTTTACAGAAACAGTCAAAGTCGGATGATTGTACAAATTGATATTGTAGATCTTTAATCTTTTTGAATATCCTTAGAACAACCAATGAATGTAAATTTAACTTCTTCCTTTAGATTGATCAGTTTATAAAATAACTTCACCTAAATGTACCACAGAGTCCTGGATTTGTGCTTTAGTCTCAGGTAAGCACTGGACTGTAGAAACCTGGGACGAGAGTCTCTTTCCATTAGGAGGTAAACATGTTTCTGGGCCTCATCGAAGCATGTTAGACTTGGTTTGTCCAAGGATTCCTTGATCTCCTCTCTGATGCGATGGTCAACATTGATCTGTGTAGGAAATGAGAGATCATTTATTTCTAATGATGACAAAATACTGTTGCAACGCTGCATAAACGAGCATCAAAACATTGCACATTTGCATAATTGATTGCAATAGAAGAGAGGAATAACGTTGTAGAAGAGATACAAATTGAGGTTTTTTTAAAGGTAGGTATGATTAGAACTGCAAATGAACTTTCTTTTTTTAATTCTTAGTTAAGTACGGATTTTCATAGTCCGATCAGAATTTTGCCCATAGTCGACTATCAGTTGAATTTTTAAGAGAGACATAAACAGATTGTGAGGATTGTAGTGAATACTCACTGGTCCCCAGGTGTCAGTATAACATCACATTATGTAAATCTAGTCGCTATAAGGGAATTTCTCTCAGAAACTCAAAAATAATACGGTCTTTCATCAAAGTCAGAGATCCTATTTGCCACATTTTTCAGTTAAAAAAGGCTAAACCACATTTCCAAGGTTTCTCGCTGTTCCCATTGGGTTGAGTTTTTTCTTGCCCTGATGTGGGATCTGAGCCGAGGATGTTGTTGTGGATTGAGCAGCCCTTTGAGACATTTGTCATTAAGGGGTATATAAGAAAACTTTGATTGATTGATAAATAAACAAGGTAGAACATGGATTGTTGCTGTAGAAGCACTTAAGTCCCATCTTAAAACTAATTTGTATACTCTAGCCTTTAAATAGACCCCCTTTTTAGACCAGTTGATCTGCCGCTTCTTTTCTTTTCTGCTCTGCACCCCTCTCCCTTGTGGTCCGGTGGCCATGGATGAAGTGCTGGCTGTCCAGAGTCGGGACCCGGGGTGGACCGCTCGCCTGTGCATCGGTTGGGGACATCTCTGCTCTGCTGACCCTTCTCCGCTCGGGATGGTCTCCTGCTGGCCCAACTATGGACTGGACTCTCACTATTATGTTAGATCCACTATGGACTGGACTTTCACAATACTATGCTAGACCCACTCGACGTCCATTGCACCGGTCTCCCCTAGAGGGGGGGTCGGGTGGGGGGGGCACCCACATCTGCGGTCCTCTCCGAGGTTTCTCATTGTCATCCCACTGGGTTGAGTTTTTCCTTGCCCTGATGTGGGGTCTGAACAGAGGATGTCGTTGTGGCTTGTGCAGCCCTTTGAGACACTTGTGATTTGGGCTATATAAGTAAACATTGATTGATTGATTGTTTTGTGCGATCTCCGGCTCTAGCGTTGCGCCTATAAGACATCAATCAATCAATCAACCAACCAATCAATCAATCAATGTTTACTTATATAGCCCTAAATCACGAGTGTCTCAAAGGGCTGCACAAGCCACAACGACATCTTTGGCTCAGATCCCACATAAGAGCAAGGAAAAACTCAACCCAATGGGATAACAATGAGAAACCTTGGAGGGGACCGCAGATGTGGGGGACCCCCCACCCCCCTCCATGGGCGACTGGTGCAATGGACGTCGAATGGATCTAGCATAATATTGTGAGAGTCTAGTCCATAGTGGATCTAACATAATAGTGAGAGTCCAAGCCATAGTGGGGCCAGCAGGAGACCATCCCGAGCGGAGACATCAAACTTGACTAAATAAAGAAAGTGATAGTCGAAACAAAATTTCTGTATGTGAACATGCGGAAAGATCAATCATTACCTTTATAGCAGAGAGCGACACCTGCAGGCACCCGCAGTGTCCTATTTCTTGTGAGTTCCACCGATGCCTCCCAGCCACAGGCGCAATATGGCACTGAGCGTAGAGATGTCCGATAATGGCTTTTTTGCCGATATCTGATATTCCGATATTGTCCAACTCTTAATTACCGATTCCGATATCAACCGATACCGATATATACAGTCGTGGAATTAACACATTATTATGCCTAATTTTGTTGTGATGCCCCGCTGGATGCATTAAACAATGTAACAAGGTTTTCCAAAATAAATCAACTCAAGTTATGGAAAAAAATGCCAACATGGCACTGCCATATTTATTATTGAAGTCACAAAGTGCATTATTTTTTTTAACATGCCTCAAAACAGCAGCTTGGAATTTGGGACATGCTCTCCCTGAGAGAGCATGAGGAGGTTGAGGAGGGCGGGGTTGAGGTGGGGGTCGGGGGGGGGGGCGGGGGTAGCGGGCGTGTATATTGTAGCTTCCCGGTAGAGATAGTGCTGCAAGGGGTTCTGGGTATTTGTGCTGTTGTGTTTATGTTGTGTTACGGTGCCGATGCTGGTGTGGGTTCACAGTGTGGCGCATATTTGTAACAGTGTTAAAGTTGTTTATATGTCCACCCTCAGTGTGACCTGTATGGCTGTTGACCAAGTATGCCTTGCATTCACTTGTGTGTGTGAAAAGCCGTAGATATTATGTGATTGGGCCGGCACGCAAAGGCAGTACTTTTAAGGCACGCCCCCAATATTGTTGTCTGGGTGGAAATCGGGAGAAATTCGGAGAATGGTTGCCCCGGGAGATTTTCGGGAGGTGCACTGAAATTTGGGAGTCTCCCGGGAAAATCGTGAGGGTTGGCAAGTATGACTGGGAGATGCAACTGCTCTGTACTTCTCCCTACGTCCGTGTACCACTCCGTACAGCGGCGTTTTTAAAAGTCATACATTTTACTTTTTGAAACCGATACCGATAATTTCCGATATTACATTTTAAAGCATTCATTGGCCGATAATATCGGTAGTCCGATATTATCGGACATCTCTAGTTGCAATCAATATAATATTGAACAAAATCGATCAATCCTCCCAACACATGCTGAACGTGAGGGGCCTCAGGCAGGGAGGTTTCTTGTTTGACAATTCGACTGCGAGTTTGATAGTCGAATCAGGCTTCTCCGAATCAAATTGTCGAATTTTGGACTATTTGAAGACATCCCTATTGTTTTCTTTAAATTTGAATTAATTTTGTTTGGCATTAATAAATGCCAGAGTATCACGTTTAATTAAAAATACTAAAGGGTTGTGACCATCACTAACATACCAAATCTGTTGCCTGGCTCCTTAGCATTAATGATGGGGTTGTCCTGCCACGTGTCCTGGGCACGACGTTAAAGTGCATCCGGCAGTGGAGGCTCCTCTACGGGGTCTTGGGGCACTTGGAGGTTAACCCCTTTACTACTGTTACCCCAGGTGGCCCTTGGCAAAGGCCTAGTACCTGACTGCCCCCTAGCCAGGGATACGGTGAAGACCTCAATGGCGGAACAGGCGGAAGACGGTAGATTTAAGAGGTTAACCCCTTTACTACTGTTACCCCAGGTGGCCCTTGCCAAAGGCTTAGTACCTGACTGCCCCCGAGCCAGGGATACGGTGAAGACCTCAACGGCGGAGCAGGCGGAAGACGGTAGATTTAAGAACTACCACAGCGGCTGCAATGGCGGATGAAGGCTGCAGCAGAAAAGGGTCCCCAGTCGTCTTGGACTCCATGCCACTGGACCCTGACCCGAATCTGTCAAGGATCGTGTGGTGACTGTCTGTGCACCAATCTCCCCACGTTAAACAAAGTCACCCACAGGCAGGAGGATCGTCATACTCGTTCGAGTGACCGCCGATGATGATGATGGGGTTGGGACGTTGCACAGATTTATTTTTAGCTTAACAGTGAGGAAATATTTCTATCTCGTTCTGTAAACCAGCGGCAGCTTTCCGTATTTGCAGTCTGGACTCGAAGGTTTGTGGGTCTCCTCTCTGCTATGACTGACTACTTACTTACCGTTCTGCAAGCTTCTGGTCAGAGGCTTGCAGAACGGTTCTTCTGGTCGAGCTCACTGTCCCATGGGAGGGGGGGTTAGAGGCTGCTTATGAGCGGAAGCGAGCCAAGTACTCTGACCTGGCAGCAGAGTGCAGGGAGGCTGGCTGGAAAGCGGTCATCTGCCCTGTGGAAGTGGGGTGTAGGGGGTTCCTCAAGTGCCCGCCTACTCCGAGACATTGGATTGGATGCACAGGAAAGCCATGAAAGAGCTGGCCGAGGAGGCGGACAAAGGCAGCTTTTGGCTGTGACTAAGGAGGAAGCATAAGAGTTGGGGGGCAAACACCTAGGACATCAGCAGGGGGTGGCAGGGAGACATCCCTGCCATCGCTCCGCCACCATGAGACGTTCTGGGGTTAAAGGAGCGAAACGTTAATGAATGGTGGTCCCCAGTTGATGACCCGTTTATGCCCACAGAGGTGTTCGGTGAGGTGTCACAGCACACCTGTCAAAAGGCACTGGAGGAGGTGCGTCAGGCAGCAATGCCCAGCAGGAATTCCAACACCTGTATCTTGATATGAACCCGACCACCAAACTGACCTCTTTGCAGGCTGTCGGTTGGATGAACTCCTTGTAGATCTCCCTGACTTTCCACTGCAGGTTATCCGACGAGGCAGTTGCCCTGAAGTTCTCACAAGCGAGCCAGAAGTCAATGTTTTCGTCACTGAACTCAGACTGTAGATATGAACGGAAGGCTGCTAAATACACTGCAAGGAGAAAATATTGAATCAATATTCATATATGCTGTACATAAACACATAAATGTGTGTTTTCATCATGTGATATTACTTTACCTTTATCTTGGAGCAAATTTTCAAGGGTTGGCTGACATTTATGATCAGGCTGCGAGCTATGGTAAAGAGTACATTTAAAAAAACATTCACTTCAAATATATGGGTCAGCTGCACCTACAGTACCTTTTTTTTGCAGAGTATTTTTCACGACTCATCTTCAGGTACTGGGTGTACTTCTTACGCCATTTATGCTTCGGAACAACATCAGTCCTACGAAGAAAATTACATTTAAAAATGATGTACAGTCGTGGTCAAAAGTTTACATACACTTGTAAAGAACATAATGTCATGGCTGTCCTGAGTTTCCAATAATTTCTACAACTTTTATTTTTTTGTGATAGAGTTATTGGAGCACATACTTGTTCGTCACAAAAAAAAACATTCATGAAGTTTGGTTCTTTTATGAATTTATTATGGGTCGACTGAAAATGTGAGCAAATCTGCTGGGTCAAAAGTATACATACAGCAATGTTAATATTTGCTTACATGTCCCTTGGCAAGTTTCACTGCAATAAGGCGATTTTGGTCGCCATCCACAAGCTTCTGCTTGAATTTTTGACTACTCCTCTTGACAACATTGGTGCAGTTCAGCTAAATATGTTGGTTTTCTGACATGGACTTGTTTCTTCAGCATTGTCCACACGTTTAAGTCAGGACTTTGGGAAGGCCATACTAAAACCTTAATTCTAGCCTGATTTAGCCATTCCTTTTGTTACGTGTGGGTCGCGTCTTACTGCAGGGTTTGTTCCCTCGGGATGCAGACGGACCACTCCGGACAAAGGGTGCAGGTAAGAAGATGATTTATTTTCCATTAATCAGTCAAAACAAGAATAAACAGAAAAGCGGGCCGACAGCATGGTAAGCTATGGCGAAGCTTAGCGCAGGAACAAGAATCAAGAATCACAGGAATAACCAAACGTAAATTGTTGCATAAAGCAAAGAATGAAGCCAGACCGAGTGTGGCGAGCGACGTGAATAAATACCTCTCTGATTAGTGGTCGACAGCAGGTGAGCGTGCCGACCACTAACCAGAGGCAGGTGAACCCAGTTAATCCCCATGGAAACCAAAACAATCCCAGCGGTGCACAAAACAGTAACTAAGGAAGTCCAAAACTAACAGAACATTACTAAACAAAACATGATCCGGGCCACGGATCATGACACCTTTACCACTTTTGTTTGGGGTAATTGTCCTGTTGGAACACCCGACTGTGCCCAAGACCTAACCTCCGGGCTGATGATTGTAGGTTGTCCTGAAGAATTTCCATTGTCCCATTTACTCTCTGTAAAGCACCAGTTCCATTAGCAGCAAAACAGATCCAGAGCAGAATACTACCACCACCATGCTTGACGGTAGGTATGGTGTTCCTGGGATTAAAGGCCTCACCTTATCTGCTCCAAACGTATTGCTGGGTATTGTGGCCAAACAGCTCAATTTTCATTTCATCTGACTACATAACTTTCCTCCAGAAGGTCTTATCTTTGTCCATGTGATGTCAGATGAAACAAAAATGTAGCTGTTTGGCCACAAAACCCAGCAATATGTTTGGAGGAGAAAAGGTGAGGCCTTTAATCCCAGGAACACCATTCCTACTCCTGCTGCCAAAGGAACTGGTGCTTTACAGAGAGTAAATGGGACAATGAAAAAGGAGGATTACCTCCAAATTCTTCAAGACAACCTAAAATCATCAGCCCGGAGGTTGGGTCTTGGGCACAGTTGGGTGTTCCAACAGGACAATGACCCCAAACACACGTCAAAAGTGGTAAAGGAAAGGCTAAATCAGGCTAGAATTAAGGTTTTAGAATGGCCTTCCCAAAGTCCTGACTTAAATGTGTGGACAATGCTAGTCCATGTCAGAAAACCAACAAATTTAGCTGAACTGCACCAATTTTGTCAAGAGGAGTGGTCAAAAAAAATTCCACCAGAAGGTTGTGGATGGCTACCAAAAGCGCCTTGTTGCAGTGAAACTTGCCAAGGGACATGTAAGCAAATATTAACATTGCTTATGTATACTTTTGACCCAGCACATTTGCTCACATTTTCAGTAGACCCATAATAAATTCATAAAAGAACCAAACTTCATGAAAGTATGTGCACCAATCACTCTATCACAAAAAAAAAGAGTTGTACAAATGATTGGAAACTCAAGACAGCCATGACATTATGTCCTTCACAAGTGTATGTAAACTTTTGACCACGACTGTATACTCATGAGTAATGTAATTTTCTTTTAGTGGAATACACCATTAAAGAATAATGCTCAAAATGATTATATTTGCTGTCTTACCTTCTTGACCGCTTTAACTGTCCTAATAGATCCTTTATCTGTAAGAGATCAATCTTGAGGACTTTTGAACGTCTTAACATCCTCAGTGTAGTGTCAAGACTTCCCCTGTTTGGCTGTGTTCTTCAAACAGAACAGACCACTTGTATGCCTGCCTTTAAACCTGTGTGAATGTTATTGCAACTATAGGAAGGTGAGACAACGGTGACGGGAAGGGCGTGCTGACACAGGTTTACACATGCCTTTTGGATAAGCAACTGCCTACTGCCTGACATATTAGAGTTGTCTCACTTCTGTAGAACTCCCGTGTGATGTAAGTTAGTTTTTGATTTTCTTGTTTAAGAACTATACACAGTATACTCATAGACGCACATGTATACATAAAATATATGACATTTTTCAATGAGACATAAGTGACACTGAATGACGGAACAAGATAACAATGGTTAAAAGGGGTCTTGTTACACAACAATCCCTAGAAAAAAATATGGAATAACCATACTTGGAGGATGTTCATTCAGTTGTTTAATTATGTTGAAACAAACATAACAGACATGACACAAAACTATGTCTCAGAATCCTGCTCGGAAATCCCAGGTTTAGTAGTGCCAGCAAGCTTTTTTGTGATTTAGGGATAAACACTTTCCACGCCACCCTGAGAAAACTGATGTTTAAATGTATATGTAGACTGCAGGGGTCCAAGAGTGATCTTATTATACAGATAACCAATCCTAAGTGTAGTTCTGTTAGGTACCAATTGTATATATGGAAACACTGGTATCTGTGCCTTTAATAGAATGTGTAGACGCATTTATTAAAGTATATATATATATATATATATATATATATATATATATATATATATATATATATATATATATATATATATATATATATATATATATATATATATATATATATATATATATATATGTTAGATCAGGAAAAAACAGAAGAGGCTATATCATCCCTACAAGCCTGTTTTGCAGTTTTATTAGATTTTATAAAAATCCCCTGACGAGCAGGGAAACCTGTGAAACAGGCTTGTAGGGATGATATAGCCGCTTGTGTTTTTTCTTGACCTACGTATATTCCGCTCTCTCTCTCTCTCTCTATATATATATATATATATATATATATATATATATATATATATAGTCGAGGTTTCTGTGGTTTATCTGTTGTACAGTGCTCAATACGCGGAATATACGTTGGGTCGGGAAAAAACACAAGCAGCTATATCATCCCTACAAGCCTGTTTCGCAGGTTTCCCTGCTCGTCAGGGGATTTTTATAAAATCAAATACAACTGCAAAACAGGCTTGTAGGGATGATATAGCCGCTTGTGTTTTTTCTTGACCTACGTATATTCCGCTCTCTCTCTCTATATATATGTATATATATATATATATATATATATATATATATATATATATATATATATATATATATATATATATATATATATATATATATATAGTCAAGGTTTCTGTGGTTTATCCGTTATACAGTGCTCAATACGCGGAATATACGTTAGGTCGGGAAAAAATACAAGCAGCTATATCATCCCTACAAGCCGGTTTCGCAGGTTTCCCTGCTCGTCAGGGGATTTTTATAAAATCAAATACAACTGCAAAACAGGCTTGTAGGGATGATATAGCCGCTTGTGTTTTTTCTTGACCTACGTATATTCCGCTCTCTCTCTCTATATATATGTATATATATATGTATATATATATATATATATATATATATATATATATATATATATATATATATATATATATATATATATATATATATATATATAGTCAAGGTTTCTGTGGTTTATCCGTTATACAGTGCTCAATACGCGGAATATACGTTAGATCGGGAAAAAATACAAGCAGCTATATCATCCCTACAAGCCTGTTTTGCAGGTTTCCCTGCTCGTCAGGGGATTTTTATAAAATCAAATACAACTGCAAAACAGGCTTGTAGGGATGATATAGCTGCTTGTGTTTTTTCCTGACCTAACGTATATATATATATATATATATATATATATATATATACATATATATATATATATATATATATATATATATATATATATATATATATATATATATATATATATATATATATGTATATATATATATATATATATATATATATATACAAACCCCGTTTCCATATGAGTTGGGAAATTGTGTTAGATGTAAATATAAACGGAATACACTGATTTGCAAATCCTTTTCAACCCATATTCAGTTGAATGCACTACAAAGACAAGATATTTGATGTTCAAACTCATAAACTTTTTTTTTTTTTTGCAAATAATAATGAACTTAGAATTTCATGGCTGCAACACGTGCCAAAGTAGTTGGGAAAGGGCATGTTCACCACTGTGTTACATGGCATTTCCTTTTAACAACACACAGTAAACGTTTGGGAACTGAGGAGACACATTTTTTAAGCTTCTCAGGTGGAATTCTTTCCCATTCTTGCTTGATGTACAGCTTAAGTTGTTCAACAGTCCGGGGGTCTCCGTTGTGCTATTTTAGGCTTCATAATGCGCCACACATTTTCAATGGGAGACAGGTCTGGACTACAGGCAGGCCAGTCTAGTACCCGCACTCTTTTACTATGAAGCCACGTTGATGTAACACGTGGCTTGACATTGTCTTGCTGAAATAAGCAGGGGCGTCCATGATAACGTTGCTTGGATGGCAACATATGTTGCTCCAAAACCTGTATGTACCTTTCAGCATTAATGGCGCCTTCACAGATGTGTAAGTTACCCGTGTCTTTGGCACTAATACACCCCCATACCATCACACATGCTGGCTTTTCAATTTTGCGCCTTTTACAATCCGGATGGTTCTTTTCCTCTTTGGTCCGGAGGACACGACGTCCACAGTTTTCAAAAACAATTTGAAATGTGGACTTGTCAGACCACAGAACACTTTTCCACTTTGTATCAGTCCTTCTTAGATGAGCTCAGGCCCTGCGAAGCCGACGGCGTTTCTGGGTGTTGTTGATAAACGGTTTTCGCCTTGCATAGGAGAGTTTTAACTTGCACTTACAGATGTAGCGACCAACTGTAGTTACTGACAGTGGGTTTCTGAAGTGTTCCTGAGCCCATGTGGTGATATCCTTTACACACTGATGTCGCTTGTTGATGCAGTACAGCCTGAAGGTCACGGGCTTAGCTGCTTACGTGCAGTGATTTCTCCAGATTCTCTGAACCTTTTGATGATATTACGGACCGTAGATGGTGAAATCCCTAAATTCCTCGCAATAGCTGGTTGAGAAAGGTTTTTCTTAAACTGTTCAACAATTTGCTCACGCATTTTTTGTCAAAGTGGTGACCCTCGCCCCATCCTTGTTTGTGAATGACTGAGCATTTCATGGAATCTACTTTTATTCCCAAGCATGGCACCCACCTGTTCCCAATTTGCCTGTTCACCTGTGGGATGTTCCAAATAAGTGTTTGATGAGCATTCCTCAACTTTATCAGTATTTATTGCCACCTTTCCCAACTTCTTTGTCACGTGTTGCTGGCATCAAATTCTAAAGTTAATGATTATTTGCACAAAAAAAATGTTTATCAGTTTGAACATCAAATATGTTGTCTTTGTAGCATATTCAACTGAATATGGGTTGAAAATGATTTGCAAATCATTGTATTCCGTTTATATTTACATCTAACACAATTTCCCAACTCATATGGAAACGGGGTTTGTATATATATATATATATATATATATATATATATATATATATATATATATATATATATATATATATATATATATATTTTATTTTTTTTATTTTTTTTTTGTCTTTATTGCTGCTTTTATTTATTAGATGCCTTATACTGAATATGCTCAAGCACTGTTTTTTAATATTATGTGATAATGCCTTTTATACTGTATTTTGTTTGTTTTATGTACTGTATGTGATTGTATGTCTACTTGGACATTGGAGTCTGCAATAAAGCTTGATTGCCTATACTCATTTCAAATGGTAACTTTCTGGCGGTGGCGTGGCTCGGGTGGAAGAGCGGCCGTACCAGAAACTTGAGGGTTCCAGGTTTTATCTCCGTTTCCACCATCCCAGTCACTGCCGTTGTGTACTTGGGCAAGACACTTTATCCACCTGCTCCCAGTGCCGCCCACACTGGTTTAAATGTAAACTTAGATGACTTAGATATTGGGTTTCACTATGTAAAGTGCTTTGAGTCACTAGAGAAAAGCGCTATATAAATATAATTCATTTTACTTCACTTTAAGAAACACTAAACAATGTGGTAGTCAGTAACAGTTAAATTTTTAGATCAAGCAGAGTGACAAAAAAATGATGGAATCACTCAATTTTGAGGAAAAAATTGCACCTAGTGATTACACTAGGTCACCTACTCAGTGGCCTAGTGGTTAGAGTGTCCGCCCTGACATCGGTAGGTTGTGAGTTCAAACCCCGGCCGAGTCATACCAAAGACTATAAAAATGGGACCCACTACCTCCCAGCATCAAGGGTTGGAATTAAGGGTTAAATCACCAAAAAATATTTCCGGGCGCAGCCACCGCAGCTGCCCACTGCTCCCCTCACCTCCCAGGGGGTGAACAAGGGGATGGGTCAAATGCAGAGGACACATTTCACCACATCTATTTTGTGTGTGACTATCATTAGTACTTTAACTTTAACTTAATTTCCAAAGATAACACCTGCTTCATTAGTCTGCAGTTAAAAATGAGTGTTCACACGTTGGAGAGCTGTTGTACCAGGTGGATTGACATTCAATCGATCAATGAAAGTTTATTTACATAACCCTTAATCACAAATGCGTCAAAGGGCTTCAAAAACCACATCGACATCCTCGACTATGATCTCACATCCCAGCAAGAAAACACTCAACCAAATGGGAACAATGAGAAATAGAACGCATAAATAATTATCTCAGCATCACTGGTGGACAAAATGGGACATATTTTAGCGATATGAGTAGTTAGGGTGAAAGCCGTCCCTCCTCAGCAAGCAGTTTTCCCCAGAAAGAGCGCCAATTATCAATAAACGTTAGTCCCTGTGTTGTACAACATTTGCCAGCCACCTGTTAAGCGAGACTCATCTGCTATATCACTCATCATTGCCTCTTGCAGGCAGGGGGCCCGAGACAACTACTTGATGCCGAGCCATCTTTCTGGCGAGATTACAAGTCCTTGCTATGTTCCTTTTAGTAATCTCTGACCGTCTCATCCCAGTGTCATTAGAGCCGACGTGTACAACTATGTTCGAGTAGCTAGTAGTGCGATTAGCCTGTTGTACCTGTTTGCAAGGCCTATTGTGAGTCAGCTCCATAGGATTAGCTTCAATGTCGGGTGCTCCGGCCCAGGGAATACACTTAATTGTAGCTGGTTTGCTAAGCTGCATGTTCCAGGTGATGGAGTCCACTATATCTAAGGTGTGGTGTCCGGTTGACTGGGGTGTAGGACTAGCTAAAGAACTAAATGTATTATCTGTCCTAACCGGTTCACAGACGCTAGCTAGCTGAAAGTGAAGCAGTGAAACAGAGAGAGTGGGTGCTTTGTAAGTTTGATAAGACTACTAAATGTGTTAGAGAAGGAATAAGAAAGCTGAAAAACAATTAGAAGCACACATATAGAAATATAGTATTAAGCTTTGAATGGCTACAACACATGAAATGGCAATTGAAACAAAGGAGAGGATGCTCATACTTCATCAAGAAGGTAAATCATTATGCAATGTTGCAAAAGATGTTGATTGTTCACAGCCAGTTGTTTAAAAAAATCTGGACCAAGTACAAAAACAAGGTGAGGTTGTAAAAGGAAAGGATACTGGTAGACCAAGGAAAACATCAACGCGTCAAGACTGACATATGTCTTGAAAACAAAAAATGCAGAGCAAAACATCTGTGACCGACCAGTAAGGAACCACCAAACGGAAATGGTATTTAAATACAGAAAAGCTAAATGAAAGGCGTCATTAACGCAAAGTGATGACGCTGGAACTTTTGATCGGTGCTGTTCCAATTAGATTTTTGAAGACAATTGCCTTAAGAAAACATGCTAATTTCCACTGATTTCCACAGTCATTGATGATGTGGGGCTCAGGATCTTTTTGTATGGAGTTTGCATGTTCTCCCCGGGACTGCGTGGGTTCTCTCCGGGTGCTGCGGGTTCCTCCCACCTCCAAAGACATGCACCTGGGGATAGGTTGATTGGCAACACTAAATTAGCCCTAGTGTGTGAATGTGGGTGTGAATGTTGTCTGTCTATCTGTGTTGGCCCTGTGATGAGGTGGCGACTTATCCAGGATATACCCCGCCTTCCGCCCGAATACAGCACCCCCCACATCCCCGAAAGGGACAAGTGGTAGAAAATGGATGGATAGATAGATAGATAGATAGATAGATAGATAGATAGATAGATAGATATTGTGACGTATGGGCCCAAACCCACCTCCCAGGGACAGTTCTGTTAAGTTTCAGACACAGTTTTCAGTTCTGAAAACAGGTAAACTTAAATTCCTCCCGATTGGGGCTTCCCTTTAAACAAATGATCTAATTTTTCGTGCCTTGATCAGGTCTCGTAAATTGCCTGCAACACAGAGCAGCGAAATCTCTGATCAGCACAAAGTTCAATAAATCCCAGCATTCAATGAATCCAACATATTACACCTTTAGCAGACTAATCTACATTTCAGTGGCGCAACACACTAACCGCCCAATGACAATGATGGGCGCAGACCTTTCTCAGCAGGGAGCCAGCCACACAATGAGTCATACACTGAGGTGCTATTTAAGCCAACACAGTGATTGCCAACCTGACACAGCTGCCTTGGGGCAGGTGGCCACACCTCAACCTGATTGAGAAGAGAATTAGGGATGTATTTGCCTTCAATGACCAGACCCAGAGGTTGGCGTAGTTTGACCGCCTGGTGCATACTCTCACTGTGATGGCTGGCCCTCTGCCACATTGGTATTGCTGGGTATTGTGGCCTAACAGCTCAATTTGTGTTTCATCTGACATCACATGGACAAAGATAAGTCCTTCTGGAGGAAAGTCATGTGGTCAGATGAGACCAAAAGTGAGCTGTTTGGCCACAATACCCAGCAATATGTTTGGAGGAGAAAAGGTGAGGCCTTTAATCACATGAACACCACACCTACCGTCAAGCATGGTGGTGGTAGTATTATGCTCTGGGCCTGTTTTCCTGCCAAAGGAACTGGTGCTTTACAGAGAGTAAATTGGACAATTAAAAAGGAGGATTGCCTCCAAATTCTTCAGGACAAGCTAAAATCATCAGCCCGGAAGTTGGGTCTTGGTCACAGTTGGGTGTTCCAACAGGACAATGACCCCAAAGACACGTCAAAAGTGTTAAAGGAATGGCTAAATCGGGCTAGAATTCATGTTTTAGAACGGCCTTCCCAAAGTCGTGACCTACACGTGTGAACAATGCCGAAGAGACAAGTCCATGTCAGAAAACAAACAAATTTAGCTGAATTGCACCAATTTTGTCAAGAGGAGTGGTCAAAAATTCAACCAGAAGCTTGTGGATGGCTACCAAAAGTGCCTTATTGCAGTGAAACTTGCCAAGGGACATGTAACCAAATATTAACATTGCTGTATGTATACTTTTGACCCAGCAGATTTGGTCACATTTTCAGTAGACCCATAATAAATTCATAAAAGAAGCAAACTTCATGAATGTTTTTTGTGACCAACAAGTATGTGCTCCAATCACTCTAAAACAAAAAAATAAGAGTTGTAGAAATTACTGGAAACTCAAGACAGCCATGATGTTCTTTACAAGTGTATGTGGGACGGCGTGGCGAAGTTGGTAGAGTGGCTTTGCCAGCAATCAGAGTGTTGCTGGTTACTGGGGTTCAATTCCCACCTTCTACCTTCCTAGTCACGTCCGTTGTGTCCTTGGGCAAGACACTTCACCCTTTGCCTCTGATGGCTGCTGGTTAGCTCCTTGCATGGCAGCTCCTGCCATCAGTGTGTGAATGGGTAAATGTGGAAATACTGTCAAAGCGCTTTGAGTACCTTGAAGGTAGAAAAGTGCTATACAAGTATAACCCATTTATCATTTATGTAAAGTTCTGACCGCGACTGTGTATATATATATATATATATATATATATATATATATATATATATATATATATATATATATACACATATGTATACATATATATAAACATACATATAAATATATATACATATATATATATATATATTTATGTGTATATATATATATATATACATACACATATATATATATATATATACACACATATATAAATAAATAAATATATTTACAGTATATATATGTGTGTATATAAATATATATATTAGTGTGTGTGTATATATATATATTGAGCAACCTGACCTAATACAACAGTATAGAATGTAGAGGACAGTTTTAGTCTACTTAGAAAATAAAAAATATCCAAATAGCCCCTGAATCCTTAGATTTTCCAATATGTGTTCTGCTGCGAAAAAAGTTTGGACACCCCTCATCTACTGTGTTTAATATCAGCAAGCCCTTTTGTGACATTAGGATTACATAACCCTTGCAAATCAGGACCTATGTTATCAGTTTATGACTTAATGAAAAAACAAAAGGCAAACTTTGCCTACGCCCTGAGAAGGATACTCTGCACATATCAATTCAGACAAATTGTGCTCTCTCCTCATAAATGCTGGTAATAAAACACAATTAAGCTTGTCACAATATTTGCCCTATCCTACAGTTGACAAGTTTAAGGTACTGTAGCAATAAATCATACATTGAATAAAGTAGTGTTTTAATTATTTCATGGATAGGAGGCACTACACTTTCATTAATTAATTGATTGAGTGTAAAGGTGACTTTTTGTTATATAATATGTATATTGTTTAAAGAAATGAACATTGTTTGGGTCTGTAACTGTCTTATAAAAGTATGTATTTGTCTCCATCTAGTGGGCATCATTGCACACTGGCACAGCCTTGTGCAGAAACATGACATGAAAATTGATGATGATATGATGATACATCATAGATAAAAGCATCTTGAGCAACAATATTACTAGCCCCCATTACTGGACAGGACAAGTTTAAAAAATATATATAATTATGAGGCATTGCTGTAAGAGTGCCATTTTTAAGTAGCAATCACAGACTCGGAGTAGAGGAATGCATACATTCTATATGTAAAAAAAAGTTACACATGACAGAATTAAGTAAAATCGGTGCATTTATAAATAGCAACTTTAGGCAAAATAAAAATAGAAGAATAAAAAATGTAACCCAATTATTTGGTCTCTCACCAACTTCGGCGGCCGTGGGTTAAAGGCAGGTTACAGTTGAGTTGTTAAGAAGATGAGCAACACTTCACACGTCTCACTCTCATGTTTCCTTATCTTTCTCTCTTCACCCCCGTCCGTTCCCTATTCGGCCACACGGAAACAACAGGTAGGAATCAAAATGAAATACAATAAATTACAATACAACAAATGTGTTACTTGAAAATAACAGTCATGTGCCCCACTAATATGTAAATAAAAATTAATGCCTAACATAAATTACTTTCCATACACAAATAACAATATACCCAATCAAATGTTACAAAAGTTTTTGTTGTGTACGTGGGGAGTAGACGGCACAGACCACAAGGGGGCATAGTTTAGCTCTATGTTTTATTATATATATACAATGTACATATATAATAACAAATTGAATAATCTTAGTATTAATCAACAAGGGAATAGAGTGTGACAAAAATCCAAGAGTGTGTGTGTGTGTAAGACTATGTGTGAAGATTAGCTGTTGAGTGTTACCGTAATGTTGAGCAAGAGGCAAGTCCAAATGGGGCAGAGCAGGCTTATAGATCCGTGAGAAGCAGGAAGTCGAGGGGTTACAGAGAGGCGTCGAAGGTCTGTGTCCAAGCGGGAGGTTGAGGATAGAGGGAAGCCGTCCGTAATCCAGAGGGGAACAACAATGAAGACGAGATGCAAAGCTCGTCACGAGGAACGAAGGCAGATGTACGGGAACAGATGATTATGTTCTGGCCCGGAACGCAGGTCTTCACTGGCTTAAGAAGCCCAGGAAGCTCATCAATCACCGGAGTGCAGATTGATTGCAGCTGCTTGCTTCCGCCGGAGTGACGCACGCAGGAGATGAGTGGCCGGGGGCGTGTCCTTGGTGCGTTCCGCGGGACTCATAGATGAATGCGCATTGGCATGCGCCCGGGCCGTGACAGTTTTACTTATAACGCGCTGAAGTGTAATGTCAGTGTTACCCTTTTCCTTTTTACCTATTCATTGAGGAAGGGCGAATAAAAGACAACTCTCCCAATCTAAATAGTCGTCAGATTTCTGATCAGTTGATATTTTGGACACAGCTACTTGCCATTGCCATCATTGTCATCATCGTCATCATTACCCTGTGGTGGCATTTCTGACCTTTTGAACCATATTTTATGTCTGTCGAAGCCCGGAGAGAGAGCGAGGTCAAAAAGCATTAAGAATGTCTCCTCGTTTCTTTTTTTCTATTCTGAACCATTGAAGGAGTATATGTGGGTTATAGTTGAACGAGTGGTCGGCCTGACCATTCTACAAAATGTTTTGATTGTTTGTTATGGCTAAAGGAATCAAGGAGGTTGCAGAATAAACAGGTCCAAAACAACGGGACCTTGACACATGAGGAAAACACATAAATGGCCAAGTAGACCAAGTCTATGTATGATTCGCATGATTCTCGATTCATCCAACGTCTCCGGAGGACGTTGTCTGTTTGCATGACAATTCAATCCAACCTTGTACTATTTGATTATGGGTAAATAAAACTTTTGTACTAAATTCACTTCTGTTGCTGTTTAAGATTCGGACCTTCCACCACAACCCTTAATGCCTGTGGGAGCCGTTCAATTCTGCCTATCGAGCCCCTAAAAAAACATCCAAACACCTCCATTAGGGTTTTTAATACATGATGTAAGTATATATGTGACGTAGTAACAGGCACATTTATAATAACATTTAATATTTACACATTTTCATCATTTTAAGCATACGCAGTGCATTAATTTAAAAAACGCATCACATTGTTTACATATTTCCTTGCCACTACATCATGGATTTCTACTCACTGCAGACTTCATGAGAACCAAAAAACATGATAAAACATCCCTTACTGTGTAACGTCAGCTGTCAGTCGGATGCCAACTGCTGGGAGGTTCATATATTCCCATTTAGGTGAAGAATGTCTCATAATCCTCGCAAAGAAACGGGGTGAGGGGGCGGGCGGGAAGAAGCGCTTTTCGTGTCGTCCTCGCCAGTTCCAGGTCCTACATTGGCTGTCAAAGCTTCCCAACTTGTCGGATTACCCACTCAAGACGTCTCATGTCCCGGTGAGATGCATGATTTATGATCTACAACAAACTTACAGGGAGCAAGGAAGCAAGGAAGCAAGGAAACAGCAGACCATGCGATGTCAACATAGGGAGAAAAATAAGTGATTACGTCGCCACTATACAAAGTTTGTCTATGTTAGCGCTTATAATAACAATATCACTAATACTTGGTTAATACTCAACTCACAAATTGTTAATTGAGCATTGTTGGTGCTTTATGAATGGTTATTTATCTGATAAAATGGGCGGGATAGTGAAGCTCCCATTGGCTCCGCTGTAAGCTGACTTTTATTAAGTTAAAAGTTAAAGTTAAAGTACCAATGATTGTCACACACACTAAGTGTGGTGAAATTTGTCCTCTGCATTTGACCCATCCCCTTTTTCACCCCCTGGGAGGTGAGGATAGCAGTGGGCAGCAGCGGTGGTCGCGCCTGGGAATCATTTTTGGTGATTTAACCCCCAAATCCAACCCTTGATGCTGAGTGTTAAGCAGGGAGGTAATGGGTCCCATTTTTAAAGTCTTTGGTATGACTCGGCCGGTGTTTGAACTCACAACCTACCGATCTCAGGGCGGACACTCTATCCATCATCATCATCGGCGGTCACTCGAAACGAGTATGACGATCCTCCTGGTAGGGGGGTATCCCTTTATGGAGGATGCCTGTACGTGACTTTGTTTAACGTGGGGAGACTGGTGCACAGACCACACGATCCTTGACAGATCCGGGTCAGGGTCCAGTGGCATGGAGTCCAAGACGACTGGGGACCCTTTTCTGCTGCAGCCTTCATCCGTCATCCCAGCCGTTGTGACGCTCCGTAGGGTTAGCAATCATCCTCCGCCTGTTCCAAAGTTGAGGTCTTGGGTGGTTATTTCCCCATAACTGGGCCCACATGGATGTGGGGGTGCCTTCTTCCGCCATCGCAGCCGTTGTGGTAGTTATTACATCTACCGTCTTCCGCCTGCTCCGCCGTTGAGGTCTTCACCGTATCCCTGGCGAGGGGGCAGTCAGGTACTAGGCCTTTGCCAAGGACCACCTGGGGTAACAGTAGTAAAGGGGTTAACCTCCTAGTGCCCCAAGACCCCATAGAGGAGCCTCCACTGCCGGATGCACTTTAACGTCATGCCCAGGACACACACTCTAACCCAGTGGTTATTAACCTGGGTTCGATCGAACCCTAGGGGTTCGGTGAGTTGGGCTCAGGGGTTCGGCGTAGATCATTACACACCCGACTCATCGTGTAAATAAAAACTTCTCCCTATCGGCGTATTACTGATACGGCAACAGCAGAAGTCACACTGATTTGCAGGTGTGTAATTTGTTGTGAGTTTATGCACTATGTTGGTTTTGTTGTTTGAACAAGGTGATGTTCATGCATGGATCATTTTGTGCACCAGTAATAAAACATGGTAACGCTTTAGTATGGGGAACATATTCACCATTAATTAGTTGCTTATTAACATGCAAATTAGTAACATATTGGCTCTTAACTAGTCATTATTAAGTACGTATTAATGCCTTATCATAACCCTAACCCTCTAACCTTGGCCCTAACCCTCTAACCCTAACCCTAACCAAATAACTCTAAATTAAGTCTTTGTTACTTAGAATATGTTCCCCATACTAAAGCGTTACCAAAAACATATAACTTTGTCTTGAATTTGAAAAAAAACAACATTTTAGTTTTCACTAAAGAAGGGTTCGGTGAATGCGCATATGAAACTGGTGGGGTTCGGTACCTCCAACAAGGTTAAGAACCACTGCTCTAACCACTAGGCCACTGAGTAGGTTATTCACGTTTATTTAATATTTAGAATACATTGAAAAAAAAGTCCATCCGTCGTCATGACTTTCATAATGGTTGTGAACGATAGGCAAAGTTCCCAAAAAAGTGCAGTTCCCCTTTAACAGAGGACATAGTATCACCCCAATTGGTCTAACAAATAATGTCCCCAAAACGGTCTTGACCTCTGCTACATTTTTGCATAGTGTGACATTGATGCAGACATGTCATACCAAAGGTGGACTAAACTGACACTGTTTGGGTAGAAGTCATGTAGTTTTCATCATTCCCCGAGCCTCCTGTAAATTTACATTTTTCAGAAATCTGCCACAGGGCGACATAATCTCTAGGAGTTTGGGGTTGAGACAGTGTTGGGTTTTCTCCTGGTGTTGGTGGCAGTCAGCAGAAACCTGGCTGCCTTATCTTCACACCCACTGGGAGCTGTGGCACTTGTGCTGGCCAAGCCCACAGTCCTGTGGCATTATCTCTGCTGCTGCTGCTCACATTACGGCAACCTGCTGGGGCTTTGCTGCCTCCAAGCCCTCCCTTGGCGCCGTCCTGTCCGTCTATCCTTCCTCTGTCCCCTAGCTCACTTTGCTGCATTGCTGGTTCTGTCATTCACTTCTCCATCCTTGCCACCCTCCTGTCTTTCTTACCTCACACTAACTTAATTTCACTCTTACTTACCGCCACTGTTGCTGTCTCCCGTAATACTGTCACCTTCCTCACCCTTCAGCGTTTTTCCATTTCAATGTCCCGCAGTACAAATCCCTTCCCTCTTGTTATTAATTTACCTGACTCTTTTGTTTTGCATTTGCCTCTCCCGGTCACATCTCTGGTTCTGTCTTACCCAGGCTGTCCAGAAGACATTTATACTTTTTAATTACACTGTCCTTGCATTCCTCATTTCCTTCTTACTTTTTGACCTTCTTCACTGAATTCTTTGTATCCCCTCCTATCCTAAAAATCCTATCCTGTCTCATCCCCAGAAGCCTGAGCTGACTTCCAGCAGGGTCACAAATGCAATCAGATATGACCGAACCTCCAGCTGGGTAGACTTAGTTCTCTGCAGAAATTTTTTCACAGTCCATCTGCATACTGTAAAACGTTTGTCATTGTACATTCATTGCAAATTACTGCCTAATAATTGCACCACTTCCACATTAACATCTACAGTAATTTACAGTGAAATATATTTACGGCAATTTACTGCAACAGCAGAGCTGGGATTTTACCGTTAATGTCAAAAAAGTTACAAGTAACTAAATGCTGCAACTTCACAACTGTAAATGGATTATACTTCTATAGGGGGGGAGCTGCCATGCAAGGCGCTAACCATGACTTATCAGGAGCAAGGGTGAAGTGTCTTGCTCAAGGACACAACGGCCGTGACTAGGTTGGTAGAAGCTGGGGATCGAACCAGGAACCGTCAGGTTGCTGGCACGGCCACTCTCCCAACCGCGCCACGCCGTCCCCATTGTAATTTTTATTGTTGATTAGTCTCTCGGTTTAACAGCATACACCGCCACCAACTGTACAAGACTGTGCAACGTAGTCTATGGTAGTGTTTTTCAACCTTTTTTGAGTCAAGGCACATTTTTTTCATTGGAAAAATCCAGAGGCACACCACTAGCAGAAAACATTAAAAAAATGAAACTCAGTAGCCGATATTGACAGTAATGAGTCGTTCTCGCAATTGTTGGATATAAATTCAAACCATAACCAAGCATGCATCACTATAGCTCTTGTCTCAAAGTAGGTGTACTGTCACGACCTGTCACATCACGCCCTGACTTAGTTTGAGTTTTTTTGTTATCCTATGTGTAGTGTTCTCTATTTTGTTGTTGATTGTCATGTCATGTACGGATGTACTTTGTGGACACCGTCTGCTGCTCCACCTTAGTTTGAGTTTTTTTGTTATCCTATGTGTAGTGTTCTCTATTTTGTTGTTGATTGTCATGTCATGTACGGATGTACTTTGTGGACACCGTCTGCTGCTCCACACGCTGTAAGTCTTTGCTGTCGTCCAGCATTCTGTTTTTGTTTACTTTGCAGCCAGTTCAGTTTTAGATTCGTTCTGCATAGCCATCCCTAAGCTTCAATGCCTTTTTTTAGCGGCACTCGCCTTTTGTTTATTTTTGGTTTAAGCATTAGATACCTTTTTACCTGCACACTTCCTCCCGCTGTCGTCTGCACATTGTGATCACGACAAACCATGTTCCCGACATCCGCAAAGCAATTAGCTACCTGCTGCCACCTACTGATATGGAAGAGCATTACACGGTTACTCTGCCGAGCTCTAGACAGCAAAGACACGGCACATTATTTGCAGATTATAAATTACTGGTTTGCTAAAAATATTTTTAACCCATATATGTGAAATGACATCATCTCCCACGGCACACCAGACAATATCTCACGGCCGCGGCACAGTGGTTGAAAAACACTGGTCTATGGAACCACTTAAGAGACAAATCATTTTCAGAGGACTATGATTACAGTACCGTATTTGTTGTACCATAAGGCGATCTGGATTATAAGGTGGACTATCATTGAACAGGTCTATTCAGGTTTATATTCATACAAGAGGCGAACCAGATTATAAGGCGCATTAAAGGGGCCTTATTATGATTTTTTTCTCTACATTTAAACTACTTCCTTGCGGTCTACATATCATGTGGTTCTTTGGTCAAAATGTTGCATAGGTCATATTTACAGAGCATTTTCAAGCCGCTTTCTGATGCACCGCTTGTGGGTGGTCTTATTTATGTGACTCCACTTCGACAGCGTCTTCTCCCTGTCATCATTAGACCCTTTTCAGGAACCGAGGTTCCTGTAGGAGTGTGTGGTTTGTGTTTCCACCGCATTTCACAGTTCAGGGTAGTTTATACAAATCAGGCTGATGACGTATGGAGGGGTGGTTTAGTATATTTCTATACTGATACTATGTAAATAAACAGAGAATATTAGGTCACAGTTCTTTTACTGAAGTCTAACTAAGTGAAATACAAACCCATCATATGCAAAACGATATTATTTATAAAATAAAGTGTACAGAATTGTTCATAAAAAGTCAGGCTTTAGTCTGCAATGTCCAACAGTCAGAAAGTCGTCCTCTTGGTAAATGATGAATTAATGAGGGTCAGGCGATTCCTTTTGATCCATTTCAGCTGTAAGTAACAATATATGAATAATAAATGTCAGTCAATAAATTAACTTACTATGTTCACTACATGCTGTACATATCCTACGAAGTCAGACCTACACTGTTTCAATGTCCATTTCTCAGATGATGCAATTGTTGATGACTGAAGTGCTGATATCAACCAAACCTAACCCCCACGGCCCCCTCTCCACATCCCACCCCCCGGATTGTAAATAATTCAATGTATATACTCTGATGATTAACTTGTGTGATGACTGTATTATGATTATGATGATAGTATATATTTGTACCATGAATTGATTTACGAATAAAACAAGTTGAAAACTTATTCGGGTGTTACCATTTAGTGGTCAATTGTACGGAATATGTACTGTACTGTGCAATCTACGAATAAAAGTTTCAATCAATCAATCAAAAAGTCTTTATCTTACGCCGAAAACACAAACACATCGGCTTTAGCGTTAGCTTGTTAGCATTAGCATTCTGTTTACTCGGGTTGAGTCTAATAACTACACAAATGGAGTGTCATTGACTACTTTTACAGCATGTAATAAAGTAAATGGTTAATATTTGATGTTTTTTACCTCTGATACAATCATGTGCTGCCTCCTTTTTTCCCACATACATCCAATTGAGTCAGAGTAGTAAGCAGCTGAGGTCTCTGCTTCGAGTCTGGCTTCATACTCCTCCGTTTAAAACAGTTTGTCCACTTTTCGTAGCTTCGCGTATCGAAATAAAGTTTGTAAAAATAAAAATATAAACAAAAATGAAAATGCATATAGTTTAAAGACTACGGCTAAGTAAAAACACACCAAAATAATTCCACTGATCAGCTTTCTTCAGCACACAGATGCCCCACAAAAGTTCCCCTTTTTGTTCTTCTTTTTCTCCGTTGTCAAGTGAAAATACACAAGAAATTAGAAATAAACAGTCTCCGCGTATATTCCAATGGCGGTCGTGTGTTTGAAAGAGAAGTTTTAGAAAAGTCCCCGACTGTGTTCGACCAATCAGCATTCAACAGCACAGCCCGCCCCCGAAAAGGTTCCTGGTCGCTTGGAAAAGTCCCACCTACCGAGGAGAAACTCCGAAGAGTTCCTAAAGAGCTAAATCTATCCGTGTAGTTTTTGGTGGAAACACAGGGGGAACTTTAATTACCTGGGTAAGTGGGGAAGTTCCTGAAAAAGTTCCTGCAGCGGAAAAATGCATTTTGTTGTAGTTTCTAGCGCTTCCATAGCGAGTCTACTGACAGATATAAGTTAGAACTGTACGCCACTTTGTATTACAAATGGCAACAGCAGAGGATGAATGTCACGCAACAAGAGGATAGAGAAAAAAAAGAGCTTATTATCTACAGTGTGGACTACAATGGCGGATGCAAGCAAATTTTCGGGACTTATACAGATCCCAAATACACAACAGCAAGTACCAATAAGTAAGAAAATATGGTTTTGCATAATATTGTGAAACAAAACGCCAGATAATATTTTTCCTAAAAGGTGTCATTTTGGGGTCCTCATACACACACTAAAATAATACCCGTATGTTGAAGCAGAGTACGTCTGACTACAGTAGCCGCAGTGTTCTGACAATTCATCGGCTTGGTAGCTTACCAAAGTCGTACTAACACATTTTGACACATTTTTGAGCGCTGTCTGTAATGTTCTATATCAGGGGTACCCAAACTTTTTGACCCAAATTTATATATATATATATATATAAATATAAATATATATATATATATATATATATATATATATATATATATATATATATATATATATATATATATATATATATATATATATATATATATATATATATATATATATATATAAATGTAAATATATATATATATATATATATATATATATATATATATATATATATATATATATATATATATATATATATATATATATATATATATATATATGTATATATAAGTGTGTATAAATATACATATATATATATATATATATATATATATATGTATATATATAAGTGTGTATATATATATACATATATATATATATATATATATATATATATATATATATATTTGCATATATATATACAGTATATATATACAGTATATACATATATATATATATATATATATACATATATATATATATATATATATGTATATATACTGTATATATATACTGTATATATATATATGCAAATATATATATATATATGTATATATATATATATATATGTATATATATATATGTATATATATATACACACTTATATATATACATATATATATATATATATATATATATATATATATATATATATATATATATATATATATATATATATATATATATATATATATATATATATATATATATATATATATATATATATACATATATATATATATTTGTATATACAGTATATATGGGGCGGTATGGCGTAGTGGGTAGAGCAGCCGTGCCAGAAACCTGAGGGTTGCAGGTTCGCTCCCCGCCTCTTGACATCCAAATCGCTGCCGTTGTGTCCTTGGGCAGGACACTTCACCCTTGCCCCCTGTGCCGCTCACACTGGTGAATGAATGATGAATGAATGATAGGTGGTGGTCGGGGGGGCTGTAGGCGCAAACTGGCAGCCTCACTTCCGTCAGTCTACCCCAGGGCAGCTGTGGCTACAAATGTAGCTTACCACCACCAGGTGTGAAACAATGATGGGTTCCCCCTTTTCTGTGAGCGCTTTAAATACCATATTTTTCGGAATATAAATCGCAGTTTTTTTCATAGTTTGGCCGTGGGTGCGACATATACTCCGGAGCGACTTATGTGTGAAATTATTAACACATTATCGTAAAATATCAAATAATATTATTTATCTCATTCCCGTAAGAGACGAGGCGAATGTCAGCAATCGTCACTCACACGTCAACCAATAAGAATTCGGCGGGGGAGGGTCATGGCAGAAGTGCATTGTGGGTCATGGTATGCTAACTGCTATATGCTATATGCTACTGTCGTAGCTATTAAAATGGATAATTTCAACATTGGCAGTAACTTATAAAAACTGAGAAGGGCTGAACTAAAATGGCACAGAAAAGGGAATCATATACTGCAGATTACAAGCTGGACGTAGTGAAATATGCAGCAGAGAATGGCAATCGAGCAGCAGAAAGAAAGGACATACCAGAGGTGACACCGGGGAGGAATATTTCATCAGATTTAGCGATCGGGAGTGACAGATTGTTTGGTAAACGTATAGCATGTTCTATATGTTATAGTTATGTGAATGACTCTTACCATAATATGTTACGTTAACATACCAGGCACATTCTCAGTTGGTTATTTATGCCTCATATGACGTACACTTATTCAGCCTGTTGTTCACTATTCTTTATTTATTTTAAATTGCCTTTCAAATGTCTATTCTTGGTGTTGGGTTTTATCAAATAAATTTCCCCCAAAAATGCGACTTATATATGTTTTTTTCCTTCTTTATTGTGCATTTTCGGCCGGTGCGACTTATACTCCGGAGCGACTTATAGTCCGAAAAATACGGTATCTAATAATAGAAAAGCGCGATATAAAATCTAATCCATTATTATATATATATATGAATTTTTAGACAATATGACTTGCCTGAGAGGCTAGGAGACCCTGAGAGTAACAAGCGGTAGAAAATGGATTGATGGATGGGCGAGAAAGGACAGATTAAAAATTAAAAATTAAAATAATTAGCGACTTCCCGTGGGCTGTAGTTTGGGGAGCCCTGTTCTATATTGTCATTTTTTTACTGTTGCTTTCTTACCGGTACTTGCTAGCGTCATTTATTGAACAGGCGTCAACCTGCAGTCAACATGTATCTCTTATGTATGACTGCCTTCATGGTCACACTATTCATTACACCTTGTGCCAAATAAAATAGCTTTGAGGTCGGTAAGCACAACCATAGTTGACACCTACATTAGGGGCACCGGGGTATAAGGTGCACCGTCGATTTTTGATAAAATTAAAGGATTTTAAGTGCCACTTATAGTCCGAAAAATACAGTATATTACTGTTATCAATATTAATTTTTTATGAAATATTGTGCCATCAGCAGCCAGCCTCTGGGCGTGTCATCCCCACATACGTAAATGCACTCACAGTTTTAGCATTAACCATGTTTGTCCACTAGGAGTCTTAGTACTGTAATACAGTGGTATGCAGAGGTGGGTAGTAGCACATTTACATCTACTCTGTTACGTTTACTTGAGTAACTTTTTGTACACATTTCTAATGGAATTATTTTCTTCATTCATTTTTTAAATTAAAACAATTACTCTCGGTCATCAATTATGCCGTAATATTATTATTTTTTTAATCTATGACAGGACATATACTTAGGTATTTGTGAGAATTCTTCCCCAAACTGATCGACGGAAATCACGAGCCCCTTCCCCCTCCTGCTAACAGAAGCGCCAGCACAGACAGCTGCAGCCCTACGGTATGTCTCCTCTGACATGCAGCCTCAGACAGAAAGATAATAATGTTTGTGAAATCACCTGATGTTGTTTGGTGCATAATTAACTACACTAGCTACAGCTGAACAAAACCAAAAAACAACCCATAGCCTTGTCCAGCTGTTTGCTGATGTTTGTCTTGTTTAATAAAGGGAGATAACATACCTGAAATTTGCCAAGAAAATATAAGGGATTTTCAGTTTCATTACAAACTGACCAAGGCTTGAACCGAGGTCCCTTATTTCTAAAGGATGCATCCTAATGACTGAGCTATTTATTCTGAAAGGAAAAGTCAGAATCAGGCACAGAAATGTGACAATTTGAACAACAGAAACTAAGCCACCAAGTATGTCACGTAAACTGACAGAGAGGGGTCAGCGGATGCTGAAGCGAATAGTGCAAAGACTTTCTGCACAGTCAGTTGCTACAGAGCTCCAAACTTCATGTGACCTTCCAATTAGCCCACGTACAGTACACAGAGAGCTTCAGGGAATGGGTTTCCATGGCCGAACAGCTGCATCTAAGCCATACATCACAAAGTCCAATGCAAAGCATTAGATGCAGTGGTGTAAAGCACGTCACTACTGGACTCTAGAGCAGTGGAGACGCCTTCTCTGGAGTGATGAAACACACTTTTCCATCTGGCAATTTGATGGACGCGTCTGGGTTTGGAGGTTGCCAGGAGAACGCTACATTTCGGACTGCATTGTGCCGAGTGTAAAATTTGGTGGAGGAGGAATTATGGTGTGGGGTTGTTTTTCAGGAGTTGGGCTTGGCCCCTTATTTCCAGTGAAAGGAACTTTGAATGCTCCAGGATACCAAAACATTTTGGACAATTCCATGCCCCCAACCTTGTGGGAACAGTTTGGAGCGGGCCCCTTCCTCTTTCAACATGACTGTGCACCAGTGCACAAAGCAAGGTCCATAAAGACATGGATGGCAGAGTCTGGTGTGGAAGAACTTGATTGGCTTGCACCCAATAGAACACCTTTGGGCATACTTGCCAACCTTGAGACCTCCGATACCGGGAGGTGGGGGGTGGGGTGTGTGGTCGGGGGGGGGGGGGGGGGGTGCGTGGTTGGGTGCGTGGTTAAGAGGGGAATATATTTAAGCAAGAATTCACCAACTCAAGTATTTCATATATATATATGTATACGTATGAAATACTTGACTTTCAGTGAATTCTAGCTATATATATATATATATATATATATATATATATATATATATATATATATATATATATATATATATATATATATATATATATATATATATATATATATTTATTTATTTTATTATACATATAAATACAATACATACTTGAATTTCAGTGTTCTGGAGGCTATCCAGTAGATGGCAGTATTGTCCTGTTTAAGAGTGTCACAACATTGCTGTTTACGGCAGACGAACTGCTTTACGGTAGACTAAACGTGACTGCTGTTGTTGTGTGTTGTTACCGCGCTGGGATGACGTTAATGAAACTGCCTAACAATAAACCCACATAAGAAACCAAGAACTCGCCCTCGATCATTCTACGGTTACGACTCATTGGGCAGGCAAGCTGTTTATATTGTGGGAAAGCGGACGTGAGAACAGGCTGTCCCCACTCAGGTCCGCATTGAGCTGGAGGGGGCGTGGCCTCCAGCTCCGGCTGAATACCGGGAGTTTGTCGGGAGAAAATGTCTGCCGGGAGGTTATCGGGAGAGGCGCTGAATACCGGGAGTCTCCCGCTAAAAACGTGAGGGTTGGCAAGTATGCCTTTGGGATGAATTAGAACAGAGACTGAGAGCCAGGCCTTCTCGACCAACATCAGTGTGTGACCTCACCAATGCGCTTTTGGAAGAATGGTCGAAAATTCCTGTAAACGCACTCCGCAACCTTGTGGACAGCCTTCCCAGAAGAGTTGAAGCTGTAATAGCTGCAAAAGGTGGACCGACATCATATTGAACCCTATGGGTTAGGAATGGGATGGCACTTCAAGTTCATATGTGAGTCAAGGCAGGTGGCCGAATACTTTTGGCAATATAGTGTATGTTAATTAGGTCTTCAAATAATTATGCAATTTGTTATTCTTATAGCCGCCACACGACAACCTCTGAGGAAGGCAACAGCTGTAGCCGAAACCGAAATAAACACACAGGTCTGGCTATAAGAATAAGAAATTGCATGGTTAGATCTAGTCTAGCGGCTGGTGCCAAAACCCCAAATAGTTTTTGGAGTATAAATATTTATACTGAGATAACTGTGACCTGGATGAATGAGAACATTCATAGACATAGAGAAGTGATGTTTCATGCAGTACTGGCTCAGCAGGGGAAACAGCCAGATGTATGCGTCACAATGAGGCAGCAGTAAAAGAAGACTGGCTTGCAGTTAAACAAGTATGGTGACTAGTAGAGGCGGGTAGTAACGTGCTACATTTACACCGTTACATTTACTTCGGTAACTTTTTGAATATGTTGTACTTGTCGGAGTAGATTTAATGTAATATACTTTTTACTTTTTCTGGAGTATTTTTGAGAAGAAGAAACACTACTTTTTCTACTACTTTTTGAACAGTTTCCCTTGTGGATCAATAAAGTTTGTCCAAGTCTAAGTTACATTGATTTCCATTACGATCGTTCCATATATTTATATCACAACTATTTATAAATATCGATTAAGGCTTGCAAAGATGTATTCTTATCTCAGCAACGCTGCTTCCGACAGGCACTGTCACGACTCTGTTTCACCAATCCAATGTAAGCAGATGTTTGAATCCATTACACCAGCCGCATCGGGTTAAAACAATTTGACCAGTGGCCGGGCTGTATATATATTATCCAAAAATAAAATAAAAATAAAAAAATAAAATAAATAAATAGTGCTCGATACCGTGGTAGAGCGTAATATGTATGTGTGGGAAAAATCACAAGACTATTTCATCTCTACAGGCCTGTTTCATGAGGGGTTTCCCTCAATCATCAGGAGATTTTAATAGAAGCATCCACATACCATGGTTTATATAGGGCACAGAACGGGTAGGTACAGGCAGGCGTAGGGGCGTGGTGATTGGCTTTTGTGTTACCTAGGAGGTGTTTCCTTCTGTGACGGCATGCTGATACTTACATACAGTGCTTACAACCATCAGTCGTTTACCAAGCAAAGGTAACACGCAAGGACATTAACACATTCGACACACATGTAAGATTAACTGAGGGAGAATTCAAAACCAGATGGAACAATCGCAAGGCTTCTTTCAGAAGCAAAAGCCTGCGGGACACCACAGAACTCAGCAAACACATTTGGAATCTCAAAGACAATAATGTTGAATATTCAATAACATGGCAAATTCTTGCATCCAGCACACCTTACAACAGTGGTAATAAAAGATGCAACCTATGCTTAAAAGAGAAACTGTTTATTATATACCGTCCAGACTTGTCATCCCTCAACAAGCGCAGCGAAATTGTATCAGCATGCCGTCACAGAAGGAAACACCTCCTAGGTAACACATGAGCCAATCACCACGCCCCTACGCCTGCCTGTACCTACCCGTTCTGTGCCCTATATAAACCATGGTATGTGAATGCTTCTATTAAAATCTCCTGATGATTGAGGGAAACCCCTCATGAAACAGGCCTGTAGAGATGAAATAGTCTTATATATATATATATATATATATTGTAGCTGAGATAGGCTCCAGCGCCCCCCGCGACCCCGAAGGGAATAAGCGGTAGAAAATGGATGGATGGATATATATATATACATACATTATATATATATATACATATACATGGACATATATATATATATATATATATATATATATATACAAATACATGTATATATATATATATATATATATATATATATATATATATATATATATATATACACTGTATATATATATATATATATATATATATATATATATATATATATATATATATATATATATATATATATATATATATATATATATATATATATATATATATATATATATATATATATATATATATATATATATATATATATATATATATATATACACCCACACAATACAGGCCAACATTTTGGACACACCTTCTCATTCGATGGGTTTTCTTTTATTTCATGACTATTTACCAGAGGTGGGACGAAGTCATTGCTTTGCAAGTCACAAGTAAGTCTCAAGTCTTTGCCCTCAAGTCTCGAGTCAAGTCCCGAGTCAAGACAAGCAAGTCCCGAGTCAAGTCCAAAGTCAAGACTAGAAAGTCTCAAGTCAAGTCCCAAGTCCTGCATTTTGAGTTTCGAGTCCTTTGAAGTCCTTTTAACCACAGATTAATATTTTTACACAGATTGTGTATGCTTTTAAAACGCTGTATTTATTTATTAAAACAAGTGCATTTGAAATAGCAAGAAAAAAAATAGTACTGACATTGCAATTCATAATAGCACTATTAACCAGTCATTTTAATAGTTTAAACAATTTTAAACATTTAACTCATTCCTTTACAGAATAAACACATTTTCAAAAACAAGTGCAGCTGTACTTATTTGTACAAAAGTGTTAACATTGTATTTCCATGGCATATTGCATTGTAACTAGTTCCACAGCAGTTTCTATTCTGTTCTTACCTTATCTCATTGATCTCATCTCATACTGTATGTGTGTTTATGTGTGCGTACACATGGAAAACATAACAAATACATGAACATAACAATGAACAGAGTTGTACTTTTTAGATGTCAGGGCCCTATGCAATATGTACACATATTCTTAATATAGTATACATTTTAACTGACCTTTATTTGACTATGTTTGTCTTTTTGTAGGTGGCTAAAATATGTGGTGCTGGTGACCGCCGTCTAACGTTATGTTACTGTGTGTGATACATTGACTAACGTAACGTTAAGTATAGGTACCTCATGCAACCCTGCTTAAAAAAAATCACTTGATAAAAAGTATGAATAAGGTAGCAAACTGCAGTGGACGCAACATATTGCCGTGTTTGCAATGACGTTATAACCATAGATATCTTATAAGTAGACGCAGTATTGGTTGCTGTGACGCGAGCAATTTGCATCTTGAAGTGGTGATGAGGAGCCGGCGAGCAGCCTAAACTGACAGTTGACAGGTAGAAAACAAAGATGGTGTTCAGCGTTTTCCTGCTCAAGTGAGCGGACTGTTGAAAATAGGAATCGGGAGATTACTTTTCCCAAGTAAGATTTAACATTAATGTACTATTGGTACTATTGGTTGTATTTTATGAAAATAACATTACCACAGAGTTGAGAAGGAGCAAAGATCTTCAATATTTGTATGTGAAAATCACAAATAAATCTTCTGGGGGAGGATGACGCCCCTACAGGGGTTTGGTTTACAAACTTTCAGCCCCACCTAAAACAAAATTCACCAGCCGCCACAGATTATGATGCATTCTCATTTTAGGCAAAATATAAGACAATACTTTCTTAACAGTATAACTGTAACCAGGAATAAGTCTTCAAGTAACAATATTCAAATACTAACATTGTTGGGTAAAACAGCATTTGGTTTTATTCTGAATCCAGTGAAACAGATTGGTGGTTTTAGCTGATATAAAGACTTTCAGGTGTTTATATATGTTCAAGTGTTTGGCAGACGCTTTTATCCAAAGCGACATAAATAAAAAATACATATATAACAATCAGTGTAAACATGATCTTTTAAGGGAAGAATGTAATACAAAATATCAATACAAAGTGTCAAGACAGAATAAACTCTCTGCTGCTGCAGCAACAGAGATACAGTCTATAAGATATATAGATATCTAATGTATTCATACATTGTTTATGTAGGATATACGCATGTATATATAACGTAATCATATTGTTTCTTCAACTTAAAAATAGCTGACCGTTTTTTTCCCCCTTCTCTGGGATTATATTCCCAGTTTTGATCTCGGACGTCTGGTCACTTATAGCATATAAGAATATTATATTACTGTTAAGCAAACTATGAATAATAAAACATGTGTCCGTTATCATAGCTACACGTATGACAAAAAAGCGCGTGAAAATGAGTGGTATTCAGTGAGGTAAGATGAATTAAATGCACTGACAGTTCATTGCTCCTGACAAATGAATTGCACTGAGTGGAGCGGATCACCACTCCAAGATGGCGGCCCCGCGTCTCGTCTGCGCCAGTAAGCAGTAGCCCTCGATGCTGCGTCTACTTATAAGATGTCTATGGTTATAACGTTAGCAGTGAGTTTACAGCCTCACTGATTTAACTACACAGCAAATAAAAGTCATGTTACTTAGCCAATAAACGTTATCTTACATTCAAAACTTACCCTTCTTTGTGCAACTTCAAATGTCGAACGAAGTTGGAAGTTGTTGCGTCTCCGTCTGTAATATTCAAACTGCGTGATTTGCATACGGCAATTCGTTTTTTGTTGACCAAGTCGTAGTTTTTATACCCGAACGAAACCAACTTTGGTATAAATCTTTCTCACTGGCGCGTTGTTTGACAACTCTTGTTCATTGGTTGTCCTGCAATTTGATTGGCTGAATGCTGTGTGATGAAAACAATGTAGATGTAATTTGATTGGCTGTTGGACTGACAGGCAGCACACACGCTGACACGCAGCACACACGCTGATAGACACACATGTACACAATGAAAGCTACGGAGTGCTCCCAAATAACTTTTTAAGCTTTAGGTTTTGGGGAAAGTAGCAAGTCATGTCAAGTCAAAAGGCTCAAGTCCAAGTGAAGTCACAAGTCATTGATGTTAAAGTCTAAGTCGAGTTGCAAGTCTCTTTACATTTTGTCAAGTCGAGTCTAAAGTCATCAAATTCATGACTCGAGTCTGACTCGAGTCCAAGTCATGTGACTCGAGTCCACACCTCTGCTATTTACATTGTAGATTTTCACTGAAGGCATCAAAACTGTAAATGAACACATGTGGAGTTATGTACTTAACTAGAAAAAGGTGAAATAACTGAAAACATGTTTTATATTCTAGTTCCTTCAAAATAGCCACCCTTTCATCCGATTACTGCTTTGCACACTCTTGGCATTCTCTCGATGCGCTTCAAGAGGTAGTCACCTGAAAGGGTTTTCACTTCACAGGTGTCATAGTTTTGATCCCTTCAGTGACAATCTACAATGTAAATAGTCATGAAAATAAAGAAAACGCATTGAAACGAGGTGTGTCCTAACATTTGGCCTGTACTGTATATATGTTTATAAATTCCTTGCGCACTAATTGACCGAAAGAGTTGGACTTTATATCCCGTTATTGATGGAAACATGCATTTTTAGACCATATGATTTGCCTGAGCGGCTAGGAGACACCAAGAGTAACAGGCGGTAGAAAATGGATTAGAAAAGACAGATTTAAAAAAATATATAATTTTTAAACTTGGGACTTCCCGTGGGCCGGATTTTGGACCGGATTTGGGCCCGCGGGCCATAGTTTGGGGACCAGTGCATTACACCAATCAAACAAGCATAAAGTACAGCTATAGGAAGCTAAAATAGGTCAGTATTTTTTTTAAGTATATGATAAAATAGAGACATACTTGTTTAATAAGTATCAGAATAAAACACTTTTTTTACGTGACATGATCCCAGCACATCCCTGTTTGAGAGAACTGCTGAACAGTAAACAGAAACCTCCTAAAACCTTCTAAATTGACTAAAATAGCGATCTTTTAGTATGTCTCTGTTGATCCTAATAACGACAAGAGTCCTTTAAACACATTAAAACATTACCAACAACATCAAAAAGCAGTGGAAAGTTGTACTTATCTGTTAGACCCGTAGCTTTAAAGCAACTACCGATAGCTTATTAGCATGTAGCATCATCTTCTTCTATGTATTTGCATCTAACATAGATAAACAAACTGAAATGATCACCGTCGCCCCCTGGTGTACGAGAGGCACACTGCGTATGGTCAACAGTCACATTAGAGATAATAGCGTGGAAACTACAACTTCACATGTACATGTGAACATTGAAAAAACTGAATTATTTGACAACTCAGACTAATATAGTGCATAGAAACATAATGACTGACTGTTCCTTTTGACTGTAAATGCATAATGTATTTATATTATTCACATGATGTGAATAATGCTGTATAATAGACTGTATTTATGTTATTCACATGTGTATACTGCTGTATAATAGACTGTATTTATATTATTCACATGTGAATAATGCTGTATAATAGACTGTATTCATGTTATTCACATGTGAATAATGCTGTATAATAGACTGCATTTTTATTATTCGCATGTGAATAATGCTGTATAATAGACTGTATTTATATTATTCACATGTGAATAATGCTGTATAATAGACTGTATTTATGTTATTCACATGTAAATAATGCTGTATAATAGACTGTATTTTTATTATTCGCATGTGAATAATGCTGTATAATAGACTGTATTTGTATTATTCACATGTGAATAATGCTGTATAATAGACTGTATTTATATTATTCACATGTAAAAAATACCTAAGTGTTTATTGTCTATTGTGAGCTAACTGTGGGGCTGAATTTCCCCCAGGGATCAATAAAGTGCTTTCTATTCTATTCTATTTTATTCTAAAAAGTGACATGAAGCCAGACAAGGCAGCAAAAAAATATTGAATGATTACTTTTAAACTCGTAAAAAAACATGATGTCATGTGATGTCGTGTGCCTGTAGAAATGTTCACATTTCAGTTTACAGGAATTCTACTTCCAACTAGAGAAAACATGTTGAAGTAAATTGTAAATTAATTTGATGTTATTGCACACACTCATACACACACACCCTCACACCAACTACAACTGTAGTCCAAGTACCATTAAAAAATAGCTACTAAATAAATCAGAAGTTACTCACAAGTTACTCAATACTTGAGTCATTTTTTTTTTTACTGAATACATACTTACTCAAGTAATTATTTACTTTTCTGAGTACTCTACCCACCTCTGGTTCAGTTCAGTTCAGTTTTAGTTTATTTCGAACATGCATACGATACACTGTAATGCATCACACAATTAAGGTTGTTTAATTACAGCACGTCCAAAAAGGAGTAGGAAGAAGCAGAGCTTTTCATACCATAACGTTTTTTTCTAATTTCCTTGTTCTCTGTAACAGAACAGTGAACAAATAAATAATAAATAATATACCATAGTCAGCAAACAAATATTAAATATTAAAATAATATTCCTCTCAATAAAAAGGGAAAAAAGGGTTCAAGATGTTCATCATAATTCTTGTTGTGTGTACTTTGTGAATACTTGTAGTTTGAACAGTCTCTTAAACTGAACCATATTGGTACTTTGTTTGATTTCTTTGGTAAATCCGTTCCATAATTTAATTCCACATACTGATAAACTAAAGGTTTTAAGTGTTGTACGTGCATACAAATGTTTTAAATTACATTTTCCTCTAAGGTTATATTTGTTGTTTTGTTTCGAATAATTGTTATTCATTCTTGGGTTGCAGGTTATAGTTTGCTTTATACATAATTTTAGTTGTTTGCAAATGCACCAAATCGTTGAATTTCAATAATTGTGATTGAATAAATAAAGGGTGAAAATTTAGTTTTAACAGCAGTTGAACTGCAAAATATGCATGTAGCAAAAATGCAGTTGGGGAAGCCGGTCCGTTGACTTTGTGGAAGGAAGAAAAAAACAGCAGAATGTGGGTTTCAATCTGATAACAAGTACATTACACGGCTACTATCGCCAACACTGATACTTTTTACTTGAAATGTCAACTTGACAAGCAGATATTTATGTGTTTATTCTTGATAAACAAATAAAATTGCTTGGAATATCTCGTTGAGAAGTTATGCAGTAGAGGTGCTAAAAAATATATAGATTCGCATCTGAATCGCGAGTTGAACTTATTCCGATTTAAATCATTTCGTAATTTTCGAGAATCGATTAAAATATATGTTGTTTTTGTCTGGCAAATTTTGTATAATTTTTTTGGATAAAAAACATTAAATGACTATTGTTGTTGTCATTAGTATTATTGTTACTAAGTATTGTAAAGCTGGGATTGTGTTGGTGTTGGAGTTCCTCCATTTACATTAATTGGATTGATTAACATTCTGTGATTTTTGTAAATAAAATAAATACAAATTAAAGACGTTTTTTTTAGGTCAACACTGCGCGTATAAGTCAACAACCAAGAAGAGCTTGGCTGTGGACTTATATAAATCGTTTTATTATAATTTATACACCAAATAATATATTACGAGAATCGTGTTCAATCGAGAATCAATTCTGAATCGAATTGTCATCCCAAGAATCAGAATCGAATCGTGAGATGGCCAAATTAAAATAATACTTGGACTTACACTTAGACTTAGACTTCCTTTCTATTGTCATTCAAATTTGAACTTTACAGTACAGATAAGAACGAAATTGTGTTGCATTAGCTCATGGTAGTGCAGGATAAAAAAGGTGCAGATATAAATAAATAGATTACTGTACAGATAAATATATTGCACTTTTGCATATGCATCCAGGTTTATGGATGTATGTTATATTGTCTTTATATTCCAGTGAGTTCATCCGTTATTGGGGGGAATTTGAGGGGATTATTATGATGCGTTCAAGAGTCTTACGGCCTGAGGGAAGAAGCTGTTACAGAACCTGGAAGTTCTGCTTTGGAGGCTGCGGAACCTCTTTCTAGAAGTCACAAATGTAATGACAATTTTGCCCTCGGCCATCAGGCACATGAACAATAACAAGATCTGATAGCTCAGTTACAGCTCTTTTTATTACCTATTCTGTGTTATATGTGTTTTATGTTGCACGATTGCACCAAGATAAATTCCTAGTTTGTGAACCCGTTCTCGCGGTCAGCTCTGTCTAAGTTGTGTTACTCGAATCGCTTGGGGTGATGTCAAGCTTGTCCCTAATAAGGTCTAGGAGGGAACCCCAAGTTTTATGGAAAGATGACACAGATCCTTTCTGCGAGAACCGAAGCTTCTCTAATTGCAGACACCGCAAGACATCTTGTATCCAATTGTTATGGCTCGGCGGAGACGCAAGTTTCCATTTAAAAATAATTGTACACCTAGCCAGCAGAGTCGTTAACGCAATGATATGACGAGCGGTTGCAGGTAAACCGTCCACCTGCGGAACGCCAAAAAGGGCAGTCAGCGGGCGGGGTGTTATTGTCCTATCAAGGGCCTGCCCGACAGTGTCAAAAATAGCCGACTAAAAACCTGAGAGTTTTGGGCACGTCCAGAACATATGCAAATGGTCAGCTGGGGATTGTCTACAGCGGTTACAAGCGTCACTATGGTTGGGGTATATTTTAGCCAGTCTAGCATTGGTGAAATGTGCTTTATGTAGTATCTTACATTGTATTAGGCCATGCCTAGCGCATACAGATGATGAATGTACCAGCCTCAAAGCCTCTCTCCACCGCCCGTCAGGTATAGGTGCCCCAAGGTCATGCTCCCAGGATTCTATGGCAGGTGAAGTGTTAAGTGGGTTCAGAAGGCCGATTTCATTATATATAACAGATATCAAACGTCGTTGGTCAGAGTCAAAGGAGAGAAACCGATCAATTTCTGCTTCTGGGGGGCGGTTGGGAAAATGAAGAAATTGTTTTTTAATAAAATGCCTTGTTTGGAGGTATCGAAAGAAATTAGTATTAGGCAGATGGTATCTTGTTGACAGAGAAGTGAATGAAGAGAACACTCCATCGTGGTACAGGCCATTGAGAATTTTAAGGCCGTTAGTCGACCAAGCGCGAAACGCAGAATCAGAGCAGGCAGGGAGAAAGGCGGGATTGTTCAAAATCGGAGCACCGCTGGAAGCCCTGTGCAAGCCGTGATGTTTCCTATATTGAGTCCACATTTTAATGGTATTTTTAACAACTGGGTTTAGGGAGGTCCCCAATGAACATAAGGGTAGCTGTGAGCAAATCACCGTGTGCAGGGAACCATTAGACGATGCCACCTCTATGTGAGCCCAAGGTGGACAGGCGGCTGGGGAGTCGCAGCGGACCCAGTACAGAAGTTTATTAATATTGCAGGCCCAGAAATAATTTCTAAAGTTTGGAAGTGCTAGACCACCCTCCGCCTTAGGGAGCTGTTGAGTGACTTTCCTAAGGCGGGCTGGCCTGTTTTGCCAAATGAAAGCAAGAAGTTGTTGATCAAGGCCAACAAAAAATGATTTGTTGAGACATATAGGGAAGTGCTGAAAGAGATATAACAATTTCGGAAGTAAAATAATTTTTATGAGGTTAATGCGGCCAACCAGGGATAGGGGGAGGGCAGCCCACCTGGACAAGTCCGATTTACATTTGTCCAACAGTGCCTGAAAGTTTTTATGGAACAGCTCTGTGGGAGAATTTGAGACGAACACACCCAGATATTTAAATCCGTCCTCTGAGATCTTAAAGGGGAATTGTGAGCGCGGGAGTGACCTTGCCAAATTATTCACAACAAATAGTTCACTTTTCTGAATATTCAGTTTGTACCCTGACAAACGACCGAACTGATCCAGAATCGATAGTATATGGGGAAGCGAGGACAATGGGTCCGAAACGAACAACAGAAGATCATCGGCATATAGCTTATGAACCCGACCGAAACGAGTGATACCCTTAAATTCCTCCCAATTCTTAAGCCAAATAGCAAGCAGTTCAATGGCTATGTTAAACAGCAAGGGTGAAAGCGGACATCCCTGCCGGGTCCCACGCTGGAGAGGGAAGTAAGCTGAACGGATGCCGTTGGTATGTACGGAGGCAAGCGGAGTCTCGTACAGGACTCTAACCCAAGAAATACATTTAGGATCAAAACCAAATTTCTCCATAATAAAAAATAAGTAGCCTCACTCCACCCTATCGAACGCCTTCTCCGCATCCAGAGCCACCACAACCTCCGCAGTATCAGATGGCGGAGAGAGAACTATATTCAACAATCAAAGATGCTATTTTAATCCATTTCTAATGGATAAAGCTTTGGCCTGGACAAGAGGTCATCAGGTGGTCCCCAACGTTCACCGAGTGTTTAGACCCTTAACCACAACACTCTCCGGTTGGTGGGTCAGCAGTGATTGGCCAGATCACTGCCCCTCTCATCCAGGCTTTCAGCTATTGTCCTCTCTTTTATGCCAGAGCCAACAGGAGGCTCTCTCTGCCGCTTCTCCCAGCCTACGAACGGCTGTTTTCCTCAAGTGACCTCTCAATCCGACCTTCGTCATCAGATTCCACACAGATTGAGCAGGGAATCCTCGACATCCAACTTCCACTGTCATCAGCCATGCTGTCCACCCCTTGTCCCGGCAGTCCTGGACAAGTTGTTGGTACTTTGCTTCCTCACATCCCTCCTCCCATGGGACAGTAAGTTCCACCAGGATGATTTTCTAAAAACAGGACTTATAAACATAAAAGGAGCCCAATTTTAAACTGCACTACAACATTGTACTGTTAGGACAAATTAAGACCCTCTCCTTTTTTCATACAAACAACTTTGATATGGACATCATACTGATCACTAATCACTCTAATGTTACAAGAAGGTTCCACCAAGACTTGAACTTGGATCACCGGATTCAGAGTCCAGAGTGCTAACCATTACACCATGGAACCCGAAAATGTCCATGTAAAACATGTGATCCTACAGTACACAGGGTGTGATTTGATTTGATAGATTGTCATTGATCCCTTGTGTGTGTGATGTCTGAAAAAAACGGTTAATATCAAGTCTCAAGTCACTAATGTAAAGACAACTTTGTGTAAGAGGGAAAAATTTGCGACTAAAAACAGGACTAATAAACATGTAAATATCATAATTTGAAAATGGACTACAACATTGTACTTTTAAGTCCAATTTGGATTCACTGTCATTTTCATGTAAAAATATTCAAAGGGAAGTCATACCGAACACTAACCACTCTAATGTCTCAAGAAGGTTCCACCAAGACTTGAACTTGGATCACTGGATTCAGAGTCCAGAGTGCTAACCATTACACCATAGAACCTGTAAACATGCATGTAAAAGAAAGAGATCCAACAGTACACATTGATGAAATGTGATTCTCATTGACACCTTGAGTGTAAGTTGTCAGGAAAATGGAGGGAAACGTTTAAATCAAGTCTAAAGTAAAAAAGACAAGACTTGTGAGTGTGTGTACGAGGGGAAAAGTCATGACTGAAAACAGGAATTTTAAACATAGAGGGGACGCAAATTGATATTGGAGTACAAAACTGCACGTTTAACCCAAATTTGGATACACTGCATTTTCATGAATTTTTGATCACATGGAGGTCATACTGAGCACTAACGACTCTAATGTTTCAAGAAGGTTCCACCAAGACTTGAACTTGGATCACTGGATTCAGAGTCCAGAGTGCTAACCATTACACCATGGAACCTGTAAATGTACATGTAAAACAATGTGATCCTACAGTAAACAGTATTGATGAAATTTGATTAAATCTCATTGACACCTTGAGTGTAAGTTGTCAGGTAAATGGAGGGAAACGTTTAAATCAAGTCTAAAGAAAAAAAATGACTGAAAACAAGAATTATAAACACAAGTGCTTGTCCAAGTTCAACAAATCTAATGAAATGTGAGATTTTAATAAGGGACACGATCTGACATCGTGTCACACTTTTAACCAACATTTTTTTAATTCCTTTTGATTAATTCATGCATGAAAAAAGCAGTGAATCCAAATTTGGGTTAGAAGTGCAAAGTTTTAACCCAGTTTCTGATTGTGTCCCCTATTCAAATCTCACATTTTATTTGAGATTTGTTCGGCAATCCTGTTGCAGGGTTTGTTGGTCTCGGACAAGTCCTTGTGTTAAAATTATAATTCCTGTTTTTAGTCATGACTTTTCCCCTCGTACACACAGTCACAAGTCTTGTCTTTTTTTTTTTTTTTTTACTTTAGACTTGATTTAAACGTTTCCCTCCATTTCCCTGACAACTTACACGCAATGTGTCAATGAATATCTATTACATTTCATAAATACTGTTTACTGTTGGATCGCTTTCTTTTACCTGTGTATATACAGGTTCCATGGTGTAATGGTTAGCACTCTGGACTTTGAATCCAGTGATCCAAGTTCAAGTCTTGGTGGAACCTTCTTGCAGTTAGCAACTTATTTAGTAATTTGATACATATTTATGGATCCCTTGAGTGTGTGATGTTAATAAAAAAAGGATCAAAATCAAGTCAAAAGTTACAAATGTAACAACAGCTGTGTGTACGAGGGGAAAAACATGTGATTGAAAATAAGACTTATAAACATAAGTGTTTGTCCGTTAATTTAATCCAGGGTCCCTCACACACAAAGTTTGAATCAAACTATTAAACCAGAAAGCCCTGAACTTTTTTTTTTGGCAAGAATCTTAAAAACCCCCAAAACATTTTAATAGGAGACACAATCTGAAAATGCACTTTTAACACATATCCAAATTTAAATGATCTCCCTTTTTCATGCTAAAAGTATTGAAAGGGAGGTCATACTGAACACTATTATGTTACAAGAAGGTTCCACCAAGACTTGAACTTGGATCACTGGATTCAGAGTCCAGAGTGCTAACCATTACACCATGGAACCTACAGACTTACATGTAAAACAATGTGATCCTACAGTACACAGGGTTTGATTTGATTTGATAGATTGTCATTGATCCCTTGAGTGTGTGCCGTCAGAAAAAAATAGGTCAACGTTTAAAATCAAGTTTTAGGTCAAAAGTAGAAAGACTTATAACTATGTGTGTACAAGGTACAAAGTAATGACTGAAAACAGGACTTAAAAACTTTAGAGCTTGTCCAGGATTTGAAACCATGGTCTCTCACACTTTATGCGAAAATAAAGGAGTGGACCAACAAGACCTGGAACAAGTTTTTCCAGCAAATCTCATGAAATGTGAGATTTTAATAGGGGACACAATCTAAAACTTGGTTATTTTATTGCACTTTTAACACATATTTACATTCACTGACATGTTTATACATAGATGAACTAAGGGTTACCAGCTCAGTTCTAGAACCAACTGTGGTCATACATTTAGGTACCACTGTATTTGATTTGGTATATTTTTATTGATTCATTTGGTCCGTGAAGTCAATAAAAAAATAATCAAAATCAATTCTAAAGTGAAAATAGGACTTACAAATATAAGGGTTTATCCGGGAATCGAACACCTCTGACACCCGAAGCGAGAATCATACGACTCGACCAACAAGCCATTAAAAATACTTTGGCAAAAATCTTAGATGAAAAAAGAAACAAAAACAGCTTTTAACAGGAGTCACAATCTGAAACTGTACTTACATCACATTTAGATCTAAACTTTCTTGTCTTTACACAAAGTCATACTGGACACTAATGTTTCAAGAAGGTTCCACCAAGACTTGAACTTGGATCACTGGATTCAAAGTCCAGAGTGCTAACCATTACACCATGGAACCTGCACATGTACATGTAAAACAATGTGATCCTACAGTAAACAGTATTGATGCAATTTAATTAAATCTCATTGACACCTTGAGTGTAAGTTGTCAGGTAAATGGAGGGAAACGTTTAAATCAAGTCTAAAGAAAAAAAATGACTGAAAACAAGAATTATAAACACAAGTGCTCGTCCAAGTTCAACAAATCTAATGAAATGTGAGATTTTAATAAGGGACACGATCTGACATCGTGTCAGACTTTTAACCAACATTTTTTAAATTCCTTTTGATTAATTCATGCATGAAAAAAGCAGTGAATCCAAATTTGGGTTAGAAGTGCAACGTTTTAACCCAGTTTCTGATTGTGTCCCCTATTCAAATCTCACATTTTATTTGAGATTTGTTCGGCAATCCTGTTGCAAGCTTTGATGGTCTCGGACAAGTCCTTGTGTTAAAATTATAATTCCTGTTTTCAGTCATGACTTTTCCCCTCGTACACACAGTCACAAGTCTTGTCTTTTTTTTTTTTTTTACTTTAGACTTGATTTAAACGTTTCCCTCCATTTCCCTGACAACTTACACGCAATGTGTCAATGAATATCTATTACATTTCATAAATACTGTTTACTGTTGGATCGCTTTCCTTTACCTGTGTATATACAGGTTCCATGGTGTAATGGTTAGCACTCTGGACTTTGAATCCAGTGATCCAAGTTCAAGTCTTGGTGGAACCTTCTTGCAGTTAGCAACTTATTTAGTAATTTGATACATATTTATGGATCCCGTGAGTGTGTGATGTTAATAAAAAAATGATCAAAATCAAGTCAAAAGTTACAAATATAACAACAGCTGTGTGTACGAGGGGAAAAACGTGATTGAAAATAAGACTTATAAACATAAGTGTTTGTCCGTTAATTGAATCCAGGGTCCCTCACACACAAAGTTTGAATCCAACTATTAAACCAGAAAGCCCTGGACTTTTTTTTTGGCAAGAATCTTAAAAACCCCCAAAAAATTTTAATAGGAGACACAATCTGAAAAGGCACTTTTAACACATATCCAAATTTAAATGATCTCCCTTTTTCATGCTAAAAGTATTGGAAGGGAGGTCATACTGAACCCTATTATGTTACAAGAAGGTTCCACCGAGACTTGAACTTGGATCACTGGATTCAGAATCCAGAGTGCGAACCATTACACCATGGAACCTGTAGACTTACATGTAAAACATGTGATCCTACAGTACACAGGGTTTGATTTGATTTGATAGATTGTCATTGATCCCTTGAGTGTGTGCCGTCAGAAAAAAATAGGTCAACGTTTAAAATCAAGTTTTAGGTCAAAAGTAGAAAGACATATAACTATGTGTGTACGAGGTACAAAGTAATGACTGAAAACAGGACTTAAAAACTTTAGAGCTTGTCCAGGATTTGAAACCATGGTCTCTCACACATTATGCGAAAATAAAGGAGTGGACCAACAAGACCTGGAACAAGTTTTTCCAGCAAATCTCATGAAATGTGAGATTTTAATAGGGGACACAATCTAAAACTTGGTTATTTTATTGCACTTTTAACACATATTTACATTCACTGACATTTTTATACATAGATGAACTAAGGGTTACCAGCTCAGTTCTAGAACCAACTGTGGTCATAAATTTAGGTACCACTGTATTTGATTTGGTATATTTTTATTGATTCATTTGGTCCATGAAGTCAATAAAAAAATAATCAAAATCAATTCTAAAGTGAAAATAGGACTTACAAATATAAGGGTTTATCCGGGAATCGAACACCTCTGACACCCGAAGCGAGAATCATACGACTCGACCAACAAGCCATTAAAAATACTTTGGCAAAAATCTTAGATGAAAAAAGAAACAAAAACAGCTTTTAATAGGAGTCACAATCTGAAACTGTACTTACATCACATTTAAATCTAAACTTTCTTGTTTTTACACGAAGTCATACTGGACACTAACGTTTCAAGAAGGTTCCACCAAGACTTGAACTTGGATCACTGGATTCAGAGTCCAGAGTGCTAACCATTACACCATGGAACCTGTAAATGTACACATGGTAAAAGAAAGTGATCCAACAGTAAACAGTATTGATGAAATTTGATTAAATCTCATTGACACCTTGAGTGTAAGTTGTCAGGTAAATGAAGGGAAACGTTTAAATCAAGTCTAAAGTAAAAAAAGACAAGACTTGTGAGTGTGTGTACGAGGGGAAAAGTCATGACTGAAAACAGGAATTTTAAACAAAGAGGGGACACAAACTGATATTGGACTACAAAACTGCACATTTAACCCAAATTTGGATACACTGCATTTTTCATGAATTTTTTGATGACATGGAGGTCATACTGAACTCTAATCCCTCTAATGTTGCAAGTAGGTTCCACCAAGACTTGAACTTGGATCACTGGATTCAGAGTCCAGAGTGCTAACCATTACACCATGGAACCTGTAAATGTACATGTAAAACAATGTGATCAAAAAGTAAACAGTATTGATGAAATTGGATTAAATCTCATTGACACCTTGAGTGTAAGTTGTCAGGTAAATGGAGGGAAACGTTTAAATCAAGTCTAAAGAAAAAAAATGACTGAAAACAAGAATTATAAACACAAGTGCTCGTCCAAGTTCAACAAATCTCATGAAATGTGAGATTTTAATAAGGGACACGATTTGACATCGTGTCACACTTTTAACCAACATTTTTGAATTCCTTTTGATTAATTCATACATGAAAAAAGCAGTGAATCCAAATTCGGGTTAAAAGTGCAAAGTTTTAACCCATTTTCTGATTGTGTCCCCTATTAAAATCTCACATTTTATTTGAGATTTGTTCGGCAATCCTGTTGCAGGGTTTGTTGGTCTTGGACAAGTCCTTGTGTTAAAATTATAATTCCTGTTTTCAGTCATGACTTTTCCCCTCGTACACACAGTCACAAGTCTTGTCTCTCTTTTTTTTTACTTTAGACTTGATTTAAATGTTTCTCTCCATTTTCCTGACAACTTACACTCAATGTGTCAATGAATATTTATTACATTTAATAAATACTGTTTACTGTTGGATCACTTTCTTTGACCTGTGAGTATATACAGGTTCCATGGTGTAATGGTTAGCACTCTGGACTTTGAATCCAGTGATCCAAGTTCAAGTCTTGGTGGAACCTTCTTGTAGTTAGCAACCTCTTTAGTAATTTGATACATAATTATGGATCCCGTGAGTGTGTGATGTTACAGTAATAAAACAATGATCAAAATCAAGTCAAAAGTCACAAATATAACAACAACTGTGTGTACCAGGGAGAAACATGTGATTGAAAATAAGACTTACAAACATAAGTGTTTGTCCGTAAATTGAATCCAGGGTCCCTCACACACAAAGTTTGAATCAAACTATTAAACATGAAAGCCCTGACATTTTTTTGGGCAAGAATCTTAAAAAACCCCAAAACATTTTAATAGGAGACACAATCTGAAAATGCACTTTTAACACATATCCACATTTAAATGATCTCCCTTTTTCATGCTAAAAATATTTAAAGGTAGGTCATACTGAAAACTAACCACTCTTACGTTACAAGAAGGTTCCACCAAGACTTGAACTTGGATCACTGGATTCAGAGTCCAGAGTGCGAACAATTACACCATGGAACCTGTAAATGCACATGTAAAACAATGTGATCCTACAGTACACAGGGTTTGATTTGATTTGATAGATTGTCATTGATCCCTTGAGTGTGTGCCGTCAGAAAAAAATAGGTCAACGTTTAAAATCAAGTTTTAGGTCAAAAGTAGGAAGACATATAACTATGTGTGTACGAGGTACAAAGTAATGACTGAAAACAGGACTTAAAAACTTTAGAGCTTGTCCAGGATTTGAAACCATGGTCTCTCACACATTATGCGAAAATAAAGGAGTGGACCAACAAGACCTGGAACAAGTTTTTCCAGCAAATCTCATGAAATGTGAGATTTTAATAGGGGACACAATCTAAAACTTGGTTATTTTATTGCACTTTTAACACATATTTACATTCACTGACATTTTTATACATAGATGAACTAAGGGTTACCAGCTCAGTTCTAGAACCAACTGTGGTCATAAATTTAGGTACCACTGTATTTGATTTGGTATATTTTTATTGATTCATTTGGTCCATGAAGTCAATAAAAAAATAATCAAAATCAATTCTAAAGTGAAAATAGGACTTACAAATATAAGGGTTTATCCGGGAATCGAACACCTCTGACACCCGAAGCGAGAATCATACGACTCGACCAACAAGCCATTAAAAATACTTTGGCAAAAATCTTAGATGAAAAAAGAAACAAAAACAGCTTTTAATAGGAGTCACAATCTGAAACTGTACTTACATCACATTTAAATCTAAACTTTCTTGTTTTTACACGAAGTCATACTGGACACTAACGTTTCAAGAAGGTTCCACCAAGACTTGAACTTGGATCACTGGATTCAGAGTCCAGAGTGCTAACCATTACACCATGGAACCTGTAAATGTACACATGGTAAAAGAAAGTGATCCAACAGTAAACAGTATTGATGAAATTTGATTAAATCTCATTGACACCTTGAGTGTAAGTTGTCAGGTAAATGAAGGGAAACGTTTAAATCAAGTCTAAAGTAAAAAAAGACAAGACTTGTGAGTGTGTGTACGAGGGGAAAAGTCATGACTGAAAACAGGAATTTTAAACAAAGAGGGGACACAAACTGATATTGGACTACAAAACTGCACATTTAACCCAAATTTGGATACACTGCATTTTTCATGAATTTTTTGATGACATGGAGGTCATACTGAACTCTAATCCCTCTAATGTTGCAAGTAGGTTCCACCAAGACTTGAACTTGGATCACTGGATTCAGAGTCCAGAGTGCTAACCATTACACCATGGAACCTGTAAATGTACATGTAAAACAATGTGATCAAAAAGTAAACAGTATTGATGAAATTGGATTAAATCTCATTGACACCTTGAGTGTAAGTTGTCAGGTAAATGGAGGGAAACGTTTAAATCAAGTCTAAAGAAAAAAAATGACTGAAAACAAGAATTATAAACACAAGTGCTCGTCCAAGTTCAACAAATCTCATGAAATGTGAGATTTTAATAAGGGACACGATTTGACATCGTGTCACACTTTTAACCAACATTTTTGAATTCCTTTTGATTAATTCATACATGAAAAAAGCAGTGAATCCAAATTCGGGTTAAAAGTGCAAAGTTTTAACCCATTTTCTGATTGTGTCCCCTATTAAAATCTCACATTTTATTTGAGATTTGTTCGGCAATCCTGTTGCAGGGTTTGTTGGTCTTGGACAAGTCCTTGTGTTAAAATTATAATTCCTGTTTTCAGTCATGACTTTTCCCCTCGTACACACAGTCACAAGTCTTGTCTCTCTTTTTTTTTACTTTAGACTTGATTTAAATGTTTCTCTCCATTTTCCTGACAACTTACACTCAATGTGTCAATGAATATTTATTACATTTAATAAATACTGTTTACTGTTGGATCACTTTCTTTGACCTGTGAGTATATACAGGTTCCATGGTGTAATGGTTAGCACTCTGGACTTTGAATCCAGTGATCCAAGTTCAAGTCTTGGTGGAACCTTCTTGTAGTTAGCAACCTCTTTAGTAATTTGATACATAATTATGGATCCCGTGAGTGTGTGATGTTACAGTAATAAAACAATGATCAAAATCAAGTCAAAAGTCACAAATATAACAACAACTGTGTGTACCAGGGAGAAACATGTGATTGAAAATAAGACTTACAAACATAAGTGTTTGTCCGTAAATTGAATCCAGGGTCCCTCACACACAAAGTTTGAATCAAACTATTAAACATGAAAGCCCTGACATTTTTTTGGGCAAGAATCTTAAAAAACCCCAAAACATTTTAATAGGAGACACAATCTGAAAATGCACTTTTAACACATATCCACATTTAAATGATCTCCCTTTTTCATGCTAAAAATATTTAAAGGTAGGTCATACTGAAAACTAACCACTCTTACGTTACAAGAAGGTTCCACCAAGACTTGAACTTGGATCACTGGATTCAGAGTCCAGAGTGCGAACAATTACACCATGGAACCTGTAAATGCACATGTAAAACAATGTGATCCTACAGTACACAGGGTTTGATTTGATTTGATAGATTGTCATTGATCCCTTGAGTGTGTGCCGTCAGAAAAAAATAGGTCAACGTTTAAAATCAAGTTTTAGGTCAAAAGTAGGAAGACATATAACTATGTGTGTACGAGGTACAAAGTAATGACTGAAAACAGGACTTCAAAGCTTTAGAGCTTGTCCAGGATTTGAAACCAGGGTCTCTCACACCTTAAACGAAAATACAGGAGTGGACCAACAAGACGTGGAACAAGTTTTTCCAGCAAATCTCATGACATGTGAAAATTTAATAGGGGACACAATCTGAAACTCAGTTATTTTATTGCACTTTTAACACATTATTAGATTCACTGACATTTTCATACATAGATGAACTAAGGGTTACCAGCTCAGTCCGAGAACAAACTGTGGTCATAAGTTTAGGTACCACTGTTGTTTGATTTTTGTAGTGTGTGATGTCAATAAAAAATGATCAAAATCAAGTCTAAAGTCACAAATGTAACAACAACCGTGTGTATGAGGAAAAAAGTTATGATTGAAAATAGGACTTATAAACATAAAGGTTTATCCGGGAATCGAAGACCTCTGACACCTGAAGCGAGAATCATACGACTCAACCAAAAAGCCATTAAAAATACTTTGCCAAAAATCTTCGATGAAAAAAGAAACAAAAACAGCTTTTAATAGGAGACACAATCTGAAACTGTACTTATAACACATTTAAATATAAACTTTCTTGCTTTTTCATGAAGTCATACTGGACACTAACGTCTCAAGAAGGTTCCACCTAGACTTGAACTTGGATCACTGGATTCAAAGTCCAGAGTACTAACCATTACACCATGGAACCTGCACATGTACATGGTAAAAGAAAGTGATGCAACAGTAAACAGTATTGATGCAATTTGATTAAATCTCATTGACAGCTTGAGTGTAAGTTGTCAGGAAAATGGAGGGAAACGTTTAAATCAAGTCTAAAGTAAAAAAAAAAAAAAGACAAGACTTGTGAGTGTGTGTACGAGGGGAAAAGTCATGACTGAAAACAGGAATTATAAACAACGAGGGGACACAAATTGATATTGGACTACAAAACTGCACGTTTAACCCACATTTTGATACACTGCATTTTTCATGAATCCAGTGATCCAAGTTCAAGTTTTGGTGGAACCTTCTTGTAGTTAGCAACTTCTTTAGTAATTTGATACATATTTATGGGTCCCGTGAGTGTGTGATGTTAATAAAAAAATGATGAAAATCAAGTCAAAAGTCACAATTGTAACAACAACTGTGTGATTGAAAATAAGACTTATACACATACGTGTTTGCTCGTTAATTGAATCCAGGGTCCCTCACACACAAAGTTTGAATCAAACTATTAAACCAGAAAGCCCTGAATTTTTTTTGGGCAAGAATCTTAAAAAAACCCAAAACATTTTAATAGGAGACACAATCTGAAAATGCACTTTTAACACATATCCAAATTTAAATGATCTCCCTTTTTCATGCTAAAAATATTGAACAGGAGGTCATACTGAACACTAAACATTCTTATGTTACAAGAATGTTCCACCAAGACTTGAACTTGGATCACTGGATTCAGAGTCCAGAGTGCTAACCATTACACCATGGAACCTGTAAATGCACATGTAAAACAATGTGATCCTACAGTACACAGGGTTTGATTTGATTTGATAGATTGTCATTGATCCCTTGAGTGTGTGCCGTCAGAAAAAAATAGGTCAACGTTTAAAATCAAGTTTTAGGTCAAAAGTAGAAAGACATATAACTATGTGTGTACGAGGTACAAAGTAATGACTGAAAACAGGACTTCAAAGCTTTAGAGCTTGTCCAGGATTTGAAACCAGGGTCTCTCACACCCTAAGCGAAAATACAGGAGTGGACCAACAAGACCTGGAACAAGTCTCTCCAGCAAATCTCATGAAATGTGAGATTTTAAAAGGGGACACAATCTGAAACTTGGTTATTTTATTGCACTTTTAACACATATTTACATTCACTGACATTTTCATACTTAGATGAACTAAGGGTTACCAGCTCAGTCCTAGAACAAACTGTGGTCATAAATTTAGGTACAGCTGTTTTTGATTTGATAGATTTTTATTGATTCCTTTAGTCCGTGAAGTCAATAAAAAATCATCAAAATCAAAACAGCTTTTAATAGGAGACACAATCTGAAACTGTACTTTTAACACATCCAAATCTAAACATGCTTGCTTATGCATGAAGTCATACTGGACACTAACGCTATAAGAAGGTTCCACCAAGACTTGAACTTGGATCACTGGATTCAAAGTCCAGAGTGCTTACCATTACACCATGGAACCTGCATACCCAACATACAACAAATCAAGTCTAAAGTAAAAAAAGACAAGACTTGTGACTGTGTGTACGAGGGGAAAAGTCATGACTGAAAACAAGGAATTATAAACACAAATGCTCGTCAAAGTTCAACAATTCCTGCAAACATGTTTGCCCAACAAGTCTCATGAAATGTGAGATTTTAATAGAGGACACAAACTGAAATTTTGTGAAACTTTTAACCAAACTGTTGAATGCCCTTTGATTAATTCATGCATGAAACAAGCAGTGAATCTAAATTTGGGTTACAAGTGCAAAGTTTTAACCCAGTTTTAGATTGTGTCCCCTATATGTTCATAAGTCCTGTTTTCAATCATGGATCTGTCCCTCGTACACACAGTTGTTGTTACATTGGTGACTTTAGACTTCATTTTAAACTTTTATGTCACTTTTCCAGAGGGCACATAATCAAGGGATCAATGACAATCTACAAAATCAAATACAGTTGTTTCTTAATTTACGAGCTCTATTTGTTCTAGGACTGATCTTGTACACCCTTATTTCATTTGTGCGAGACAATGGCAGTGAATTAAATTTTTGGTTTAAAGTGTAACACCATTTCAGATTGTGTCCCTTCTTGCATGACTTTTCCCCTCACTTTAGACTTTATTTTAAACGTTTCTCTCCATTTTCCTCAAGGTGTCGTAGAAAATCAAAATAATCCAATCAAGTACTGTGTACTGCAGGATAATTTGCATATATGTGCAGGTTCCATGGTGTAATGGTTAGCACTCTGGACTTTGAATCCAGTGATCCAAGTTCAAGTCTTGGTGGAACCACCTCGCAGTATTGAAGTGGCAAATTATTCAGTAATACCACTGTGTTTGGATTTATATATTTTTATAGATCCCTTGAGTGTGTGATGTCTGAAAAAATGGTCTAAATGAAGTCTAAAGTCACAAATATAACGACAACTGTGTGTACGAGGAAAAAAGTTATGATTGAAAATAGGACTTATAAACATAAGGGTTTATCCGGGAATCGAACACCTCTGACACTGAAGCGAGAATCATACAACTCGACTAACAAGCCATTAAAATGACTTTGGCAAAAATCTTAGATGAAAAAAGAAACAAAAACAGCTTTTAATAGGAGACACAATCTGAAACTGTACTTTTAAAACATCCAAATCTAAAAATGCTTGCTTATTCATGAAGTCATACTGGACACTAACGCTACAAGTAGGTTCCACCAAGACTTGAACTTGGATCACTGGATTCAAAGTCCAGAGTGCTAACAATTACACCATGGAACCTGCACATGTACATGGTAAAAGAAAGTGATCCAACAGTAAACAGTATTGATGCAATTTGATTTAATCTCATTGACACCTTGAGTGTAAGTTGTCAGGAAAATGGAGGGAAACGTTTAAATCAAGTCTAAAGTTAAAAAAAAAAAGACAAGACTTGTGAGTGTGTGTACGAGGGGAAAAGTCATGACTGAAAACAGAAATTATAAACAAACCGATATTGGACTACAAAACTGCACGTTTCACCCAAATTTGGATACACTGCATTTTTCATGAATCCAGTGATCCAAGTTCAAGTCTTGGTGGAACCTTCTTGTAGTTAGCAACTTCTTTAGTAATTTGATACATATTTATGGGTCCCGTGAGTGTGTGATGTTAATAAAAAAATGATCAAAATCAAGTCAAAAGTCACAATTGTAACAACAACTGTGTGATTGAAAATAAGACTTATAAACATAAGTGTTTGCCCGTTAATTTAATCCAGGGTCCCTCACACATAAAGTTTGAATCAAACTATTAAACTAGAAAGCCCTGAATTTTTTTTGGGCAAGAATCTTAAAAAACCCCAAAACATTTTAATAGGAGACACAATCTGAAAATGCACTTTTAACACATATCCAAATTTAAATGATCTCCCTTTTTTATGCTAAAAGTATTGAAAGGGAGGTCATACTGAACACTCTTATGTTACAAGAAGGCTCCACCAAGACTTGAACTTGGATCACTGGATTCAGAGTCCAGAGTGCTAACCATTACACCATAGAACCTGTCACAAGTCTTCTCATTTTTCACTTTAGAGTTGATTTTAAACGTTTCTCTCCATTTTCCTGAAGGCATACGCTCAAGGTGTTATAGAAAATCAAATAAATCAAATCAAGTACTGTGTACTGCAGGATAATTTGCATGTATATACAGGTTCCATGGTGTAATGGTTAGCACTCTGGACTTTGAATCTAGTGATCCAAGTTCAAGTCTTGGTAGAACCAACTTGCAGTATTGAAGTGGCAAATTATTCAGTAATACCACTGTGCTTGGATTTATAGATTTTTATGGATCCCTTAAGTGTGTGATGTCTGAAAAAATGGTCTAAATGTGTCAGGTTCAAACACTGATGACATCTATTAATCAGACAAGAAGCAAGGAATCATGCAGAGACAGAGTTCAATTTAGCTCATGAGGAGAACACATGGAGGTGCACACTTAGTCACAGTCTCGCCCTACGCTCTAAGGTTCAGCTCCTGCGTCCCTCTATTTATTCTGGAGTTCCACAGTCAACATCACTAAGGCCGCCTCTAAAAGGAGTGGTCACATATATTATGCAAAGTAGGTCCAGGACGCACAATACGTGACAGAATGTGCTGTGGGCCTTGTGATTTCGCTTTGTATCCGCTTCGTCTGTGTGTTGTCATCTTATCTTCGTTGAGGTCCTTGAAGTCTCTGCTTCGTCTGCGTGTTGTCATCTTATCTTCGTTGAGGTCCTTGAAGTCTCTGCTTCGTCTGCGTGTTGTCATCTTATCTTCGTTGAGGTCCTTGAAGTCCTTGGCTGTTAGCGGGCTAAAACAAAAATAACATCTGCGGCTGAGACCACCCCTCAGACAAGAACTTTTTGTCCTTGCACAAATCGAAAAGTCTAACTTGAGCACAATAAATAATAACTAAAGCAACAGACTTTAAGCATACTAAAGTTGTGTGATAATATATATACATGATTATTCTAACAAAATGAAGTCTAAAGTCACAAATGTAACAACAACTGTGTGAACGAGGAACAAAGTTTGATTGAGTGCACCGCTAGCAGAGGAGCAACACAGCTTCTTTGCTCGCTTCAAGACACCACAGCAGCACTCATCCGTTCCAGCCCTGCCCGCACCCCCACCACCCTACTGACTTGTACAGGAGCATGATGTCAGAGGGGTCCTCCTAGCAGTGAACCCAAGGGGCGGTATAGCTCGGTTGGTAGAGCGGCCGTGCCAGCAACTTGAGGGTTGCAGGTTCGATCCCCGCTTCCACCATCCTAGTCACTGCCGTTGTGTCCTTGGGCAAGACACTTTAACCACCTGCTCCCAGTGCCACCCACACTGATTTGAATGTAACTTAGATATTGAGTTTCACTATGTAAAGCGCTTTGAGTCACTTGAGAAAAAGCGCTATATAAATGTAATTCACTTCACTTCACAAAGCTGCTGGCCCAGACAGAGTTCCTGGCAGAGTGCTCAGAGTGTGCGCCCACCAGCTCACCTCCACCTTTACCAGGATCTTCAATCCCTCCCTGGCCCAGGCAGTCATCCCGTCCTCCCTGAAATCGGCTATAATAATCCCGGTGCCAAAGAAGTCTCCCATCACCACCCTGAATGATTACCGCCCGGTGGCCCTCACCCCGGTAATCATGAAGTGCTTCGAGACGCTGGTTCCACAGCACAATAAAGACTATCTCCCCCAAGATTTCGACCCCTACCAGTTCGCATGTCGGGCAAACAGATACAATCCCTCCCTGGCCCAGGCAGTCATCCCGTCCTCCCTGAACTCGGCTATAATAATCCCGGTGCCGAAGAAGTCTCCCATCACCACCCTGAATGATTACCGTCCGGTGGCCCTCACCCCGGTAATCATGAAGTGCTTCGAGACGCTGGTTCTACAGCACATTAAGGACTATCTCCCCCAAGATTTGGACCCCTACCAGTTCCCATATCGGGCGAACAGATCCACTAAGAATGTCGTCACTGTGGCTCTCCACTTTGCTTTACACCACCTGGAGCAACAGCAGAGCTACGTCCGGATGCTCCTTGTGGATTACAATTCTGCCTTTAATACAATAATACCGGACATCCTCATTACAAAACTGAACACTCCCTCAGTTGTGCCTGGATTAAGGACTTTCTCTCCAACCGGCCCCAGACTGTGCGACTCGTCCCCCACCTCGCCTCCACCCGCACGTTGAATACCCGCTCCCCACAGGGCTGTGTGCCGAGCCCTCTCCTGTACTGCCTCTACATCTACGACTGTAGTCCGACCCACAAACACAACCTCATAGTGAAGCGGGGTGTGTGTGTGAGGAAGACAAGTATACCCTCGGGGTGTGTGTGTGGGGGGAAGACAAGTATACCCTCGGGGGTGTGTATGGGGGGAAGACAAGTATACCCTCAGGGGGTGTGTATGGGGGGAAAACAAGTATACCCACGGGGGGGGTGTGTGTGTGTGGGGGGGAAGACAAGTATACCCTCGGGGGGTTTGTGTGGGAGGAAGACAAGTACACCCTCGGGGGGTGTGTATGGGGGGAAAACAAGTATACCCACGGAGGGTGTGTGTGGGGGGAAGACAAGTATACCCTCAGGGGGCGCGTGTGGGAGGAAGACAAGTATACCCTCGGGGTTGTTTGTGGGGGGAAGACAAGTATACCCATGGGGGGTGTATGTGGGGGGATAGACAAGTATACCCTTGGGATGTGTGTGTGGGGGGAAGACAAGTATACACTCGAGGGTGTGTGTGGGAGGAAAACAAGTATACCCTCGGGGGGTGTGTGTGGGAGGAAGACAAGTATACCCTTGGGGGTGTGTGTGGGGGGAAGACAAGTATACCCATGGGGGGGGGGGGGGGGGCGTGTGTGGGGGGTAGACAAGTATACCCTCGGGGGTGTGTGTGGGAGGAAAACAAGTATACCCTCGGGGTGTGTGTGTGGGGGAAGACAAGTATACCCTCGGGGGTGTGTGTGGGCGGAAAACAAGTATACCCTCGGGGGGGTGTCTGGGGGAAGACAAGTATACCCTCGGGGGTGTGTGTGGGAGGAAGACAAGTATACCCTTGGGGGGTTTTGTGGGAGGAAGACAAGTATACCCTTGGGGGCGTGTGTGGGGGGGGGGGGGAAGTATACCCATGCGGTCCTCTCCAAGGTTTCTCATAGTCATTCACATCGACGTCCCACTGGGGTGAGTTTTTCCTTGCCCGTATGTGGGCTCTGTACAGAGGATGTCGTTGTGGCTTGTGCAGCCCTTTGAGACACTTGTAATTTAGGGCTATATAAATAAACATTGATTGATTGATTGAAGTGTCGCAAAAGTCATGTGTAAGTGGACAGCCTATCGAGGGTTCTTTCTGAGTAGGGTGTTAGAATAATTATGCATATATTATCATCATAACTTTATGCTTAAGGTCCGTTGATATAAGTTATTGTCAATTGTGCTGAAGTGGTATTTTTGTATCTGTGCAAGCTGGCAATCCAAAAGATTGCCAGGTGTCCTTATCAGTGTTGTGTCCAGACTCGGCCTGCTGACGGCCAAGGCCGAACACCGCTGTGACGCAGACAGAGCAGAGACAAGGCCGAACACCGCCGTGACGCAGACAGAGCAGAGACAAGGCGATATGATCTGCGTCAACTAATTTTCATTTATTCTATAATCATATATTGTGTCTAACTGGAGTTGTCGAGATTGCCCCCTTCCCTCAGCAACACCTTCAGTGATGTACTAGGGCCCTTCCTAATAAATAGAGGAGACGCGCGGGCTTGACTTTTAGAACGTAGTTTGGATCTGTAACTAGAATACAGCCCAAAACACGTGTCTCCTCGAGCTAAATTGAACTCTGTCTCTGCATGATTCCTTGCTTCCTGTCTGATTATTAGATGTCATCAGCGTTTGAACCTGACACAGGGACAGACCGACAACTTAAAACACAGGTACGTGGATCTGAATACACACACTCGGATTGATATACAGACACACAAATTAGTACACACGCATGCAAATTGGATTACACACGCACAGATTGAGATACATGTTTGCAAATGATTTTGCCACAATAAGACTTCCATAATAAGGAACTAGTTTAAACATTGTGTTCATATCGTTAAACTGTCAATTGCGCTCACCATAAATAATATGAACATTTAAAGTTAATATATGTGATCCGTTTTGGCCGATTTAACCCTTAGATGATTGGAATTTTGGCACCATAAAGCCCTGATTGGAACATCCCTAAAAATCAGAACAACTTGAAATGGTTATTCACAAAGTCAGGGAAATTGCAGTAAAAACATCAGAAGAACAGTGATGGATTATGGATTATGATGGGGCATTTAATTGGTAATTCTAGCATAAAAAAGGTTTTAAGAACTTCAAATGCTCCTAATTCTAATTATGCTTAAAGTTAAGACAGCTTAACGAGCTGCTTTGAACTGTGTTTGCTTTGAAGTAATCTCTTGGAACCGGGGACACACAAGACTACGTCTTAATTTAGGCACTCGTCTTTTGTGTTGCGTCATGTGCAACAGAGAAAACATACAGCTCAAAGAAGTCCCACGTTTCTTTTTCATCTTTTTCATATTGTCGCGGAAAGGAATAAAGGATGGGGAAGAGAGCTGGAGGCAAAGCAGAATCACAAAGGGAGAACATTTCAAGTAACAACATCACAGATCACAGCAGAAGCACCGCCTAACAGACTCCCCACAAAGAGACAAGCATCCACAAAACACATCCCACTTCTGTTCCAGTGTCATGCATTCGAGTTTGGCACAATCTGCGAGTCAGTTGTTGTCTAAACAACACTGCAAAATGTAAGGTAAGTCAAAACATTTGAAACTCAAGTTAGGAAGCTAACGTGAATGACATCAATGGAGCTGTAATGTCCCCGTAACTGCACCAGACTTGTGCAAACTCAAAGGAAATGTTTCATAAAAGGGTTCTAGCTGGCTGTTCATCTGTTCTGCATAGAAACAATGAGGGGGGGAAAGGCTCGGGGGTTGGAAAAAAAACAGTCGGTTCCACATTTTCAACTCTGCAAAATGACTAGTGATAGGTACCTTTTTACATGTGAATTGATATGGTACCAGTTCTTGTTACCTGGGAATGGACCTTACACTCGACACCCAATGGTACCAATTTTCTATACTTCTGTGTGTTTGTGTTAATAAATGTTAAATCTTTTAACAATGAGCTGTTTGTATTTGTTCGGGTACGTTCTGAGGATAGACATGTTTGGATGCGTGGATGGGGTGGTGTAGCTTTTGTGTGCCCGGGCCGTGTTTGGTGTTTCCTCTGCTGGGGCAGTACAATGTGTGACTTTCTATTTTGGTTGTTAGGAGAAGTGCAGCTTGGTGTGTGTATGGGTAGTTTTTGGGCCATGATTGTTTTGGTTGTGGGGACTTTGTTTGGCCATTTTTTGTTCTGGTTGGGCCTGTTTTGTTGCTTTTGGTTGTGTTTTTTGTTCCTGGGTTGTGGGGGCTGGCCTCCTGGCCGGATATCTCGGTTGCATGCTGCACAGGCTGGGGGGAGCTTTGGGGGCTGTGTGTGGGCTCTCCGCTCCTCCTACTTACCATACTTGCCAACCCTCCCGATTTTCCCGGGAAACTCCTGAATTTCAGTGCCCCTCCCGAAAATCTCCCGGGGCAACCATTCTCCCGAATTTCTCCCGATTCCCGCCCGGACAACAATATTGGAGGCGTGCCTTAAAGGCACTGCCTTTAGCGTGTTCTACAACCTGTCATCACGTCCGCTTTTTCCTCCATACAAACAGCGTGCCGGCACCGTTACATAATAGGCATACTTGATCAACAGCCATACAGGTCACACTGAGGGTGACCGTATAAACAACTTTAACACTGTTACAAATATGCGCCATACTGTGAACCCACACCAAACAAGAATGCCAAACTAATTTCAGGAGAGCATCCGCACCGTAACACACCATAAACACAACAGAATAAATACCCAGAACCCCAAAATCTTCCAGGACGCTACAATATACACCCCCGTTACCAGCAAAATCCGCCCCCCGCCCCCACCTCAAATATTATATGTACATTACACTTAAGTTAGCATCACAGGTTTGATTAATCACATATGCTTTGCAGTGTAATCTTGGTTTTAGCAGCTCTCTTTATGCATGGCTACATTTTGGGCTGCAGCCATCGATTAATGTGTTTAATTTATTGTGTAATCGAATAAAACACTTTCTAACCTAACTGCATCTTTTACAGAAAATAGTTTAAATAAACAATGATGACCTTTATTCGTTTTTTCCTGCTATATAAAACCAGGGAAAAAAATGATGAATAAAGAACAAAACTAAACAAAATATTAAGATGTGTGACAATCTATTTAACGATATAACACATACACGTTTAAAAAAGGTATTAGTTGGAAGAGTGGTGTTTCATTTTTGGACAAACAACTTTAAAATTAAAATTCAAACTGTAAATGCTAACATGTCCTCACGTGTGTCATAGTCAGGTTGAGCATTGCGTCGGCATGACCCCAAGGATGCAGAGAACGTCAGGCGGAATGCAAGTAAAACAATGTATTACTCACAAAGAGACGTGGAACTTAAAACAGCACACGAAGCGTACCCCTCAAGGGAAAGATCCCAGAAGTCCCCAAAGAGGCCAACGGACAACAGGGATGGGTGGGACGGAGCTAGAAAAGAGGCAAATCATCTGTTTGATTCGGCCATTAGTGCCAAAATCTTGTTAGAAATCTCCGCGGGGTCACTCGCTGGTTGGATCATTTCTGTCATGGTCAGGTTGAGCCTTTATTCAGCGTGACCCCAAGGAGGCAGAGAACGGCCGCCGGAATGCAAGTAAAACAATTTATTACTCACAAAGAGGCGTGGAACCCAAAACAGCACACGAAGCATCCCCCTCAAGGGACGGATCCCAGAAATCCCCAAAGAGGCCTACGAACGACAGGGATGGGTGGGACGGAGCTTGAAAAGAGGAAAAACATCTCTTTAAAACGGCCATCAGTGCCAAAATCTTGTTACGCCTCTCTGCCATAGAAATCTCCGCGGGGTCACGCACTGGTTGGATAATTTCTGTCAAGGTCAGGTTGAGCGTTGCTTTGGCATGACCCCAAGGATGCAGAGAACGGCATGCGGAATGCAAGTAAAACAATGCATTACTCACAAAGAGGCTTGGAACCCAAAACAGGGACGGATCCCAGAAGTCCCCATAGAGGCCAACGGATGACAGTAATGGGTTGGACGGAGTTTGAAAAGAGGCAAAACATCTCTTCGATACGGCCATCAGTGCCAAAATCTTGTTAAGCCTCTCTGCCATAGAAATCTCCGCAGGGTCACTCACTGGTTGGATCATTTCTGTCATGGTCAGGTTGAGCGTTGCTTCGGCGTGACCCCAAGGATGCAGAGAACGGCAGGCGGAATGCAAGTAAAATAATGTATTACTCACAAAGAGGCGTGGAACCTAAAACAGCCCACGAAGCGTACCCCTCAAGGGAAAGATCCCAGAAGTCCCCAAAGAGGCCAACGGACGACAGGGATGGGTGGGACGGAGCTAGAAAAGAGGCAAATCATCTGTTTGATTCGGCCATTAGTGCCAAAATCTTGTTAGAAATCTCCGCGGGGTCACTCGCTGGTTGGATCATTTCTGTCATGGTCAGGTTGAGCCTTTATTCAGCGTGACCCCAAGGAGGCAGAGAACGGCCACCGGAATGCAAGTAAAACAATTTATTACTCACAAACAGGCGTGGAACCCAAAACAGCACACGAAGCATCCCCCTCAAGGGACGGATCCCAGAAATCCCCAAAGAGGCCTACGAACGACAGGGATGGGTGGGACGGAGCTTGAAAAGAGGAAAAACATCTCTTTAAAACGGCCATCAGTGCCAAAATCTTGTTACGCCTCTCTGCCATAGAAATCTCCGCGGGGTCACGCACTGGTTGGATAATTTCTGTCAAGGTCAGGTTGAGCGTTGCTTTGGCGTGACCCCAAGGATGCAGAGAACGGCATGCGGAATGCAAGTAAAACAATGCATTACTCACAAAGAGGCGTGGAACCCAAAACAGGGACGGATCCCAGAAGTCCCCATAGAGGCCAACGGATGACAGTAATGGGTTGGACGGAGCTTGAAAAGAGGCAAAACATCTCTTTGATACGGCCATCAGTGCCAAAATCTTGTTAAGCCTCTCTGCCATAGAAATCTCCGCAGGGTCACTCACTGGTTGGATCATTTCTGTCATGGTCAGGTTGAGCGTTGCTTCGGCGTGACCCCAAGGATGCAGAGAACGGCAGGCGGAATGCAAGTAAAACAATGGATTACTCACAAAGAGGCGTGGAACCCAAAACAGGGACGGATCCCAAAAGTCCCCAAAGAGGCCAATGGACTACAGGGATGGGTTGGACGGAGCTTGAAAAGAGGCAAAACATTTCTTTGATACGGCCATCAGTGCCGAAATCTTGTTAAGCCTCTCTGCCATAGAAATCTCCACGGGGTCACTCACTGGTTGGATCATTTCTGTCATGGTCAGGTTGAGCGTTGCTTCGGCGTGGCCCCATGGATGCAGAGAACGTCAGGCGGAATGCAAGTAAAACAATGTATTACTCACAAAGAGGTGTAGAACCCAAAACAGGGACAGATCCCAGAAGTCCCCAAAGAGGCCAACGGACAACAGGGATGGGTTGGACGGAGCTTGAAAAGAGGCAAAACATCTCTTTGATACGGCCATCAGTGCCAAAATCTTGTTACGCCTCTCTGCCATAGAAATCTCCGCGGGGTCACTCACTGGTTGGATCATTTTTGTCATGGTCAGGTTGAGCGTTGCTTCGGCGTGACCCCAAGGATGCAGAGAACGACAGGTGGAATGCAAGTAAAACAATGTATTACTCACAAAGAGGCGTGGAACCCAAAACAGGGACGGATCCCAGAAGTCCCCAAAGAGGCCAACGGATGACAGGGATGTGTGGGACGGAGCTTGAAAAGAGGAAAAACATCTCTTTGATTTGCCCATCAGTGCCAAAATCTTGTTAAGCCTCTCTGCCATAGAAATCTCCGCGGGGTCACTCACTGGTTGGATCATTTCTGTCATGGTCAGGTTGAGCGTTGCTTCAGCGTGGCCCCAAGGATGCAAAGAACGGCAGGCGGAATGCAAGTAAAACAATGTATTACTCACAAAGAGGCGTGGAACCCAAAACAGGGACGGATCCCAGAAGTCCCCAAAGAGGCCAACGGATGACAGGGATGTGTGGGACGGAGCTTGAAAAGAGGCAAAACATCTCTTTGATTTGCCCATCAGTGCCAAAATCTTGTTAAGCCTCTCTGCCATAGAAATCTCCGCGGGGTCACTCACTGGTTGGATCATTTCTGTCATGGTCAGGTTGAGCGTTGCTTCAGCGTGGCCCCAAGGATGCAAAGAACGGCAGGCGGAATGCAAGTAAAACAATGTATTACTCACAAAGAGGCGTGGAACCCAAAACAGGGATGGATCCCAGAAGTCCCCAAAGAGGCCAACGGACGACAGGGATGTGTGGGACAAAGCTTGAAAAGAGGCAAAACATCTCTTTGATTTGGCCATCAGTGCCAAAATCTTGTTAAGCCTCTCTGCCATAGAAATCTCCGCGGGGTCACTCACTGGTTGGATCATTTCTGTCATGGTCAGGTTGAGCGTTGCTTTGGCGTGGCCCCAAGGATGCAAAGAACGGCAGGCGGAATGCAAGTAAAACAATGTATTACTCACAAAGATGCGTGGAACCCAAAACAGCACACGCAGCGTCTCAAAAGGAAGAGCAAGAATGATCCAACACTGAAGGAGGGACCCAGGTGGAACTAAATAGAAGTAATTAAACGAGGAACAGGTGTGCTGACAGGACATGGAACAGAAAGTAAAGGTGCTGCAAAACACAGAGACCAAACAGGAAACACTGACAAAACAGGAGCACCAGGACAGGAAGTGATTCTAAACACGGGAAAACACAAACACAACCAAACTATCAGTAGCAAGCCTAACAACGGGTTTGAATAACAATTGGCTATGCAAGTCAAACATACAAGATGGCGATAGCTAATGAAGTGTATTAATGAACTCATGTTATGTTCTACACATGGTGAATGTTCATGTTCATCTTGGAGAAACCAAACCTTCAAGTTTGAGTAGAGAGTACTCAAATCTTCAAGTACAGAGTACTTAGTTTGATATTCGCAGGTGAATTGGTTCACTTCTCGTAGGAAGGAGGCCCTCATTGGGACTTCGGAATGCAAAAGTGATAGCCATGTCCTTGAAAAGAGACTACCTGTCTAGTTCAAACACCAACCTTTAAGTTTTGATTTAAAGCAGTTGTTTTCCAGACACTTACACACGAACATCTCCTTTTATGGTCAGGTGGTGCTATTTTGACTTAGCTCACACCCAGACAGACAAAGACGGAATATATAAACTGATGGTTTGGCTCCTCCAAAGCAGGAATCCTTCATTATTGACTAAGATTCCTCCAGATACTGCAGACCTGTTTAAATGACGCTCGCTTGTAATAAAGCAACTTTTGGTCCGACGTCTCTTTTGATCCAACTACGCAGCCACGTCATCCCTCGGCCCGGGAGGGGACGGCAAGACCAGAATTACACTTCACTATCAAAATAGATACATATTTACCTTGTTTCTGCTTGTTTTGCTGCTCTTTAAATATGCAGGATTCTTCCTGGTATCGGGCTGCATCATTGATGTAGTGCTATTGTGAACCGTCAGCTCCATTTGACAGTGCAAAAATTTCCCCGCAATGTCTGTCTTTTTCAGTTTGAAATGATTGCAAAACCTTTGACAGTTTCCCTCGTCTTCTTTGGCCCTTTGCTCTCTTTACCCCTTCATCTTTGAGCCATCTCTCTCGGCGCTCCATTGTTTCCACCACACACACACACACACACACAGGCCACGCCACCCGCAGCACGACTTGCATCACTAATAGGTGCACTGCTCTCAGGTGCGCTCTATGGAGTCTTGCGAAAGAAATGTCTGCATATTTTAAGTTTCGGGCAGTCAATGAGGTCTGGATTTGTAATTTTTTTAATTAATTAAACAAATCATCGTGGCATCAAAATACAAATTAAATTGTTTTCCTAATTAATTTAATCAATTAATCCTATGTATAATGTATTGACGGTGTGGCCAGGTTTTAGGTAGTTCAGCGGGTCGTTTTCGAAATTTAGAGCCTGGTTTACGAAAGGTTTGCGTGAACCGTATTTTCCAGACCATAGGGAGCACCAGATTATAAAGCGCACTGCAAATGAATGGTCTATTTTTTATCTTTTTTCATATATAAAGCGGTGCGGATTATACGGCGCATTAAAGGAGTCATATTAGTTATTTATTTTTCTAAATGTAAAACACTTCCTTGTGGTCTACATAACATGCAATGGTGGTTCTTTGGTCAAAATGTTGAATAGATTATGTTTCACAGATGATCTTCAAGCCGCTTTCTGACAGTCGCTTCCGGATGCGCCTGTGGAGGAGGGCGTGGTCAGCGCACCTCCTGCAGTAATGGGGTGTGTATGGCCCGGCCTCGAAGCCAGCGGCAGGTGAGTAGATTGCCCAGCTGGGGCTGATTATCTAATCACCTGTCGCCCTTATTAGCAGCAGCCGGTCCGAGACACGTGGTTGGAGTTGGAGCCAGAGAAAGACACACGCACAGAGACAGAACGAGGAAGAGCAAAGACACGCCGGACTGGAAAGTCCAAAATATATTGCTGGAAAGCAATCCATACTTGTGTGTATGACAATAAAAACTTGCTCAAACCCTGTACACCGGGCTCGAAGACAGATCTATCGGACTCAGGAGAAACCTCCACAAGCAGAGACCGTTTTGTGGGCGGTCTTATTTACGTGGCTCACCTTCGGCAGCGTCTTCTCCCCGTCATCTTTGTTGTAGCGGTGTAGCGTGCAAGGACGGGCGTGGAAGAAGTGTTAAAAGATGGAGCTAACTGTTTTAATGACATTCAGACTTTACTTCAATCAATAACGGAGCAGCATCTCCTCATCCGGAAACAACAACACCGGAAATGTGTCCCGTGAAAATCCGTCCGACCGGAACTCTAATAACTAAAGTTCTTTGGGTGAATAATGTATACTCACTACACCGGTATGTTTTAGCGCTTTCATGGCGAGTTTACTGACAGATATAAGTAAGAACTTTACACTACTTTATATTAGAAATGGCAACAGCGGAGGATGAATGTCCCATAACAAGAAGATAGAGAAAAAGAAGGTTAAGCCGCGAACGTGCGCAATTTTTCAGGACTTATGCAGATCCCAAATACAGATCAGCAGGTACCAGAAGGTAAGAAAAGTTGCCTTTGCATAATATTGCGAAACAAAACGCCAGATAATATGTCTTACCTTATACACAGACCATAATAATACTTGTATGTTTAATGCGCCGACAATCCTTCAAGCGGTGCGGCTTCATAGCTTACCAAAGTCGTACTAAAACATTTTGATGGATTTTTGAGCGCCGTGTGTAATGTTCTATATTTTCAATGGAACATTTAAAGTTTTGGTATTGTTTGCTTCGGACCCATCAAAGTGCAGGCTAGGCCGCCTACTCAGTGGCCTAGTGGTTAGAGTGTCCGCCCTGAGATCGGTAGGTTGTGAGTTTAAACCCCGGCTGAGTCATACCAAAGACTATAAAAATGGGACCCGTTACCTCCCTGCTTGGCACTCAGCATCAAGGGATGGAATTGGGGGTTAAATCACCAGAAATGTTTCCCGGGCGCGGCCACCGCTGCTGATCACTGCTCCCCTCACCTCCCAGGGGGTGATCAAGGGTGATGGTTTAAATGCAGAGAATAATTTCGCCACACCTAGTGTGTGTGTGACAATCATTGGTACTTTAACTTTATATTTGACTGCCATCTACTAGTCACACTTATCATTACACCATTATGAGAGTCTTTGCTCGTGGAGGGTTCTCCTGAGTCCGATAGATCTTCCTTAAGCCCGGTGTACAGGGTTGAGCAAGTTTTTATTGACATAAACAGGTTCGAATTGCTTTCCAGCAGTCTCTGTCTCGTACTCGTGTGTCTCTCGCTCTCTCTGGCTCCAACTCCAACAACGTGTCTCGTTCCGGTTGCTGCTAATAAGGGCGACAGGTGATTAGATAAATAACCCCAGCTGGGTAATCTACTCACCTGCCGTTGACTTCGAGGCCGGGCCATTTATCTATCTATCTACACACCCCATTCCTGCAGGTGGCGCGCCGACCACGCCCTCCCCCACAACCATGTACCAAATAAAATAGCTTTCGAGGTGGGTACGCTCAACCAAACATATTATTTAAATTAGGCGCACTTTTGAGTTTTGGGACAAAAAAAGGATTTTAAGTGCGCCTTACAGTCCGGAAATTACGGTACTAAAACAAATGAGCAGTATAGGGCATGCAATCCCTTTGCCGTCTCTATCTTCATTAATATGCAGAATATATGCTGATTAGCGAAACACCTACAATACTGGGTGGAGACGATGCAATAATATTATAGAGCATGCGCAATGTGATTTATCGACAGTCATCAATTTTCACTGTGGGAGTGTCACAAAGCCTATTTTGATGCGTCTTTTTTGTCAACGTTGAGTGAAAATAGCAGCATGTTTACATTCAAACATACAGTAAGTCATCTTATAGTGTGTTTAAAGGCCTACTTAAATGAATTTTTTTTATTTAAACGGGGATAGCAGATCTATTCTGTGTCATACTTGATCATTTCGCGATATTGCCATATTTTTGCTGAAAGGATTTAGTATAGAACAACGACGATAAAGATTGCAACTTTTGGTATCTGATAAAAAAAAGGCTTGCCCCTACCGGAAGTAGCGTGACGTAGTCAGTTGAACATATACGCAAAGTTCCCTATTGTTTACAATGATGGCCGCATGAAGTGAGAGAGATTCGGACCGAGAAAGCGACAATTTCCCCATTAATTTGAGCGAGGATGAAAGATTTGTGGATGAGTAAAGTGCAAGTGAAGGACTAGTGGGGAGTTGAAGCTATTCAGATAGGGAAGATGCTGTGAGAGCCGGGGGTGACCTGATATTCAGCTGGGAATGACTACAACAGTAAATAAACACAAGACATATATATACTCTATTAGCCACAACACAACCAGGCTTATATTTAATATGCCACAAATTAATCCTGCATAAAAACACCTGCGTGTTTGTTACGCTAGCTCCTAGCTCCTCTGCTAGCTCCTAGCTCCATAGAACACGCCAATACAATTCAAACACCTGATCAACACACACAATCACCCAGCCCAAAAGACCGTTCACCTAACCCAAGGTTCATAAAGCTTATATATTTTTAAAAAGTTACGTACGTGACGCGCACATACGGTCAAGCTATCAAATGTTTAGCAGCCAAGGCTGCATACTCACGGTACCTGATATTCAGCTGGGAATGACTACAACAGTAAATTAACACAAGACATATATATACTCTATTAGCCACAACACAACCAGGCTTATATTTAATATGCCACAAATTAATCCTGCATAAAAACACCTGCGTGTTTGTTATGCTAGCTCCTAGCTCCTATGCTAGCTCCTAGCTCCATAGAACACGCCAATACAATTCAAACACCTGATCAACACACACAATCACTCAGCCCAAAAGACCGTTCACCTAACCCAAGGTTCATAAAGCTTATATATTTAAAAAAAGTTACGTACATACGCAAAAAAAAGTTGCGCACATACGGTCAAGCGATCAAATGTTTAGAAGCCAAAGCTGCATACTCACAGTAGCACGTCTGCGTCTTTGTCATCCAAATCAAAGTAATCCTGGTAAGAGTCTGTGTTGTCCCAGTTCTCTACAGGCGTCTGTGTATCGAAGTCAAAAGTCCTCCTGGTTAGAGTCTCTGTTATCCGAGTTCTTCCATCTTGACTGCATCTTTCGGGAATGTAAACAAAGAAGCGCCGGCTGTGTACTGTTGTGGCTGACTACGTTCGAAAAATACGTCCATTTCGCACCGACAACTTTCTTCTTTGCTTGCTCAGCTTCCTTCTCCATAATGCAATGAACATGATTGCAACAGATTCACGAACACAGATGTCCAGAATACTGTGGAATTATGAAATGAAAACAGAGCTTTTTCGTATTGGCTTCAATGTGGAAGGCATACCCGTGTTCGCCGGGCTACGTCACGCGCATACGTCATCCTCAGAGGCGTTTCGAACCGGAAGTTTAGCGGCAAATTTAAAATGTCACTTTATAAGTTAACCCGGCCGTATTGGCATGTGTTATAATGTTAAGATTTCATCATTGATATATAAACTATCAGACTGCGTGGTCGGTAGTAGTGGGTTTCAGTAGGCCTTTAAGTAAGTAATCAAAAACATCTGAAAGTGATGCTTGCACCCCCCAAACGCCGTTTTTTGGTTTATATCGATACTTTTTTCAGAAAAGTGATGCCAAATGAGTAGCGTGTGAGTATCGATATATCCATACCACAGGATCGATACGCACATCCCTAAAAAGTACGCGTTTGCGTATGGACAAGAGGCCTAAACGCAGAGATAAGTATGCGTTTATTAAGCATCTGGGTTCGTGCGGACATGGCCTGAGTCTAGCACAGGGGTGCACACACTTATTCAGCAGGCGAGCTGCTTATCAAATGACTAAGACGATGGATGGAGAGATTCCCTTCTTTTTTAATATATATATATATATATATATATATATATATATATATATATATATATATATATATATATATATATATATATATATATATATATATATATATATATATATATATATATATATATACCAATATTATCATTGCACTACTTCTTAACTGAATCTGGACTTTATATTTCTTCGACAACCTTGTGGTGGCTTCTATAGGACCTATCCCATGTGCTTTGGAAGGCATCATCACTCGTTTGATTTCATTGTATTTGTAATCGCCCACTCAGGACTTCTCCCGACTACCATCACTGACCTTCCCTTTTCAACCGTTTGTCATCAGGCTTTGGGACGCATTTTTGTTCTGGTTCCAGTTAAGGCTCTTAGCCAGGAATTCATCCGTGAGGTTAATTGGTGTGAGGTAGCGGTCGAGGTACAGGGGACTTGTTTTGGGAACTGTATCAACCCTGTGCAGGACTGCCGCTGCCCTCATTTCACAGCAAATGCATCTTTCCCTAGATGCACTTTAAAGTCCAACATCAAACCATCTGGAGAAGAAAGGACACATACCATTAAACCTGTACAGCTATATTTAGCAGCACCCTGGTGGCTTCATTGTTAGAAAGCCCACTGTTTAATATGTTTGTGTTTCACTGGTGAGAGTATTTGCTGAGCGCCGTTTTGTCTTACTAATTTCAGCGGCCCTTGAACTCACCGTTGTGTGGACTGTGACGCAACAATTTGTTTACATGTACAACTTTCTCCCACGCTGCCACAGAAAGACGTGTTTTATGCCACTCCTTCTTTGTCTCATGTTGTCCACCAAACAATTTATACTGTGCGTGAATGCACAAAGGTGAGCTTTGTTGATGTTATTGACTTGTTATGGAGTGCTAATCAGGAATATTTGGTCACTGCATGACTGCAAGCTAATCCATGCTAACATGCTATTTAGGCTAGCGGTATGTACATATCGCATCATTATGCCTCGTTTGTAGGTATATTTCAGCTCATTTAATTTATTTTACTTTATACGGGGCGGTATAGCTCGGTTGGTAGAGTGGCCGTGTGTCAGGTTCAAACACTGATGACATCTATTAATCAGACAAGAAGCAAGGAATCATGCGGAGACAGAGTTCAATTTAGCTCATGTGGAGAACGCATGGAGCTGCACACTTAGTCACAGTCTCGCCTTACGCTCTAAGGTACAGCTCCCGCGTCCCTCTCTTTATTCAGGAGTTCCACAGTCAACATCACTGAGGCCGCCTCTGAAAGGAGTGGTCACACATATCATGCAAAGCAGCTCCAGTACGCACAATACGTGACGGAATGTGCTGGTGTGCCTTGTGATTTCGCCTTGTCTCCGCTTTGTCTGCGTGCTGTCGTCTTATCTTCGTTGAGGTCGTTGAAGTCCTTGGCCTTTAGCGGGCTAAAACAAGAAGTTTGTGTCCTTGCACAGATAGAAAAAGTACAGCTTGAGCACAATAGCTAATAACTATAGCAACGGACCTTAAGCATACTAAAGTTGTGTGATATATATATATATATATATATATATATATATATATATATATATATATATATATATATATATATATATATATATATATATATATATATATACATGATTATTCTAACATCGGGCCAGCAACTTGAGGGTTCCAGGTTCGATCCCCGCTTCCGCCATCCTAGTCACTGCCGCTGTGTCCTTGGGCAAGACACTTTACCCACCTGCTCCCAGTGCCACCAACACTGGTTTAAATGTAACTGAGATATTGGGTTTCACTATGTAAAAGCGCTTTGAGTCACTAGAGAAAAGTGCTATATAAATATAATTCACTTCACACTTACTTAGGTCCTCTGTGTATTTATTTTATTTTGTTTCATTTTTGATTGATTGATTGATTGATTGAAACTTGTATTAGTAGATTGCACAGTACAGTACATATTCCGTACAATTGACCACTAAATGGTACCACCCGAATAAGTTTTTCAACTTGTTTAAGTCGGGGTACACGTTAATCAATTCATGGTCATTTGTCATGACGAGGGTTATTTCGCAACTTACTGCGGGGTCGTTCTCCCAGGAAGGCAGACGGACTACTCGGGACAAGGCGTGCAGGTAAAAACATGATTTATTCTTAACATAACTACACAGGAACAGATAGGAACTAAAACAAAAGAAAAGCGTGCCGGTTGCACGAGAGGCTAAAGAACATAAAACTTAATGCAGGAAACAAAAGCTAAGACTTAGCATAAACTATGGACATGAAACAAAAAACTCGCTAACTGTGGCATGAATAAACAAAACTTACTTTGACAAGGCAATGGAACGAGCATCAAACTATGGCAAGGAAAGAGCATGAAACAATCAATGCACAGAGCAATGTTGCCAGGCCGACTAACAAGCAACCACAAGCTTAAATAATCATCTCTTGATTAAAGCAGGTGCGTGTCCCGAACAAATGAGGCAGGTGAAACTAATGAGTCGCCATGGTGACAAAACAAACAAGGAAGCACACACAGGAACTAAAAGAGTCCAAAAAATAACAAAACCCATGATCCAGACCACAAACCATGACATAATTCATGACACGTTAGTTAGTGGGCGGCCGAGGGTGGAGTCGGCTCTCTTGGTTGCTTTGTTGGGTCTGCTCCTGTCTCTGGCCATGCTCCCCCCACCCCAGCAGACAATGGTGTGGAACACCGCAGAGGCCACCACAGTGTATGTTTTTTTATGTTGTTGTTTTTACTTTTGTATCTGTATGTTGAAATGATGTTTCCCTCTTACACACATGCTTATGTGTGCTATGGATATTAGTTTTTTTCCCCTTGGCTTCAGTCTGGACCCCAGGCTTAAACTGAATTTTTTTTTTCTCACCCCCTCCCTCCGGCGTTAACCTGTTTCTCACCTTTTTTGTAAGGGGCGCCGGAAGTAGGCAGACCCGTCAGCGATCCTGTTCTGTCTCCCTGCAATGTTTGTCTGATCTTGAATGGGATTGCACTGAAAATATTAATTTCCCATCGGGGATTATTCAAGTATTTCTGATTCTGATTATCTGTATGTAATATTGGCTACATTTCTGATAGTTGTTTGTGTGCCATGTTGTTCCAGACCACAGCAAACGTTACCCAGCTTGCAAAGATTGTAATAAATCCATTAGAAGAAGACAGCCTGACATTTCCTTTAACTTGGACACACACCTTTGGCCATTCTAAGACAGTCAATGATTTGTTAATCCTTTTCAACATATATATATATATATATATATATATATATATATATATATATATATATATATATATATATATATATATATATATATATATATATATATATATATATATATATCAATAGAATAATCTGTAAATACAGGATATTTAATGTTCGAACCGAGAAACATTATTTTTTGCAAATAACCATTAACTTAGAATTTAATGGCAGCAACACATTGCAAAAAAGTTAATACAGGGGCATTTTTACCACTGTGTTACATGGCATTTCCTTTTAACAACACTCAGTAAACATTGCTTGATGTACAGCTTAAGTTGTTCAACAGTCCGGGGGTCTCCTTTGTGGTATTTTAGGCTTCATAATGCACCACACATTTTCAATGGGAGACAGATCTGGACTACAGGCAGGCCAGTCTAGTACCTGCACTCTTTTACTACGAAGCCACGCTGTTGTAACACGTGGCTTGGCATTGTCTTGCTGAAATAAGCAGGGGCGTCCATGGTAACGTTGCTTGGATGGCAACATATGTTGCTCCAGAACCTGTATGTACCTTTCAGTATTAATGGTGCCTTCACAGATGTGTAAGTTACCCATGTCTTGGGCACTAATACACCCCCATACCATCACACATGCTGGCTTTTCAACTTTGCGCCTATAACACTTCGAATGTTCTCTTCCGCTTTGGTCCGGAAGACACGACGTCCACAGTTTCCAAAAACTATTTAAAATGTGGACTCGTCAGATCACAGAACACTTTTCCACTTTGAATCAGTCCATCTTAGATGAGCTCGGGCCCAGCGAAGCCAGCTGCATTTCTGGGTGTTGTTGATAAATGGCTTTCGCTTTGCATAGTAGAATTTTAACTTGCACTTACAGATGTAGCGACAAACTGTAGTTACTGACAGTGGTTTTCTGAAGTGTTCCTGAGCCCATGTGGTGATATCCTTTACACACTGATGTCACTTTTTGATGCAGTACTGCCTGAGGGAATGAATTTCCGTAATATCATTGCTTACGTGCAGTGATTTCTCCAGATTCTCTGAACCTTTTGATGATATTACGGACAGTAGATGGTGAAATCCCTAAATGCATTGCAATAGCTGGTTGAGAAATGTTGTTCTTAAACAGTTCGACAATTTGCTCACGCATTTGTTCACAAAGTGGTGACCCTCGCCCCATCCTTGTTTGTGAATGACTGAGCATTTCATGGAAGCTGCTTTTATACCCAATCATGGCACCCACCTGTTCCCAATTAGCCTGTTCACCTGTGGGGTGTTCCAAATAAGTGTTTGATGAGCATTACGCAACTTTCTCAGTCTTTTTTGCCACTTGTGCCAGCTTTTTTGAAACACGTTGCAGGCATCAAATTCCAAATGAGCTAACATTTGCAAAAAATAACAACGTTTTCCAGTTCGAACATCAAATATCTTGTCTTTGCAGTCTATTCAATTGGATATAGGTTGAAAAGGATTTGCAAATCATTGTATTTTGTTTTTATTTACAATTTACACAACGTGCCAACTTCACTGGTTGTGAGAGAGGATGATCTACCGCATTGTGATGTACATATCAACTTCTTCTGGAAAAATAACGAGGACATGACCTCAGCGTCCTCAATTGCAGTTACGGCCATGCCTGTTCTGTCTCGCTGTCAGTTTGTGGGTCCTTGACCTGGAAAACTTTGAAGACCACTGCAATAGATCGACTCATCACACTTATTCCTTTATGCAGTTAAGGCAATAATGAATAAATTGTATGATGAGTATCAATTATGAGTTGTGTCCTTTATCCCTGCACTTGACTTTGAGAGTTGTACCAATGCCCACTTGCATCTCCATTATGCACACTTGACAAGCATGACTAATGGAGGCATTAGAGCATATTTTGTGTTTTGGAAATTGCTTTACGCATTGCCAAATACGTACAGTTTTTTTTTTTTAATGAAGCAACATTGTAGTAAATTGCTGCTTTTGTATAGTTGGGATCTCCTTTTTTAAGAATTGCACACAGGAGGGTAGGATGAAAGGCTGCATGTCCCAGTTCAAAGAAAACAGTAGATTTAATTTCGGTGGATCAGTGTTTTTCAAACCTTTTTTGAGCAAAGGCACATTTTTTTGCGTTGAAAAAATGCGGAGGCACACCACCAGCAGAAATCATTAAAAAACAAAACTCAGTTGACAGTAAAGAGTCGTCGTCGCAATTGTTGGATATGACTTTAAACCATAACCAAGCATGTTTTTCCGCATCTACTTTGTTTTAGCAATCAAGAATATTTCAGTTGTTTGTATCCTTCTTTGTGGGGACATTGTTGATTGTCATGTCATGTTCGGATGTACATTGTGGACGGCCGTCTTTGCTCCACAGTAAGTCTTTGCTGTCGTCCAGCATTCTGTTTTTGTTTACTTTGTAGCCAGTTAAGTTTTAAAACATTTTTAAAAATTTTTTTTTTTATTAAATCAACATAAAAAACTCAAGATACACTTACAATTAGTGCACCAACCCTAAAAAGATTTAAATTCGGTGGATCAGTGTTTTTCAAACCTTTTTTGAGCAAAGGCACATTTTTTTGCGTTGAAAAAATGCGGAGGCACACCACCAGCAGAAATCATTAAAAAACGAAACTCAGTTGACAGTAAAAAGTCGTTCTCGCAATTGTTGGATATGACTTCAAACCATAACCAACCAAGCATCCCTATAGCTCTTGTCTCAAAGTAGGTGTACTGTCACCACCTGTCACATCACGCCCTGACTTATTTTGAGTTTTTTGCTATTTTCCTGTGTGTTGTGTTTTAGTTCTTGTCTTGCGCTACAGGGGCGGTACATTCCCCTGTACCTGCTCAATCAGCCTGAAGTGCCACCAGCTGTGCGGCCAGGTGGGGCCCAGCTACAAACCACAATCAGGTACCACAATATATATATATATATATATATATATATATGTATGAAATACTTGACTTTCAGTGAATTTTAGCTATATATATATATATATATATATATATATATATATATATATATATATATATATATATATATATATATATATATATATATATATATATATATATATATATATATATATGTATATATTATATATATACATTTATTTTATTCACATAGAAAAAAAATAAAATACTTGAATTTCAGTGTTCCGGTGGCTATCCATTAGATGGCAGTATTGTCCTGTTTAACTTCTCCGTTCATGATGAGTATATCATTTTGGCCACTGTGTTCAATGGAGAAGTCTGTTCTACAAAATGTACAGGCAACATACACCTTCCCCTTCATACTGTCCTGGATGAACTGAAATTCTTGTTTCCATTCGTTTTGGAACTTGCAAGCGTATTTCTTCATCTTGCTCGTCGACGGCGTCGCCATGTCTGTAATTTCCTCGTTCTTCTGCCTCGTCCCCTTGTTGTGTGCGCAGTTGTGCACTCTACTCTCTAAAAGCCCTAGATGTTATGACGTCATTGGGCAGGCAAGCTGTTTATATTGTGGGAAAGCGGACGTGAGAACAGGCTGTCCCCACTCAGTCTCAGGTCCGCATTGAGCTGGAGGGGGCGTGGCCTCCAGCTCCGGCTGAATACCGGGAGTTTTTCCGGAGAAAATCTCTGCCGGGAGGTTGTCGGGAGAGGCGCTGAATACCGGGATTCTCCCGCTAAAAACGGGAGGGTTGGCTCAAAGTAGGTGTACTGTCACCATCTGTCACATCAGGACAAGACTTATTTTGAGTTTTTTGCTGTTTTCCTGTGTAGTGTTTTAGATCTTGTCTTATTTTGGTGGCTTTTTCTCTTTTTTGGGTATTTTCCTGTAGCAGTTTCATGTCTTCCTTTGAGCGATATTTCCCGCATCTACTTTGTTTTAGCAATTAAGAATATTTCAGTTGTTTTTATCCGTCTTTGTGTGGACATTGTTGATTGTCATGTACGAATGACATGTACATTTTGGACGCCCTCTTTGCTCCCCAGTAAGTCTTTGCTGTCGTCCAGCATTCTGTTTTTGTTTACTTTGTAGCCAGTTCAGTTTTAGTTTTGTTCTGCATAGCCTTCCCTAAGCTTCAATGCCTTTTCTTAAGGGCACTCACCTTTTGTTTATTTTTGGTTTAAGCATTAGACACCTTTTTACCTGCACACTGCCTCCCGCTGTTTCCGACATCTACAAAGCAATTAGCTCCCGGCTGCCACCTACTGATATGGAAGAGTATTACACGGTTACTCTGCCGAGCTCTAGACAGCGCCGACACTCAACAACAACACATCATTTGCAGACTATAATTACGGGTTTGCAAAAAATATTTTTAACCCAAATAGGTAAAATTACATAATCCCCCACGGCACACCAGACTGTATCTCTCACGGCACAGTGGTTGAAAAACCCAAGACATAAGGAAGCAGATGCTCAATTATCAGCCCCGGTATAGGATGCTGTGCAGTCAACATGCAGAAAAAAGGGGAAGAAGGATGATGCTATGAACATGACTGATGGGAGCACAAATGGCTGTGCTGAAATGGCAGGGAAGGAGAGAAGAAAGGGGGAGGTGGGGGTAGGGCGGCAAATGGAGTCGAGGGACGATGCTGACAGCTAACGCGCCTACCTGTCCACCTATTCCTCGTTTTCCCGTCTTGATTTGCAAGTTCTCAGCGGGACACTTGTCTGGGATGCCTGGAAAAACAAGACAAGGTGTCATAAAACACAGCTGTAACTGGGATTTGCGTCTGTAATGACCTTACCGGAGATGTTCAGGGTTTGATGTTACAACAAATGGCTGTCAAGTGCAAGCTTGGAATGGTATTCATTACACTCAGATGCGGCCTTTCACAACACGGCCTGCGTGTCCTCTGCAAGTAGAAGCACACTTTCCGTCAACGAGTATAATGCAACTCATAACTTTGTGAACCTCGGACCTTCTCAGGTCAACAGTAGTATTGCATGCTTTTGGGCGGTGGGATTAGATGCACATTTTGAAGGAATATAAATATACAGTGCAGGCCAAAAGTTTGGACACACCTTCTCATTCAATGCGTTTTCTTTAATGTCACAACTATTTACATTGTAGATTGTCACTGAAGGCATCACAACTACGAATGAACACATGTGGAGTTATGTACTTAAAGGCCCACTGAAATGAATTGTTTTGATTTAAACGGGGATAGCAGATCCATTCTATGTGTCATACTTGATCATTTCGCGATATTGCCATATTTTTGCTGAAAGAATTTAGTAGAGAACATCGACGATAAAGTTCGCAACTTTTGGTCGCTGATAAAAAAAAAGCCTTGCCTGTACCGGAAGTAGCGTGACGTCACAGGTTGAAGGGCTCCTCACATTTCCCCATTGTTTACACCAGCAGCGAGAAAGCGACGATTACCCCATTAATTTGAGCGAGGATGAAAGATTCGGGGATGAGGAACATGAGAGTGAAGGACTAGAGTGCAGTGCAGGATGTATCTTTTTTCGCTCTGACCGTAACTTAGATACAAGGGTTCATTGGATTCCACACTTTCTCCTTTTTCTATTGTGGATCATGGATTTGTATTTTAAACCACCTCGGATACTATATCCTCTTGAAAATGTGAGTCCAGAACGCGAAATGGACATTCACAGTGACTTTTATCTCCACGACAATACATCGGCAAAGCTCTTTAGCTACGGAGCTAACGTGATAGCATCGGGCTTAAATGCAGATAGAAACAAAGTAAATAAACCCCTGACTGGAAGGATAGACAGAAAATCAACAATACTATTAAACCATGGACATGTAACTACACGGTTAATGCTTTCCAGGCTGGCGAAGCTTAGCAATGCTGTTGCTAACGACACCATTGAAGCTAACTTAGCAACCTCACAGAGCTATGCTAAAACCATTAGCTATCCACCTACGCCAGCCCTCATCTGCTCATCAACACCCGTGCTCACCTGCGTTCCAGCGATCGACGGAGCGACGAAGGACTTCACCCGATCATAGATGTGGTCGGCGGCCTGCAGACGGAGGAAGTCAAGGTGAGGTCGGCGGCTAGCGCGTCTGCTATCCATCTCAAAGTCCTCCTGGTTGTGTTGCTGTAGTCCGCCGCTAATACACCGATCCCACCTACAACTTTCTTCTTTGCAGTCTTCATTGTTCATTAAACAAATTGCAAAAGATTCACCAACACAGATGTCCAGAATACTGTGGAATTTTGCGATGAAAACAGAGCTTTTTGTACTGGATACAATGGTGTCCGAAAACTTCCGTTTCAACCATTGACGTCACGCGCATACGTCATCATACATAGACGTTTTCAACCGGAAGTTTCCCGGGAAATTTAAAATTGCACTTTATAAGTTAACCCGGCCGTATTGGCATGTGTTGCAATGTTAAGATTTCATCATTGATGTATAAACTATCAGACTGCGTGGTCGGTAGTAGTGGGTTTCAGTAGGCCTTTAAGCCAGTGCAAACCTGCGTTCCGGGCCAGAACGTAACGACCTGTTCCTGTACAGTAAGCCGAAAATCTTTATGCTATATGGACACTCTCTCTCTCTCTCTCTCTCTCTCTCTCTCTCTCTCTCTCTCTCTCTCTCTCTCTCTCTCTTCTCTCTCTGTGTGTTTCTCCCCCTCTGTGTTCATTGGTCTTGTGTCCCCTTGTCGTCTTCCAGCAGCATTCCTCCGTTCCCGCGTTACGAGCTGTGTGTCTCGTCTCCCCGTGTTCCCCTCTGGTTCCCTGGCTGCCCCTCTTGGACCCCGATTCCCCGCCCGCCCACAGACCTCCGAGCCTGCCTTGCCCTCTCTTGGACTTCCGCACCCCGCTCAAAACTTCCGGTAACACACTACAGATACTCGCCATACATAGTCACACCCATACACCTTTTGGATTAGTCACACTCCATTCCCTTGTTTATTATTATTGTTTAATAATAAATATAGAGCTAAACGACGTCCCTGCTGTCTGTGCCGTCTTCTTCCCCTGTACACGTAACTGAAGATTAGCAGATTAGCATTGTGAAAAAATCAAATCAAATCCCAATTCGGTAGTCTATATTTGTCCAATATATCACAGTGGCGATAACGAAAATGTTTCATCCCCAGGATTTTCAGAGCCTGCTTACAGACAGAATAGATTGGTTTCATTGAAGTCTTACAACCCTGAGAGCAGCTGATGGACGACACAGATGTGGTATTGTCATGGTTTAGAAAAATAATTTTGCAGCTTCTGTGTTTTAAACTCTGTCTGATATACCCAACATTTGCAAGATTTAGTTTAGCCGTGGAAATTACTTTCTTGACGTGCTTTTTAAATGGAAATTGAGTCGAGTTGAGTTGGAGTTTATTTGGAACATGCATGCATGCAACATGATACACCACATGTTGCAGTTTCTCTATTCAACATGTTTGAAAAGGAGTAGGAAGAAGCAGATCTTATTTAATCCCACCCCTTTTCCTTCACATTGCAGTTGCTAAAACTTTTGTTCACTTCCTGTTCTCAATTTATTCACAATATACTCCATAAGTAATAACAATAAAAATAAATGATAATTGGTGAAGTAAGTTATATTCCATATGGTGAGATGAGTAAGATTCTCAAGAAAATGAATAGATGGATGAAATACATTCAGAATGTTTATCATGGTTCTTCTTCTTTGTACTTTGTAAACACCTTAAGTTTGAAGAGTTTCCTGAATTGGATTATGTAGAGGTTGACATACACTTCACAGGAGCCAGGCGTGCAACGTTGAACAAAGTTATAGATTTGATCACCAGTTTTCTCTCCAGCAGGACGCGACTTTTCAGCCACGTCCGTATCCTCTCTCCTCCTGCTCCCGGCCGCTTACTGTTAAAGACAACAGATGATTGGATTAACACGTGCCACCTGTGAAATTTAATCACTTGCCAGCTGTGTCTCGCCGTCAGCCCATGCCGATGGTGCTCGTCCTCAGCACCATAGACAGAGGCGGTGACCTTTGCTCCTGCAGGCGCCCTGGCCACACCTCCCTCCACAGATTATATTAGTACATTGTGTGATTTCTTTGCTTAATCTATTCCATAATTTAATTCCACATACTGATATACTGAAGGTCTTAAGTGTTGTACGTGCGTACAAATGTTTTATAATACATTTTTCTCTAAGATAATAATTATCCTCTTTTGTTGAGATGAATTGTTGTATATTATTGGGTAGGAGATTGTAGTTTGCGTTGTACATAATTTTAGCTGTTTGCAAATTAACTATATCCAACATTTTGTATTATTCTAACTGATCTTTTTTGTAACACTGTTAATGAATGAAGTGTACTATTGTAGTTATTTCCCCATATTTCTGCACAATAACTCAGTTATGGTAACACTAGCGAGCAGTAGAGAATATGAAGTGATTTTTGGTCTAGAACATGTTTTGCTTTATTCATTATTGACGTGTTTCTTGCTACTTTTAGTTGTATATTTTGTACATGAGATTTCCAGTTCATTTTATCATCAATCATTACACCTAGAGATGGGGTTTCATTTACTCTTTCAATTTATATTCCGTCTTTTTGTAATTGTGTTTGACTTTTAAATGTAGAATGATTCCCAGGTATTTACACTCAGTTACAACACAAATCTTTTCTCCTGAAAAATCAGATATTCCTCTTAGTAAAAAAAACATACACTGTCTTTTTAACGTTTAAATATAGACATTAGTTGTACAGCCATTTGGAAACAGACTCCATAGTTTTAGAAAGTTATTTTGCTACTTCCTCCTTGTCCTTTCCATGTGAATAGATCACAGTATCATCTGCGTACATTTGTACTTCACATTCAGCGCAGTCATTGATGTAAAGACTAAATAAAATTGATCGATCAATCAATCATCCATCCATCCATCTTCAACCGCTTATCCGGAATCGGGTCGCGGGGACAGCAGCTCCAGCAAAGACCCCCAGACTTCCCTCTCCAGAGCAACATTTGCGACTTCCTCCTGGGGAATCCCGAAGCGTTCCCAGGCCAGAGAGGAGATGTAATCCCCCCATCTGGTCCTTGGCCTGCCGGGGGGCCTCCTCCCAGTGGGACGTGCAACAAGGACCTCCCTAGGGAGACGCTCGTGAGGCATCCGCACGAGATGCCCGAACCACCTAAGCTGGCTCCTTTCCAAGCGAAGGAGCAGCGGCTCTACTCCGAGTCTCTCTCGGGTGACTGCACTTCTCACCCTATCTCTAAGGGAGATGCCAGCCACCCTTCTGAGGAAACTCATTTCGGCCGCTTGTATCCGCGATCTTATTCTTTCGGTCATTACCCACACTTCATGACCATAGGTGAGAGTAGGAATGTAGATAGCTCGGTAGACCGAGAGCTTTGCCTTCTGACTCAGCTCCCGTTTCGTCACAACAGTGCGGCAGAGAGACTGCAATACTGCCCCAGCTGCTCCGATTCTCCGGCTGATTTCCTTCTCCATCTTTCCCTCACTCGTGAACAAGACCCCGAGATACTTAAACTCCTCCACCTGGGACAGAGTCCTGTCCCCTACCCGGACTGTACAAACCATCGGTTTCCTGCTGAGAACCATGGCCTCAGATTTGGAGATGCTGATCCTCATTCCAGCCGCTGAACACTCGGCTGCGAACCGATCCAGTGAGAGCTGAAGGTCACGAACCGAAGGTGCCATCAGGACCACATCATCTGCAAACAGCAGTGACGCAACCTTTAGCCCCCCGAGACGTATACCCTCTCCGCCATGGCCACGACTCCGCCTAGAAATCCTGTCCATGAAAATCACAAACAGGATAGGTGACAGAGCGCAGCCCTGGCGGAGACCAACCCCCACTGGAAACGGATCCGACTTACATCCAAGCACCCGGACACAACTCTCGCTTTGGTTGTACAGAGATTGGATTGCCCTCAGCAGGGTTCTCCTCACTCCGTACTCCCTCAGCACCTCCCACAAGATCTCCCGAGGGACGCGGTCATACGCCTTCTCCAAATCCACAAAACACATGTAGACTGGATAGGCATACTCCCAGGCCCTCTCCAGGATTCCCGCAAGCGTAAAGAGTTGGTCAGTTGTTCCACGACCAGGACGGAATCCACATTGCTCCTCTTGAATCTGAGGTTCGACTATCGGCCGGACCCTCCTTTCCAGTACCTTGGCGTAAACTTTCCCAGGGAGGCTGAGTAGTGTGATACCCCTGTAATTAGCACACACCCTCTGGTCCCCCTTTTTGAAAAGGGGAACCACCACCCCAGTCTGCCACTCCCTCGGCACTGTCCCAGACTTCCACGCAATGTTGAAAAGGCGTATCAACCAAGACAGCCCATCAACACCCAGAGCCTTCAGCATTTCTGGACGGATCTCGTCAACCCCCGGAGCTTTGCCACTGTGGAGTTGTCTAACTACCTCAGTGACTTCACCCCGAGAGATCGACGTCGATCCCCCATCATCCTCAGGCCCTGCTCCTATCAGGGAGGGTGTGTCTGATGTATTTGGGTTCAGGAGTTCCTCAAAGTGCTCTTTCCAACGCCCTACGACTTCCTCACTTGAAGTCAGCAAAGTCCCATCCTTGCCGTACACAGCTTGGATGGTTCCCTGCTTCCCCCTCCTGAGGTGCCGTATGGTCTTCCAGAACAGCTTTGGTGCCGCCCGATAGTCCTTCTCCATGGATTCCCCGAACTGCTCCCACACCCTCTGCTTAGCCTCGTCCACAGCCACGGCCGCTGCCCTTCGGGCCCGTCGGTACCTTGCAACTGCCTCCGGAGTCCCCTGGGATAACATACCCCGGTAGGACTCCTTCTTCAGTCGGACGGCTTCCCTGACCACCACTGTCCACCAGGGTGTTCGAGGGTTACCGCCCCTTGAGGCACCTAAGACCTTCTGGCCACAGCTCGCAGCTGCAGCTTTAGCAATAGAGGCTTTGAACACTGCCCATTCCTGTTCAATGTCCCCAACCTCCACAGGGATGGCAGAGAAGTCCCGCCGGAGGTGGGAGTTGAAGTCCTTCCGGACAGAGGACTCCTCCAAACGTTCCCAGTTCACCCGCACTACACGCTTGGGTTTGCCAGGTCTGTCCAGAGGTTTCCCCCGCCATCTAACCCAACTCACCACCAGATGGTGATCAGTTGACAGTTCAGCCCCTCTCTTCACCCGAGTGTCCAAAACATACGGCCTCAGATCAGCTGATACGATTACAAAATCGATCATTGATCTTTGGCCTAGGGTGCTCTGGTACCAGGTACACCTATGAGCATCCTTATGCTTGAACATGGTGTTTGTTATCGCAAGTCCGTGACTAGCACAGAAGTCCAATAACAATCCACCACTCAGGTTCAGATCAGGGAGACCGTTCCTCCCAATCACGCCAGTCCAAGTATCACTGTCATTGCCCACGTGCGCGTTGAAGTCCCCCAGCAAGACTATGGAATCCCCTGCCGGTGCCCCATACAGGACCCCATGCAAGGTATCCAAGAAGGCTGAATACTCTGAACTCCTGTTTGGTGCGTATGCACAAACAACAGTCAGAGTTTTCCCCCCTCCAACCCTAAGGCGAAGGGAGGCGACCCTCGTGTCCACTGGGGTGAACTCCAACGTACAGGCACTCAGCCGGGGACTCGTGAGTATCCCCACACCCGCCTGTGCCCTCACGCCCTGAGCAACTCCAGAAGTGAACAAGGTCCATCCCTTGTCCAGGAGTGTGGTTTCAGAGCCCTTGCTATGCGTAGAGGTAAGCCCCACCAGATCCAACCGGTAGCGCTCCACCTCTCGCACCAGCTCAGGCTCCTTCCCCACCAGCGTAGAGACGTTCCACGTCCCGAAAGTCAGCCTCTGCTGCCCCGAATTGGTCCGTCCGGAGCCTCCACTTTCACTGCCATCCACTTGGCAGCGCACCCGATCAATCAATCAATCAAAGTTTATTTGCCGTATTTTTCGGACTATAAGGCGCACTTGAAATCCTTTCATTTAGTCAAAAATGGACAGTGCGCCTTATAACCCGGTGCGCCTGATGTACGGCATGATTGTGGTTGTGCTTACCGACCTTGAAGCAACCTTATTTGGTACATGTTGTAATGATAAGTGTGACCAGTAGATGGCAGTCACACATAAGAGATATGCCAGTAAACAACACCAAAACTTGCAATGTTCCATTGAGAATATTACAACATTCAAACGTTCAAAAATCTGTCAAAATGTTTTTAGTACGACTTCGGTAAACTATGAAGCCGCACCGCTTGATGGATTGTCGGCGCATTAAACATACGAGTATTATTATGGTGTGTGTATAAGGAACGCAAAATGGCACCTTTTACGTCATTAGTATTAGTATTACTTTTCATTCTCAGAAATTTTTTTCATATTTACCATAAACATGCATAAACACTTTCAGTTACAGCTTGGTAAAGTTTTTTCTCCCCGGTTGCTTTGGTGAATCGTAGAATCAGTGCTCCTTTGATCATGAATTGATTTACATGGACCCCGACATAAACAAGTTGAAAAACTTATTCGGGTGTTACCATTTAGTGGTCAATTGTATGGAATATGTACTGTACTATGCAATCTACTAATAAGAGTTTCAATCAATCAATCAAAAGGCTTTTAATTGTGGTCTTTACTCAGAGTGAACATACTCAGATCAGCTGTTCAAGAATCCGGCACTCACTCTAATTTAGGGTGAGTCAACTCAGACTTTAGGTTTGGAGTCAAGAGTTTCTGGAACCTCCAACCTGAATACCTACGATATTTCAGCTCATTTATTCAATCTACTTTGATAATAAGGTTATTATATAAACAATGTAAGTCACACAGTGTGTTGTACAGATGAATAAATACCGTATTTTCCGGACTATAAGGTGCACTTAAAATCAGTGCGCCTTATAACCCGGTGCACCTAATGTAAGGAATACGTTTGGTTGAGCTTACCCACCTCGAAGCTATTTTATTTGGTACATGCTGTAATGATAAGTGTGACCAGTAGATGGCAGTCAAACATAAGAGATACCTGTAGACTGCACTATGACGGCAATATGCCTCAAGCAAACAACACTAACATTTTAAATGTTCCATTGAAAATATAGAATTTATCAAAATGTTTTAGTACAACTTTGGTAAGCCATGAAGCCGCACCGCTTGAAGGATTGTCGGCGCATTAAACATGCAAGTATTATTATGGTGTGTGTATAAGGTAAGACATATTATCTGGCGTTTTGTTTCGCAATATTATGAAAAAGCACCTTTTCTTACTTTCAGGTACCTGCTGATCTGCAATTGGGATCTGCATGAATCCTGAAAAATTTCCCGTGTCTGCGCTGAAGTCGATAAGCTTCTTCTTTTTCTCTATCTTTTTGTTATGTGACATTCATTCTCAGCTGTTGCCATTTCTAATACAAAAGTAGTGTAAAGTTCTTACTTATATCTGTCAGTAAACTCACCATGAAAGGGCTAAAACATACCGGTGTAGTGAGTTTACATTATTCACCCAAGGAACTTTAGTTATTAGAGTTCCGGTCGGACGATTTTTCACGGGACACATTTCTGGTGTGGTTATTTCCGGATGAGGAGATGCTGCTCCGATATTGATTGAAGTAAAGTCTGAATGTCATTAAAAGAGTTAGCTCCATCTTTTGACACTTCTTCCACTCCCGTCCTTGCACGCTACACCGCTACAACAAAGATGACGGGGAGAAGACGCTGCCGAAGGTGAGCCACGTAAATAAGACCGCCCACAAAACGGCGCATCCGGAAGCGACTGTCAGAAAGTGACTTGAAGATGATCTGTAAAACATCATCCATGCAACATTTTGACCAAAGAACTACCATTACATGTTATGCAGACCACAAGGAAGTGTTTAGCATTTAGAAAAAAATTATAATAATATGACTCCTTTAATGCGCCCTATAATCCGGTGCACTTTACATATGAAAAAAGATCAAAAATAGACCATTCATCGACAGTGCGCCTTATGATCCGGTGCGCCCTATGGTCCGGAAAATACGGCACATAATATCTAGTTTACAATAGAGGCGTCAAATCAGTTCTATCTCCCAAGTGGGTCATGACGGAAAATAATTGAGAATCATCGGTTTTTGGCTCAGAAAAGCCCCACACTCCATAGTGCTGCGCTTCAGTGGGTCTCAGGCTGGCTTCTTGTCGAAAATCTGAAGATGCCTCTAATCAAGTAGACCAGACCACAATGCGGGACGCAGCACTGAGGCACACCTGCAGCTGCTTGGCAATTAGTGGTGTTCACGAGCACAGCTGCTACAGCCGGAGTACGCTCCGTCATTCTTCTTTGAACTTCACCTTCGTTTTGTTACTAACTGTCCAATAGACTCAGTATGCCTCCCGTTTCTGTCCATACCAACAGCCAGTTCGTCTTGATCGGTTCTCCAGTATTGTTTTCTAGATAGATAGATAGAAGCTTTATTGGCATTGTACAACTTATACAACGAAATGTATTTTTGTAGACTAAAATAAAATATATATTTTGCTATTTTTCTCCCATGATTTGAACCCTGCATTTTATAATAATACTGCAGCTAAGTTATGGATTTTTCTGGGATCACAAGCTTCACATGCCGCCAAATAAGTTTAGCCTCGTCACTGCAGACCAATTAAATTGCCGAACGGTTCATGGTGGATCAATAGAATGGGGCACATAAAATCCAACGCACTCAACCGATCGTTCAGTCGGCCATTTAGCGAGTTATGGACTCACCCTCATCGTGGAGAAGACACGACCGAACGCACACGATGCGGCCCAATGTCAAAGGTGATCACCTGGCCATTGAATAGGGAAACAGCCGCGCCGCCGCATGGAACATAAATTCATAACTAGAAATGTCCGATAATATTGGACTACCGATATTATCGGCCGATAAATGCTTTAAAATGTAATATCGGATCCTTTTCGGATATGTTTACATTAATGTTTATTTTCATTTCTTGTTTCTTTTTATTATTACTATTATTATTATTATTATTATTATTGTATTTGTTATTCATTCTTGAATAGCTTTTTTGTTGTTTTTTGCAAAATTTGTTTTGTTTTTTTGTTTTTGTTTTGTCTACATATTCGAAATAAACATGAAACATGAAACATGGAAATTATCGGTATCGGTTTCAAAAAGTAAAATGTATGCCTTTTTAAAACGCCGCTGTGTACACGGACGTAGGGAGAAGTACAGAGCGCCAATAAACCTTAAAGGCACTGCCTTTGCGTGCCGGCCCAGTCGCATAATATCTACGGCTTTTCACACACACAAGTGAATGCAAGGCATACTTGGTCAACAGCCATACAGGTCACACTGAGGGTGTACCGTATAAACAACTTTAACACTGTTACAAATATGCGCCACACTGTGAACCCACACCAAACAAGAATGACAAACACATTTCGGGAGAACATCCGCACCGTAACACAACATAAACACAACAGAACAAATACCCAGAACCCCTTGCAGCACTAACTCTTCCGGGACGCTAAAATATACACCCCCCGCCACCTCAACCTCCTCATGCTCTCTCAGGGAGAGCATGTACCAAATTCCATGCTGCTGTTTTGAGGCATGTTAAAAAAAATAATGCCCTTTGTGACTTCAATAATAAATATGGCAGTGCCATGTTGGCATTTTTTTCCATAACTTGAGTTGATTTATTTTGGAAAACCTTGTTACATTATTTAATGCATCCAGCGGGGCATCACAACAAAATTAGCCTTAATAGTGTGTTAATTCCACGACTGTATACATCAGGATCGGTTGATATCGGAATCGGTAATTAAGAGTTGGACAATATCGGAATATCGGCAAAAAAGACATTATCGGACATCTCTATTTATAACCATTATCGGGCCCCTAAAGGCTGGATCGCCGCGCGCCGAACACAATTTTAGCGGTTTCAACGTGCAGGAGGAGAAGGACGAAGACCGCCCCCAATGACCTCTGGTAGGCTACTATATCTTGCGTTACAGTCACTACCTTTTCTTAAATGTAAGCGCCTGTGTAAATATTTCGGGTTTCATTGTGTACACCTGTGGCCTTCGGGCTGTGCGGCCAATATATGTTGTTTTTTTACATTCTATTTGTACTACAGATTGCAATTGATTTTGTTTTCTATGTATTCTACTTGATTTATAATCTATTCTCAATAACCTATGCTACAACCTATAGCATTATTATGTACACACTATCGTTCTTGTGGTAATCATCGGGCTAAATCTGGGACACCGGGTACTAAATGATGTGCAATCTCGTGGGGTTTCATATGGCAATAAAGTTCTTTCAATTTTTGAAAATAAAATTTGTCCAATGATTTGGTGGGTGTGGCTTATATTTAGGTGCGCTCTATAGTCCAGAAGTTATGGTACATTTTGAAACAGGGACAAAATATATTTTTTGCATTATTTTCCTCATACAAAATAACATTAATGCACCATTTGGTGTGTTTTTGTTCTTGGAGCTCTTAAGCAACTGACTGTGTAGAAAGTCTTTGCACTATGCGCTTCAGCATCCGCTGACACCTCTCTGTCAGTTTACATGGCCTACCACTTCATGGCTGAGTTGCTGTTGTTCCCAAACTCTTCACTTTTCTTATAATAAAGTTGACTTTGGAATATATAGGAGCGAGGAAATTTCACCACTGGATGTGTTGCACAGGTGGCATCCTATGACATTTCCATGCTGGAAATCACTGAAAGCGGCCCATTCGTTCACAAATGTTTGTAGAAACATTCTCCATGCCTAAGTGCTTGATTTTATACACCGGGCAAAGTGATTAGGACACCTGATTCTCATCATTTGGATGGGTGGCCAAATACTTTTGGCAATATAGACTATGTAATGATAACTTGAAATAAAAAAGAAAGCAGATACACGGAGAGGAAGAAAGAGAAGCCTTGTAGATTGTTATAGTAACAATAGGTTAAGTTTTGTCAGACAGCCGTGTGTTACCCATGTGTTTAGAACTATTTTTAAATGCCAGGCGATCGACTGACACACACTTCGGGGGCGGGGTCTGCTGGTAGCGGGGGTGTATATTGTAGCCCGGAAGAGTTAGGGATGCAAGGGATTCTGGGTATTTGTTCTGTTGTGTTTATGTTGTGTTACGGTGCGGATGTTCTCCCGAAATGTGTTTGTCATTCTTGTTTGGTGTGGGTTCACAGTGTGGCGCATATTTGTAACAGTCTTAAAGTTGTTTATACGGTCCACCCTCAGTGTGACCTGTATGGCTGTTGATCAAGTATGTCTTGCAGTCACTTCCATGTGTATGCAGAAGCCGCATACAACATGTGGCTGGGTCGGCACGCTATTTGTACGGTGAAAAAGCGAACGCGTCGACAGGTTGTAGATGACGCTAAAGGCAGTGCCATCACGGCACGCCCTTAATATTGTTGCCCGGGTGAAAATCGGGAGAAATTCGGGCAAATGGGCACTGAAATTCGGGAGTCTCCCGGGAAGGTTGGCAAGTATGCGTAATGGGCACCCCTGATTTAAACTTACACTATGTGCCAACTCTAGTAACCGACAAGGGAGCCAGTGATCGGAAGAGAAGAGCACAGCTTGGGAAATCAATAGGTCATGTCAATATAATGATTAGCAGGAAGACCGTAATCAACTTTGGATTAAAACTGATACAATAATGGATTTTGGATCTTTATCTCTAATTAATTTAACGCCATCTCTCTATGTCAGCTTCTTCCTTGTTGTTGACGGAGAGTGAGTCAAACAGCTGTTAGTCTTTGTCACCTTCTATGTCTCTCCGCTGGTGTGTTCTATAATCACATTGCCAACGCATACAGTCGTGGTCAAAAGTTTACATCACATGGACAAAGATAAGACCTTCTGGAGGAAAGTTCTGTGGTCAGATGAAACAAAAATGGAGGTGTTTGGCCACAATATCCAACAATATGTTTGGAGGAGAAAAGGTGAGACCTTTAATCCCAGGAACACCATACCTACCGTCAAGCATGGTGGTGGTAGTATTGTACTCTGGGCCTGTTTTGCTGCCAATGGAATTGGTGCTTTACAGAGAGTAAATGGGACAATGAAAAAGGAGGATTACCTCCAAATTCTTCAGGACAACCTAAAATCATCAGCCCGGAGGTTGGGTCTTGGGCAGTGGTAAAGGAATGGCTAAATCGGGATATAATTGTTATGGTTACAGAGGGGAGATGACGGCAAAGACATCGGGGTGCAGTATGTTCAAAGATTATTTATTATATATATAGTTAATATATATATAAACAATAATAATAACTACGGAAATGGAGTGTGAACTAATATCCAGAAGGGGTGTATGGTGGAAGACTATGTGAATGAATAATTAGCTGTTGAGTCTTACCAAATGTTGAAACGAGGAGAAGGAACAAGGCAGGAAGGCAGTCCAAGGGGCAGGCAGAAGGTCCAGGGCGAGAGATAGGCGTCAGAGTCCTTGTCCAGGCGAGGGTCGAGGCAGTCCAAAAACCACGGGGGAAACAACGGGAGATAACAAAGGGGGAGACTCGGGAAGGCACTGCGGGAGAACAACAAGGACTTCAGAACACGGAGGGGAAAACGCAGAGAGAGAGAGAGAGAGAGTATGAGGCTGTCACGGTTGGTAAAAACTGGTAGACCCAAATGCAGAAAAGACAAGTTAAATTAAAGTTCAAGGGTTATTATAAATAAAACAAGAGGGAAATGATGGAGCTCGTCGTCCTTGGCTTTGCGGTCCAGGAGGCTGAGGCTAGCAGGCTGAGGCAGGCACACACGGCAGGTAGGGAACTGAAGGCAAAGGAAAACAGGGGTAAGATGAGGAGCCAAAAAAACACAAAAATGGCAGATTCGCAAGATTATCCAAAGTGCTGGAATTCTAGGACAAACTGGCGAGAAGCGTTACCACATGTAGAAAGGTGAACGATATGGCGATCGCGCCGAGTTAAGTCCGAACATTTGTAGGCTGCAGGTGATGAGTTGATGGCAGGCAGGTGAGTGATTAGGGTGCTGGGATCAGCTGTGCCAGGCTGAGAGCTGGAGCCAAGCCTACGCCCAAAGACACACACAGAGACAAACAGACACAGACAGAGACTGTGACAAAGGCTTACGGTATCCAAAGAGGTAAACTAAGTTCCCGCATGGATCCTTGGGTCGACTGGTCCTTTATACAGCTCCCTCTCATCAGGTCCAGGTGCGCTGATTGCTGATCGCCCACAGCCTTGCCGGCATGTGGCCGTGACCTCCCGAGGTGCGGCAAGCAGAGCGCAAAGATGAGGGCGCATTGGAATGTGCCCTGGCCGTGACAAGAATTAAGGTTTTAGATTGGTCTCCCCAAAGTCCTGACGTAAACGTGTGTGGACAATGCTGAAGAAACAAGTCCATGTCAGAAAACCAACAAATGTATCAATCAATCAATCAATGTTTATTTATATAGCCCTAAATCACAAGTGTCTCAAAGGGCTGCACAAGCCACGACGACATCCTCGGTTCAGAGGCCACAAAAAGGGCAAGGAAAAACTCACAAACCAGTGGGATGTCAATATGAATGACTATGAGAAACCTTGGAGAGGACCGCATATGTGGGTGACCCCCCCCTCTAGGGGAGACTGGATGCAATGGACTTCGAGTGGGTCTGACATAATATTGTGAAAGTCCAGTCCATAGTGGATCCAACATAATAGTGTGAGAGTCCAGTCCATAGTGGATCTAACATAATAGTGTGAGAGTCCAGTCCATAGTGGATCTAACATAATAGTGAGAGTCCAGTCCATAGTGGATCCAACATAATAGTGAGAGAGTCCAGTCCATAGTGGATCTAACATAATAGTGAGAGTCCAGTCCATAGTGGATCTAACATAATAGTGAGAGTCCAGTCCATAGTGGATCTAACATAATAGTGTGAGAGTCCAGTCCATAGTGGATCTAACATAATAGTGTGAGAGTCCAGTCCATAGTGGATCTAACATAATAGTGAGAGTCCAGTCCATAGTGGATCTAACATAATAGTGTGAGAGTCCAGTCCATAGTGGATCTAACATAATAGTGTAAGAGTCCAGTCCATAGTGGATCTAACATAATAGTGTGAGAGTCCAGTCCATAGTGGATCTAAAATAATAGTGTGAGAGTCCAGTCCATAGTGGATCTAACATAATAGTGAGAGAGTCCAGTCCATAGTGGATCTAACATAATAGTGAGAGTCCAGTCCATAGTGGATCCAACATAATAGTGTGAGAGTCCAGTCCATAGTGGATCTAACATAATAGTGAGAGAGTCCAGTCCATAGTGGATCTAAAATAATAGTGTGAGAGTCCAGTCCATAGTGGATCTAACATAATAGTGAGAGAGTCCAGTCCATAGTGGATCTAACATAATAGTGAGAGTCCAGTCAATAGTGGATCCAACATAATAGTGTGAGAGTCCAGTCCGTAGTGGATCTAAAATAATAGTGTGAGAGTACACTCCATAGTGGATCCAACATAATAGTGAGAGAGTCCAGTCCATAGTGGATCTAACATAATAGTGAGAGTCCAGTCCATAGTGGATCTAACATAATAGTGGGAGTCCAGTCCAGAGTGGATCTAACATAATAGTGTGAGAGTCCAGTCCATAGTGGATCTAAAATAATAGTGTGAGAGTCCAGTCCATAGTGGATCCAACATAATAGTGTGAGAGTCCAGTCCATAGTGGATCTAACATAATAGTGTGAGAGTCCAGTCCATAGTGGATCTAACATAATAGTGAGAGTCCAGTCCATAGTGGATCTAACATAATAGTGAGAGTCCAGTCCATAGTGGATCTAACATACTAGTGTGAGAGTCCAGTCCATAGTGGATCTAACATAATAGTGAGAGTCCAGTCCATAGTGGATCTAACATAATAGTGTGAGAGTCCAGTCCATAGTGGATCCAACATAATAGTGTGAGAGTCCAGTCCATAGTGGATCTAAAATAATAGTGTGAGAGTCCAGTCCATAGTGGATCCAACATAATAGTGAGAGAGTCCAGTCCATAGTGGATCTAACATAATAGTGAGAGTCCAGTCCATAGTGGATCTAACATAATAGTGTGAGAGTCCAGTCCATAGTGGATCTAACATAATAGTGTGAGAGTCCAGTCCATAGTGGATCTAACATAATAGTGAGAGTCCAGTCCATAGTGGATCTAACATAATAGTGTGAGAGTCCAGTCCATAGTGGATCTAACATAATAGTGTGAGAGTCCAGTCCATAGTGGATCTAACATAATAGTGAGAGTCCAGTCCATTGTGCATCCAACATAATAGTGAGAGAGTCCAGTCCATAGTGGATCTAACATAATAGTGAGAGTCCAGTCCATAGTGGATCTAACATAATAGTGAGAGTCCAGTCCATAGTGGATCTAACATAATAGTGTGAGAGTCCAGTCCATAGTGGATCTAACATAATAGTGTGAGAGTCCAGTCCATAGTGGATCTAAAATAATAGTGTGAGAGTCCAGTCCATAGTGGATCTAACATAATAGTGTGAGAGTCCAGTCCATAGTGGATCTAAAATAATAGTGTGAGAGTCCAGTCCATAGTGGATCTAACATAATAGTGTGAGAGTCCAGTCCATAGTGGATCTAAAATAATAGTGTGAGAGTCCAGTTCATAGTGGATCTAACATAATAGTGAGAGAGTCCAGTCCATAGTGGATCTAACATAATAGTGAGAGTCCAGTCCATAGTGGATCCAACATAATAGTGTGAGAGTCCAGTCCATAGTGGATCTAAAATAATAGTGTGAGAGTACACTCCATAGTGGATCCAACATAATAGTGAGAGAGTCCAGTCCATAGTGGATCTAACATAATAGTGAGAGTCCAGTCCATAGTGGATCCAACATAATAGTGTGAGAGTCCAGTCCGTAGTGGATCTAAAATAATAGTGTGAGAGTACACTCCATAGTGGATCCAACATAATAGTGAGAGAGTCCAGTCCATAGTGGATCTAACATAATAGTGAGAGTCCAGTCCATAGTGGATCTAACATAATAGTGGGAGTCCAGTCCATAGTGGATCTAACATAATAGTGTGAGAGTCCAGTCCATAGTGGATCTAAAATAAAAGTGTGAGAGTCCAGTCCGTAGTGGATCTAAAATAATAGTGTGAGAGTACACTCCATAGTGGATCCAACATAATAGTGAGAGAGTCCAGGCCATAGTGGATCTAACATAATAGTGAGAGTCCAGTCCATAGTGGATCTAACATAATAGTGGGAGTCCAGTCCATAGTGGATCTAACATAATAGTGTGAGAGTCCAGTCCATAGTGGATCTAAAATAATAGTGTGAGAGTACACTCCATAGTGGATCCAACATAATAGCGAGAGAGTCCAGTCCATAGTGGATCTAACATAATAGTGAGAGTCCAGTCTATAGTGGATCTAACATAATAGTGGGAGTCCAGTCCATAGTGGATCTAACATAATAGTGTGAGAGTCCAGTCCATAGTGGATCTAAAATAATAGTGTGAGAGTCCAGTCCATAGTGGATCCAACATAATAGTGTGAGAGTCCAGTCCGTAGTGGATCTAAAATAATAGTGTGAGAGTACACTCCATAGTGGATCCAACATAATAGTGGGAGTCCAGTCCATAGTGGATCTAACATAATAGTGGGAGTCCAGTCCATAGTGGATCTAACATAATAGTGTGAGAGTCCAGTCCATAGTGGATCTAACATAATAGTGTGAGAGTCCAGTCCATAGTGGATCTAACATAATAGTGTGAGAGTCCAGTCCATAGTGTATCTAACATAATAGTGTGAGTGTCCAGTCCATAGTGGATCTAAAATAATAGTGTGAGAGTCCAGTCCATAGTGGATCTAACATAATAGTGTGAGAGTCCAGACCATATTGGATCTAACATAATAGTGAGAGTCCAGTCCATAGTGGATCTAACATAATAGTGAGAGTCCAGTCCATAGTGGATCTAACATAATAGTGTGAGAGTCCAGTCCATAGTGGATCTATCATAATAGTGAGAGTCCAGTCCATAGTGGATCCAACATAATAGTGAGAGAGTCCAGTCCATAGTGGATCTAACATAATAGTGAGAGTCCAGTCCATAGTGGATCTAACATAATAGTGAGAGTCCAGTCCATAGTGGATCTAACATAATAGTGTGAGAGTCCAGTCCATAGTGGATCTAACATAATAGTGTGAGAGTCCAGTCCATAGTGGATCTAACATAATAGTGAGAGTCCAGTCCATAGTGGATCCAACATAATAGTGAGAGAGTCCAGTCCATAGTGGATCTAACATAATAGTGAGAGTCCAGTCCATAGTGGATCTAACATAATAGTGTGAGAGTCCAGTCCATAGTGGATCTAACATAATAGTGAGAGTCCAGTCCATAGTGGATCTAACATAATAGTGTGAGAGTCCAGTCCATAGTGGATCTAACATAATAGTGAGAGTCCAGTCCATAGTGGATCTAACATAATAGTGTGAGAGTCCAGTCCATAGTGGATCTAACATAATAGTGTGAGAGTCCAGTCCATAGTGGATCTAACATAATCGTGTGAGAGTCCAGTCCATAGTGGATCTAAAATAATAGTGTGAGAGTCCAGTCCATAGTGGATCTAACATAATAGTGAGAGAGTCCAGTCCATAGTGGATCTAACATAATAGTGAGAGTCCAGTCCATAGTGGATCCAACATAATAGTGTGAGAGTCCAGTCCATAGTGGATCTAAAATAATAGTGTGAGAGTACACTCCATAGTGGATCCAACATAATAGTGAGAGAGTCCAGTCCATAGTGGATCTAACATAATAGTGAGAGTCCAGTCAATAGTGGATCTAACATAATAGTGAGAGTCCAGTCCATAGTGGATCCAACATAATAGTGTGAGAGTCCAGTCCATAGTGGATCTAACATAATAGTGTGAGAGTCCAGTCCATAGTGGATCTAACATAATAGTGAGAGTCCAGTCCATAGTGGATCTAACATAATAGTGAGAGTCCAGTCCATAGTGGATCTAACATAATAGTGAGAGTCCAGTCCATAGTGGATTTAACATAATAGTGTGAGAGTCCAGTCCATAGTGGATCTAACATAATAGTGAGAGTCCAGTCCATAGTGGATCTAACATAATAGTGTGAGAGTCCAGTCCATAGTGGATCTAACATAATAGTGAGAGTCCAGTCCATAGTGGATCTAACATAATAGTGTGAGAGTCCAGTCCATAGTGGATCTAACATAATCGTGTGAGCGTCCAGTCCATAGTGGATCTAACATAATAGTGTGAGAGTCCAGTCCATAGTGGATCTAAAATAATAGTGTGAGAGTCCAGTCCATAGTGGATCTAACATAATAGTGAGAGAGTCCAGTCCATAGTGGATCTAACATAATAGTGAGAGTCCAGTCCATAGTGGATCCAACATAATAGTGTGAGAGTCCAGTCCATAGTGGATCTAAAATAATAGTGTGAGAGTACACTCCATAGTGGATCCAACATAATAGTGAGAGAGTCCAGTCCATAGTGGATCTAACATAATAGTGAGAGTCCAGTCAATAGTGGATCTAACATAATAGTGAGAGTCCAGTCCATAGTGGATCCAACATAATAGTGTGAGAGTCCAGTCCATAGTGGATCTAACATAATAGTGTGAGAGTCCAGTCCATAGTGGATCTAACATAATAGTGAGAGTCCAGTCCATAGTGGATCTAACATAATAGTGAGAGTCCAGTCCATAGTGGATCTAACATAATAGTGAGAGTCCAGTCCATAGTGGATCTAACATAATAGTGGGAGTCCAGTCCATAGTGGATCTAACATAATAGTGTGAGAGTCCAGTCCATAGTGGATCTAACATAATAGTGTGAGAGTCCAGTCCATAGTGGATCTAAAATAATAGTGTGAGAGTCCAGTCTATAGTGTATCTAACATAATAGTGAGAGTCCAGTCCATAGTGGGGCCAGCAGGAGACCATCCCGAGCGGAGATGGGTCAGCAGCGCAGAGATGTCCCCAACCGATGCACAGGTGAGCGGTCCACCCCGGGTCCCGACTCTGGACAGCCAGCACTTCATAGCTGAACTGCACCAATTTTGTCAAGAGGAGTGGTCAAAAATTCAGGCAGAAGCTTGTGGATGGCTACCAAAAGCGCTTAATTGCAGTGAAACTTGCCAAGGGACATGTAAGCAAATATTAACATTGCTGTATGTATACTTTTGACCCAGCACATTTGCTCACATTTTCAGTAGACCCATAATAAATTCATAAAAGAACCAAACTTCATGAATGTTTTTTGTGACCAACAAGTATGTGCTCCAATCACTCTATCACAAAAAAATAAGAGTTGTAGAAATAATTGGAAACTCAAGACAGCCATGACATTATGTTCTTTACAAGTGTATGTAAACTTTTGACCACGACTGTACATCTCATGCACTGTACAGTGCTGAATATTTGGTGTGATATTAAAATCCATCCAGGCAGCATGCAATAGTGTAGAATTTAACCCCAGGCGCTGTCATTTCATAAAATAATCATACCTAAATAATGACCCTTGAGTCAAGAGGTTTTAGTTTTTAACATTTTTGCAGCCTTGGCTGTGCAGTTCAGAGCCACTGTGGGGAGCTGTGTGTCTTTGTGTCCTGCATGATGAGCCTCTTTTATGTTTGCACTTACAGCCTTCTTTCTTTGTCCACCTCGTCCTGTTTTCCCCTCCATATCTTTATTTTCCTTTCTTTCGCTCACATGCTGTGGATGTGATTGCTAATGTTAAAAGCTCACCAGTGCTCTGTGACCTTAGTGTTTTACAGCTCCGGAGCTCGGACTACCCATCTGCGGTGGTATGACGTGTGTGTGTGTGTGTGTGCAAGCGTGCGCGTTCGTGTGTGTGTGTGTGGCCACTATAGGACTATATTGTGTCATATATATACAAACCCCGTTTCCGTATGAGTCGGGAAATTGTGTTAGATTTAAATATAAACGGAATACAATGATTTGCAAATCCTTCTCAACCCATATTCAATTGAATGCACTACAAAGACAACATATTTGATGTTCAAACTCATAAACTTTATTTTATTTTTTTGCAAATAATAATTAACTTAGAATTTCATGGCTGCAACACGTGCCAAAGTAGTTGGGAAAGGGCATGTTCACCACTGTGTTACATGGCCTTTCCTTTTAACAACACTCAGTAAACGTTTGGGAACTGAAGAGACGCATTTTTTAGGCTTCTCAGGTGGAATTCTTTCCCATTCTTGCTTGATGTACCCGCACTCTTTTACTATGAAGCCACGTTGATGTAACACGTGGCTTGGCATTGTCTTGCTAAAATAAGCAGGGGCGTCCATGGTAACGTTGATTGGATGGCAACATATGTTGCTCCAAAACCTGTATGTACCTTTCAGCATTAATGGCGCCTTCCGAGATGTGTAAGTTACCCATGTCTTGGGCACAAATACACCCCCATACCATCACAGATGCTGGCTTTTCAACTTTGCGCCTATAACAATCCGGATGGTTCTTTTCCTCTTTGGTTCGAAGGACACTACGTCCAAAGTTTCCAAAAAACAATTTGAAATGTGGACTCGTCAGACCATAGAACACTTTTCCCCTTTGTATCAGTCCATTTTAGATGAGCTCAGGCCCAGCAGAGCCGACGGCATTTCTGGGTGTTGTTGATAAACAGTTTTCGCCTTGCATAGGAGAGTTTTAACTTGCACTTACAGATGTAGCGACCAACTGTAGTTACTGACAGTGGGTTTCCGAAGTGTTCCTGAGCCCATGTGGTGATATCCTTTACACACTGATGTCGCTTGTTGATGCAGTACAGCCTGAGGGATGGAAGGTCACGGGCTTAGCTGCTTACGTGCAGTGATTTCTCTAGATTTTCTGAACCCTTTGATGATATTACGGAGCGTAGATGGTGAAATCCCTAAATTCCTTGCAATAGCTGGTTGAGAAAAGTTTTTCTTAAACTGTTCAACAATTTGCTCACACATTTGTTGACAAAGTGGTGACCCTCGCCCCATCCTTGTTTGTGAATGACTGAGCATTTCATGGAATCTACTTTTATACCCAATCATGGCACCCACCTGTTGCCAATTTGCCTGTTCACCTGTGGGATGTTCCAAATAAGTGTTTGATGAGCAGTCCTCAACTTTATCAGTATTTTTTGCCACCTTTCCCAATTTCTTTGTCTCACGTTACTGGCATCAAATTCTAAAGTTAATGATTATTTGCAAAAAAAAAAAAAAAATGTTTATGAGTTTGAACATCAAATATGTTGTCTTTGTAGCATATTCAACTGAATATGGGTTGAAAATGATTTGCAAATCATTGTATTCCGTTTATATTTAAATCTAACACAATTTCCCAACTCATATGGAAACGGGGTTTGTATATACTGTACTGTATGTATTTACGTATGTATTTTGTGTATGTTTAATTTTCTACTTATTATGTACATACAATTGTATATGTAGTACATGTTTTGTACATTTATACAATACTGTAAACTGAATGAAAATAGGTTGAGAAATGAGCAAGATATGATTTATTTTCAATTTAGATGTGTTACCTTCATTGAGTACTTTGCTGTCCTTAAAAATGGCCAACTCACAGAACTTATTACTATGTGTGTGTACGGTCAAATCTACCTAGCAACAGCGGTCGGTCCTCACAACTACAGAAGTAAAATATTTTTTTTTACATTGTGTGTTTTGCATTCTGAAGTGAGGTTGCAACTCTCTACTCCCATCTAGTGCTAGATATATGTTTTTCATCCTTCTAGCTATAGTGGAAAGGGGGGCCCTCACAACCTACTGACCAAACGTGGGTCCACACAAAGTAGGCAAGACATGTAGGTGTGTGTGTGTGTGTGTGTGTGTGTGTGTATGTGTGTGTGTGTGTGTGTGAAAAGGCAGGTGTGGGTGTTATAAAAAAGAAGGTGGATGTGCAGCTGTGTTTATGTAAGGTCAAATATGTGTGTAGGGGTGGACATATCTCTAGTATGAAGTGTGTGTGAATTGATAATATTTTTGGGGGGATTCCAAATCCAAAATTTGTGAATCTTTAGAGAAAAAAATAAAACACTCTATGAAAACTTGTCGTTTATGGATAATTGACTGGGTGATTAAATCTACTGCATAGTTGCGGCAATTAAAACACAATATATGCTACACCAGGGGTGTCAAACTCATTTTAGATCGGGGGCCACATGGAGACAAATCTCCTCCCCAAGTGGTAGGGTTAGGGTTAGGGGTTAGGGTTAGGGTTAGGGTTAGGGTTAGGGTTAGGGTTGTTCTTTAAAAATAAAGAACAAGCACATTCTGAAAATGTACAAATCATAATGTTATTGTTGTTGGTTTTTTTGTTACACTTACATGTCGAGGTTGATAGTATTCTATCTTTATTTGTCGTTATTTATACTTTCTGAATAAATTATGTGATAATGTTCATCGGTCAACTCCATCCATCCATCCATTTTCTACCGCTTGTCTCTTTCGGTGTTAATTTTCAATCTATAAATTAAAATTTATAAAGAAGAATAAATAAGTAAATACAAATTAAAAAAAAATAAAACAAATAAAATAAAAAATGTACATTTAAAAAAAATAAAAAAATAATTAAATACATAAATGAATAAAAAATAAATAAATAAATAAATAAATACATAAATAAATAAATAAATACAACAAATAAAAAAATAAAAAAAATAAAATACAAATTTAAAATTAAAAATAACAAATAAAAAATAAAATACAAATAACATTTATATCAAAATCAAATTCCAGGATGTTATTAATGCAGTTTGCTCATTTTCCTCCACTGGTGCACTAACCTCATGTGTTTTTTTGTTTAGTTTTTTTACATAATAATCTACAAAGATACAAAGAATTGCCAAAATCTAGTGGACACATTTAGAACAGCAGTTTCTTTCATTCAAAAATTACGGCTCCTTTTTTATACACTGCAAAAAGTCAGTGTTCAAAAACAAGAAAAAAATTAAATAAAATTAGGGGTATTTTATTTGAACTAAGCAAAATTATCTGCCAATAGAATAAGAACATTTGGATTGTCAAAACTTTCCAAAACAAGTAAAATTAGTTAACCCAAAAATACCTTCAAATAAGTATATTCTCACTAATAACAAGTGCACTTTTCTTGGTAGAAAAAAAAAGAGACCTTTTTGCACAATATGTTGAAAAATATTCTTTAATTAAGTAATTGCTAGTGCCATTATCTTGATTTTTTTTTTTCATGCTTGAAGTAAGAAATGATTACTTTTAAAAAAAGTAGTTTCATACTTGAGCGTTGATGACACAGCTTTGCAACAGTTTATATTCTAGTTCCAAACATCATATACTCAATATAGGTCATAAAATTTCAGCAACAAGCTGTAATATCTTACTGAGATCATTTAGGACCAAAACACTTAAAACAAGTACAACACTCTAACATGAAATCTGCTTAGTGAGAAAAAATATCTTATCGGACAGAAAATAAGAAAATATCACCCTTATTTGAGATATTTAATCTTACTTAGATTTCAGTTTTTGCAGTGTACTTAGCAAACTCATCCCGCGGGCCGGATAACACATGTTTGCGGGCCGTACGTTTGACACCCCTGCTCTATACTCAACTTATATACAATGCTAATATAAGTAAAAGAGCAATAATACATGCACATACTTGTATAATATTCTGACACATCCCACACAAGAGTCTTTTGCAGAGCTCTCCTCATTATGTCTTCTCAGCAGCTAATGAGCCCCTCTCTTTACACACTCCACAAATAACATTATTCTGCATACACACTGTTTTCAGGCCGTAAAACAAAACAAAACTTTGCTGTTCATTTTCTACCAGCATACAGAAAAAAGAGGGAGGGAAAAAAAATAATTTTTAAGGTTGATTAAAACTCAAGTGTGTGTGAAGGGAGCTGCGGAAAAATAGGACTGTTGTTATTGTGGAAAGACCTCATTCTTCAGACAATAACCCGCCTATTTATTTATTTGTTTTACCCCAAAATGTTCTTCAATATTAAGGTTCATTTTAATTGATGTGTAATTGATGAAGTATTCTTTTTTTCTTTTTTCGTCCTGTTCAGCCACTCATCATATAGTTGATATAGATGCCCATAACTGCTGTACAGATTTACTTAGATAAGATAAGTGTGAGATACTTCTCTTGTTGCCTTATTTGAATTTGACTTTATTAAATGGATTTATTTTATTGTTTGGTGCAGCCGGGCCGGAGCAGGAGGGGATAGAAAGAAGAAAACAAAGGAAGTCAGAGGAGGAAATTGCAGAGACAAGAGGGGGATAAGACAGAAACAACAACAACAACAACAAATACGATATGTGCAAATATGATATGGAAAATTATAGCAAAGAAGCAGTTAGTGAAGTAAATATCAATAACACAGAAATGACAATGAACATTATTGCACTACAAATGGATAAAAAATAAAAAAAAACAATAGATATAGCACTATTGATAATGAATAATAATAAAAAGTACCTCAATTATTAACAATACAATTGTTTCAAATGCAATAATGCATATACTGTATGTAATGATAACTTGAATTGCAAAAGAAAGCAGATAAATGGAGGGGAAGAAAGAGAAGCAAACTGTTTTAACCTTGTAGATTGTTATAGTTAAATAGGTTAAATTTTGTCAGTGTGCCGGGTTTTACCCTGTATTAGGGGAACAGCGTTAATAAATGTTTGATGGAACGTGATTGCATGCATGAGTGTATGTATGTACAGTCGTGGTCAACAGTTTACATACACTTGTCATGGCTGTCTTGAGTTTCCAACAATTTTATACATTTATTATGGGTCTACTGAAGTGAAAAAGTGTACATACAGCAATGTTAATATTTGCTTACATGTCCCTTGGCAAGTTTCACTGCAATAAGGCGCTTTTGGTCGCCATCCACAAGCTTCTGCTTGAGTTTTTGACCACTCCTCTTGACAAAACTGGTGCAGTTCAGCTAAATTTGTTGGTTTTCTGACGTGGACTTGTTTCTTCAGCATTGTCCACACGTTTAAGTCAGGACTTTGCGAAGGCCATTCTAAAACCTTCATTCTAGCCTGATTTAGCCATTCCTTTACCACTTTTGACATGTGTTTGGGGTCATTGTCCTGTTGGAACACCCTACTGCGCCCAAGTCCCAACCTCCGGGCTGATGATTATAGGTTGTCCTGAAGAATTTGGAGGTAATCCTCCTTTTGCATTGTCCCAATTACTCTCTGTAAAGCACCAGTTCCATTGGCAGCAAAACAGGCCCAGAGCATAATACTACCACCACCATGCTTGACAGTAGGTTGGTGTTCCTGGGATTAAGTGCTTCACATTTTCTCCTCCAAACATATTGCTGGGTGTTGTGGCTCAATTTTTGTCTCATTTGACCACAGAACTTTCCTCCGGAAGGTCTCATCTTTGTCCATGTGATGTCAGATGAAACAAAAATTGAGCTGTATGGCCACAATACCCAGCAATATGTTTGGAGGAGACATTATGTTCTTTACAAGTGTATGTCATCTTTTGACCACAACTGTATATGTGTTTGTATATATACAATATGTGTATATATGTATGTACAGCCACTCCACCAGTTTAGAGGTTACCGCTCAGAGTGCCCCCACTACCACGGGGACCACGCTAGCCTTCACCTTCCACATCCGTTTCCAGCTGCTCTTTCAACCCTTGGTACTTCTCAAGTTTCTCATGTTTCTTCTTCCTGATGTTGGCGTCAGCTGGGAGTGCCACATCCATCACCACCACCCTTTTCTGCCCTTTGTCCACCACCACTATGTTTGGTTGGTTAGCCAGAAGCTGTTTGTCAGTCTGGAAGATAAAGTCCCACAGAACCTATATTAAAAAGTTAAAGTACCAATGATTGTTACACACACACTAGGTGTGGCGAAATTATTCTCTGCATCACCATTGATCACCCCCTGGGAGGTAAGGGGAGCAGTGAGCAGCAGCAGTGGCCACGCCCGGGAATAATTTGTTGGTGATTCAACCCCCAATTCCAACCCTTGATGCTGAGTGCCAAGCAGGGAGGTTATGGGTCCCATTTTTATAGTATTTGGTATGACTCGGCCGGGGTTTGAACTCACAACCTACCGATCTCAGGGCGGACACTCTAACCACTATATATATATATATATATATATATATATATATATATATATGTATATATATATATATATATATATATATATATATATATATATATATATATATATATATATATATATATATATATATATATATATATATTAATATATATATATATATATATATATATATATATAAATATATATATATATATATATATATATATATATATATATATAAAAAAATATATATATATATATATATATATATATATATATATATATTAATATAATATATATATTAATTATATATTAATATTAATTAGATTATCCAAAAAATAGTGCTCGATACCGTGGTAGAGCGTAATATGTATGTGTGGGAAAAAAATCACAAGACTATTTCATCTCTACAGGCCTGTTTCATGAAGGGTTTTCCTCAATCCTCAGGAGATTTGAAATCTGACACCCCTGCTCTTCCTCAATCCTCAGGAGATTTCAAATCTCCTGAGGATTGAGGAAAACCCCTCATGAAACAGGCCTGTAGAGATGAAATAGTCTTGTGATTTTTTTCCCACACATACATATATATATATATATATATATTGTTATGATTATTGGTCAAATTATGTGGTTAATGCAACCAGGCACAATTGATCTATTGGTACTTCATGTATATATTGTAGGTGTTGATTTGGACTGTAGTTTATTGTATATACAATATTACATCTTACTCATCATCTGCATGGAATGGTAGAAAAGATATGTCTGCGTGAAAACCCCCCCCAAAAAACATGTTATGTTCACGGCTCATGAATAATAATACATGGGATTCTTTAATGGCGTTGCATATTTTTCAAAGCAAAGGTTGTTTAGTGAATGTTTAAAGACTTGACATAATGAAAGGGAAACCGATTTTCCCAGTATATATATTTACCTCCTGCCACAAAAGGACCTCACTGCTTTATAGAAAAGAAGGCAGGAAAACTCACGTTGTGCTTGCTATCATGGAGGAACCAGCTGCGTGGGGAATAAAAACATCGCTGACGGCATGCAATTCATGAAAAGATGGGACGAGAGCCAGGCAATATTATGACTAAAACAGACCACAGTCGCATCGCTAAATATTAACCATTTCATATAACAAACAGAAAATACGACAGGGGCCTTGAAATGATCAGCACCTCCTCATCTAACCAGATAATTAAGCATGAGAACACTGACCTTGACAGAAAAATCAATGCAATAACATCTACTGACAATTTTTAACCCTTGTGTAATGTTCATATTGTTGTTACTCAGCCAGCGTTTGTGGGTCTGATGGAACCGTTGCGTTTTGTGGCTTCTAATGCCTCAAAATGAAACACTTTTATGTTAAAATACTGAACAGATGTTTACCTTATCTCAATAAACATCTGTTCAGTGTTTTTACATACAAGTGTTTGATTGTCAGGCATTGAAAGCCACAAAATGCAACGGGTCCGTCAGACCCACAAACGCTGGCTGAGTAACAACAATATGAACGTTGCACGGAAAATGTTTCTGCCAGTTTCTGCATCCCACAGGGATTCTTCTTTTGTGTTTCTACACAAGGTTGCAACATTGTTTGACAACACTGTCTGCTCTCATTTTCTCGCACATTTGACCCTCTGATGTTCTGTGTAACTACACTCTGTCAGACATACATCTTATATGTAATAGAAATGTGTAGGGGTATGGGGGGGGGGGGGGGTATGGTGTGTGGTCATTAAATATGTATTCTGATATATGCTGCCACCGCCATGCTTGACTGTCGGGATGGTATTGGCCTGGTGATGAGCGGTGCCTGGTTTCCTCCAAACATGGCGCCTGGCATTCACGCCGAAGAGTTCAATCTTTGTCTCATCAGAGCAGATGATTTTGTTTCTCATGATCTTAAAGTCTTTCAAGTGCGTTTTGGCAAACTTTTTAGTAAGAAATGGCTTCCGTCTGGCTACTGTACAATACAGGAGTGATTGGTGGATTGCCGCAGAGATGGTTGTTCTTCTAGAACAGTGTTTTTCTACCACTAGTGTGCCGTGAGATACAGTCTATGTAATTTCACCTATTTGGGTGCTCTCTAGAGCTCGGCAGAGTAACCATGTTGTACTCTTCCATATCAGTAGGTGGCAGCAAGTAGCTAATTGCTTTGTAGATGTCGGCAGGGGCGCCACTAGGGATTTTGGGCCCCATGAAAACAATCTTTACAGGGCCCCCAACACAGCGGCAACATTTTTTTGATGCTATTTTACATACAATTATGCATTTTAATGGTATTTTTGACTATCATTGCCATATTTTTGAAAGAAGAACAGCATCACAGTTGACATGTACAGTAGGGGAAGAACTGAGCACTCTGAATACAATGGAATTCATTTTGAGTCATTTATTTGCTGCACCACTGATTATTAAATTGGAAATAAACTCTTCCATGAAAAAATAGCAATTATAATCAGTGGAGAGAAAAAAATCTCAGCAAAAACAAAAATGCCATCAGAATACAAAATGGCCATATATGATTTCTCATAATTTAAGTAGAACTTAATATATGAAAGAATGGTAAATATATATATATATATATATATATATATATATATATATATATATATATATATATATATATATATATATATATATATATATATATATAATATAACCGTTATATTATATATATATTTACCAAAATGAGGCATCATTTGACTGGATTGATTATTTAACTAATATAGCAGTAAAATGTAAAAATCCAGAGTTTTCTTGAGCTAACATGGTGAGAAAAGTGAGCTAGCTTATTACCACAGACAGGGACAAAGTTAATATGCATAACTTTCCACCACAACTAACAAACCCACCTTTTTTTTGGAAATATTGGGTGACATATTGTTGACCCTTCAACTCCTTCTCCTCTCTTATTTTCTTTTCCTTTCTTTTTTGGCTGCCTGATGTTTGAGGCATACTGCATGCTGTCTCCTCCGCTTTGCCCGCTGTGGCGCTGTCTGTGACAAATCGCAGGTGCTCTACCTGCAGCTGATCCACTCGGACTGAACCATTTTACGTAAATAGAGGGGGGAAGGGAGGGCCCTGCAGGTGTTGATGCTTCCAAAACAAATAAAGGTATTGTTACCAGGACATGGAAAATAAAACAAGTGTGATTATATGTTAGTTAATAACTTAGTGTCATTATTTTTTCTGTATTATAATTTCATTATCATTAGGGGCCTCTATGGGCCCCCCTCCATCATGGGCCCCTAGAATCCGTCTCCTTTACCCCCCCTTTTTGGCGCCCCTGGATGTCGGTAACATGGTTTGTTGTGATCGCGATATGCAAACGACAGTGTGCAGGTAAAAAGGTCTCTAATGCTTAAACCAAAAATAAACAGAAGGTGAGTGCCGCTAAGAAAAGGCATTGAAGCTTAGGTAAGGTTATGCAAAACGAAACTAAAACTCAACCGTTTGCAAAGTAAACAAAAACAGAATGCTGGACGACAGCAAAGACTTACAGTGTGTGGAGCAGACAGCGTCCACAAAGTACATCCGTGCATGACATGAAGGATAGCGGCAACTAAAATAGTCTTGATTGCTAAAACAAAGCAGGTACGGGGAATAGCAGTCAAGGAAGACCAACAAAACAAGAAAAGCCACCAAAATAGGAACGCAAGACAAGAACTAAAACACTACACACAGGAAGACACCAAAAAACTCCAAATAAGTCACGGCGTGATGTGACAGTACTTTGAGACAATAGCTATAGTCATGCATGGTTGGTTATGGTTTAAGTTCTTATCCAACACTTGCGAGAAAAACTTTTTCATTTTTTCATATTTTCTGCTGGTGGTGTGCCTCCACATTTTTTCAATGAAAAAAATGTGCCTTGGCTCAAAAAAGGGTGAAAAACACTGTTCTAGAAGGTTATCCACTCTCCCCAGAGGAATGCTGTAGCTCTGACAGACTGACCATCGGGTTCTTGGTCACCTCCCCATATAGACTAAGATGAATATACAGAGACATGGCCCTTGTGAGGTGCTGCAAAGAGGAATGGGCGAAATTGCCCAAAGATAGGTGTGTCAAGCTTGTGGCATCGTATTCCAAAAAGGCTTGAGGCTGTAACTGCTGCCAAAGGTGCATTAACGAAGTATTGAGCATAGCCTGTGAATACTTATGTACATGTGATTTTTTCACTTTTTGTTAATTAATTTGCAAAATAAAATGAAAAAACTGAAAAAAAACTTTTCACGTTGATATTATGGGGTATATCATGTAGATGTTTGAGGACACAAATGCATATAATATATTTTGCGGGCTATAGAGTGTTTTCTATTCGGGCTCCAGTACCCTGGAATGTCCTCCCGGTAACAGTTAGAGATGTTACCTCAGTAGAAGCATTTAAGTCCCATCTTAAAACTCATTTGTATACTCTAGCCTTTAAATAGACCCCCCTTTTAGACCAGTTGATCTGCCGTTTCTTTTCTGCTCTGCACCCCTCTTCTTCGTGGAGTGGGGGGCACAGGTTCGGTGGCCATGGACGAAGTGCTGGCTGTCCAAAGTTGGGACCCGGGGTGGAACGCTCGTCCGTGCATCGTTTGGGGACGTCTCTAAGCTGCTGACCTGTCTCCGCTCGGGATGGTCTCCTGCTGGCCCCACTATGGACTGGACTCTCCCACTATTATGTTAGATCCACTACGGACTGGACTCTCACACTATTATGTTAGATCCACTATGGACTGGACTCTCACAATATTATGTTAGATCCACTATGGACTGGACTCTCACTATTATGTTAGATCCACTATGGACTGGACTCTCACTATTATGTTAGATCCACTATGGACTGGACTCTCACTATTATGTTAGATCCACTATGGACTGGACTCTCACACTATTATGTTAGATCCACTATGGACTGGACTCTCACAATATTATGTTAGATCCACTATGGACTGGACTCTCACTATTATGTTAAATCCACTATGGACTGGACTCTCACTATTATGTTAGATCCACTATGGACTGGACTCTCACTATTATGTTAGATCCATTATGGACTGGACTCTCACAATATTATGTCAGACCCAGTCGACGTCCAATGCACCGGTCGCCCAGGAGGTTGGGGGGGTGGTCCTCACATCTGCGGTCCCCTCCAAGGTTTCTCCATTGTCCCATTGGGTTGAGTTTTTCCTTGCCCTTATGTGGGATCTGAGCCGAGGATGTCGTTGTGGCTTTTGCAGCCCTTTGAGACACTCGTGATTTAGGTCTTGTGAGGAGGCGGGGCCGGAGGACCGACGGCGAGGCGTGCTGCGCTGAAGCCCGCTCCAAGATGGTGACGAGGAGGCGGGGACGGCGAACAAGCGGCGAGGCAATCGTGACCAGTGGCGGGGATCGCGCAACTGGTCACAATCAGCTAATGATCCCCTCGCGGTGTTTAAAGGCCTACTGAAATGAAATTTTCTTATTTAAACGGGGATAGCAGATCCATTCTATGTGTCATACTTGATCATTTCGCGATATTGCCATATTTTTGCTGAAAGGATTTAGTAGAGAACGTCGAAGATAAATTTCGCAACTTTTGGTCGCTGATAAAAAAAGCCTTGCCTGTACCGGAAGTAGCGGGACGTCACAGGTTGAAAGGCTCCTCACATTTCCCCATTGTTTACACCAGCAGCGAGAGCGATTCGAACCGAGAAAGCGACGATGACCCCATTAATTTGAGCGAGGATGAAAGATTCGTGGATGAGGAACGTGAGAGTGAAGGACTAGAGTGCAGTGCAGGACGTATCTTTTTTCGCTCTGACCGTAATTTAGGTACAAGCTGGCTCATTGGATTCCACACTTTCTCCTTTTTCTATTGTGGATCACGGATTTGTATTTTAAACCACCTCGGATACTATATCCTCTTGAAAATGAGAGCCGAGAACCCGAAATGGACATTCACAGTGACTTTTATCTCCAAGACAATACATCGGTGAAACACTTTAGCTACTGAGCTAACGTGATAGCATAGTGCTTAAATGCAGATAGAAACAAAATAAATAAACCCCTGACTGGAAGGATAGACAGAAGATCAACAATACTACTATCAGGAGACACCGAACCAAACACTGGACCTGTAACTACACGGTTAATGCTGTGCCACCTGTCGAAGCCTAGCAATGCTGTTGCTAACGACGCCATTGAAGCTAACTTAGCCACGGGACCTCGTCAGAGCTATGATAAAAACATTATCGCTCCACCTATGCCAGCCCTCATCTGCTCATCAACACCCGTGCTCACCTGCGTTCCAGCGATCGACGGCACGACGAAGGACTTCACCCGATCATCGATGCGGTCGGCAGCTAGCGTCGGATAGCGCGTCTGCTATCCGACTCAAAGTCCTCCTGGTTGTGTTGCTGCAGCCGGCCGCTAATACACCGATCCCACCTACAGCTTTCTTCTTTGCAGTCTCCATTGTTAATTGAACAAATTGCAAAAGATTCACCAACACAGATGTCCAGAATACTGTGGAATTTTACGATGAAAACAGAGCTGTTTGTATTGGATACAATGTGTCCGAATACTTCCGTTTCAACCATTGACGTCGCGCGCATACATCATCATACATAGACGTTTTGGCATGTGTTGCAATGTTAAGATTTCATCATTGATATATAAACTGTCAGACTGCATGGTCGGTAGTAGTGGCTTTCAGTAGGCCTTTAAGAAGGCGGCAGCCGGGGACGACGGGGGGAAGGGAGGTGGAGAGCCAGGAGTGCTGGAGGAGCGAGAGAGACTGAGCAAAAGACGCAGAAAAGCTGAAGAGACGGCCGAACGAGCAGCGGAGGGAGGCAAGTGCTGAAAAGCACAAAAGACTTTTGATATTGAAAAATAAACCAAGTCACAACCCTGCTCAAAGCCATGTTTGTCCTTGATGGTCCTGAGAACCCACCCGGAAGCAAAAGTCTTCCACAGGGCTATATAAGTAAACATTGACTGATTGATTGATTGATAATGTGACAAAATGTGGAGAAATTGGCGTGATGTGAATACTTTCTGGATGCACTGTATTTTAAAGTACAAAAAAAAATGAACCAGTGATTTGAAGCAGTCCTTAATTGGAATCACTGCAGAAAAATTCCCATATTTAATACTGAAGAGAGGAGCTTGGAAATGTCAGGCATTTTCTAAGATTTGTGGAACACTGGTATTTTAAAGGGGACCTATGATGATTTGAATCTGCATTCAAAACACTTCTTTGCGGTCTGGATAATAATTGGATATGCTTTGGTGTAAATATTGCTCCACGGTAACTTTTATAACTCGTTTATTTAATCTGTCTGCAAGATGATAGTTTGTGGAGGCGTTCTCAGATTGCAAATGAAAAACACGGCCCACGCGCTCCATAAGCATCATTTATTGCTTGACAATGTACACTGCGTAAATATATATCTTGAAGTAGTTTTTTCTCAAATACGGTCGAAAACAAGCTTTAAGGCCTACTGAAATGCGATATTTTAATTTAAACGGGGATAGCAGGTCCATTCTATGTGTCATACTTGATCATTTCGCGACATTGCCATATTTTTGCTGAAAGGATTTAGTAGAGAACATCGGCGATAAAGTTCACAACTTTTGCTCGCTGATAAAAAAGCCTTGCCTGTACCGGAAGTAGCGTGACGTCACAGGTTGTGGAGCTCCTCACATGTGCACATTGTTTACAATCATGGCCACCAGCAGCGAGAGCGATTCGGACCGAGAAAGCGACGATTTCCCCATTAATTTGAGCGAGGATGAAAGATTTGTGGATGAGGAAAGTGAGAGTGAAGGACTAGAGGGCAGTGGAAGCGATTCAGATAGGGAAGATGCTGTGAGAGGCGGGTGGGACCTGATATTCAGCTGGGAATGACTAAAACAGTAAATAAACACAAGAAATATATATACTCTATTAGCCACAACACAACCAGGCTTATATTTAATATGCCACAAATTAATCCCGCATAACAAACACCTCCCCCCTCCTGTCCATATAACCCGCCAATACAACTCAAACACCCGCACAACACACTCAATCCCACAGCCCAAAGTACCGTTCACCTCCGCAAAGTTCATACAGCACATATATTTCCCCAAAGTTACGTACGTGACATGCACATAGTGGCACGCACGTACGGGCAAGCGGTCAAATGTTTGGAAGCCGCAGCTGCGTACTCACGGCACCGCGTATCCAAGTCAAAGTCCTCCTGGTAAGAGTCTCTGTTGTCCCAGTTCTCCACAGGCCAATGGTAAAGCTTGACTGTCATATTTCGGGAATGTAAACAATGAAACACCGGCTACGTGTTTGTGTTGCTGCAGCCGGCCGCTAATACACAGCTTCCCACCTACAGCTTTCTTCTTTGCTGTCTCCATTGTTCATTAAACAAATTGCAAAAGATTCACCAACACAAATGTCCAGAATACTGTGGAATTTTGCGATAAAAACAGACGACTTAATAGCTGGCCACAATGTTGTCCCAAAATGTCCGCTACAATCTGTGACGTCACGCGCAGACGTAATCATACCGAGACGTTTTCAGCAGGATATTTCGCGGGAAATTTAAAATTGCACTTTACTAATCTAACCCTGCCGTATTGGCATGTGTTGCAATGTTAAGATTTTATCATTGATATATATATATATATACTATCAGACTGCGTGGTCGGTAGTAGTGGGTTTCAGTAGGCCTTTAACATGATATAGATTCACCCGGTCACAACATTAGGTAGACCTGCACACTCTCTGATCGATTCAGAGATTGTTAGAGAGGTTACAGCTGGGGCGAGTTCAATTAAGGGACTGACTGTAGACCAGACTGTGTGTCTTTCAGAACACAGGGATACAAAATGACACTCCAAAATATCATAGAGTGGCTTTAATCCAGCTGATGTACATCAACACTTCTACAACCCTTGAATTTTTGACCACTCCTCTTGACAAAATTGGTGCAGTTCAGCTAAATTTGTTGGTTTTCTGACATGGACTTGTTTCTTCAGCATTGTCCACACGGTTAAGTCAGGACTTTGGGAAGACCATTCTAAAACTTTCATTCTAGCCTGATTTAGCCATTCCTTTACAACTTTTGATGTGTGTTTGGGGTCATTTTCCTGTTGGAACACCCAACAGCGCCCAAGACCCAACCTCCGGGCTGATGATTAAACAGCCATTGCCTTTGATTAAAAACAGTTCAAAGAAAAGGTCTTAAACAGTTCAAAGGAAAGGTCGCCTGGAGGGAAGTCTGGTCCTGCTTCCTCTCCGCTTTGTAGTTCGTGGGTCAAGACGAAATATTTCTGTAGATTACAATACATCAAAGAAACGGAACACCTTTATGTTGCTTCCCATCCTACACAGTGGAGTTTTACAAGCCTTCTTCTTGGTAGAATCAAAGACAGCTTTTGTCTTCTCGCCGGGAACTCATTGAAACACAAAGTTTTGTGATAACTTAGATACAATTGTTCTGACAACTATAGGGTTGCGAGTTGCAATGTTACGTGATTCTATCAAATAAACAACCCAAGTAAGATAGATGCACATGGAGACGACGGAAAAAACCCCAAACATGGTTTAAATATCTTGACAAATATGAGAAATGTTATCTTTACAAAAGCAGGCAGTTTGGTCACACACCCTCATGCGTTCTGTAACTTCAAGGAAAGTAATTAGTGTTGTTGCGTAAGTGAGAATGACTAATAATGAGGCAACAAACCCAATGGCCTGGTAATATAATCGAAGTTCTTGCAGCACTTGTGAATTTGGAATAGGTGATTGCACCATACTGTGGCGCATATTATAGTTAAAATAACAGAAACTGGCTTCTGTTGTTTAAGTTGTCATTAGTGTTACAATAATCATGTATAAGTTATCACACAACTCTTATGCTTAAAGGCCGTTGCTATAGTTATTATCAATTGTGATGAAGTTGTACTTTTCTATCTGTGCAAAGGGACAACATGCAATCTTGGATTGCGGGTCGTCTCGTATCAGTGTTTGTGTCCAGACCCGGCCTGCTGACTGCCAAGGGCGAACATCGAGTACCTTGACGCAGACAAAGCAGAGACAGGGCAATATCACGAGTGTCAGCACATTTCCATTTCTGAATAATCATATATTGTGTCCAACTGGGGCTGCTGAAATGACCCCCCTTCCTTCAGAAGCAGTCTCAGTGATGGAACCAGGGACCTCCCAAATAAATAGAGGAGCACGTGGGACTGTAATAAAAAAGCTATAGTTAAATGTTGTCCATTGTCAGAACAATTGTATCTAAGTTATCACAAAACCTTCTGGTTCCATGAGTTCCCGGCAAGAGGACAAAAGCTGTCTTTGATCCTACAAAGCAAAAGGCTTGTAAAACTCCACTGTGTACGATGGGAGAAGACAGAAGGGGTTCAGTTTATTTGATCTATTGTAATCCACAGGAATATCTAATTTTGACCTGGGATCTACAAAGCGGAGAGGAAGCAGGACCTGACGCAAGCTCCAGGCATCTTTTCTTTGAACTGTTTTGTGACCAAGAGCGACGGCTGTTTACGACCCCCCCTCCCTTTAGAAACAGCTGATACTATGTAATCAGGGAAAGTCCAAATAAAAGAGGAGGCGTAGAATTGGGGGACGACACTGTACAAGAGAGTACAGGTGTACACGCTCTCCTCATTGAGCTAAATTGAACCCTGTCTCTGTTTAATTCCTTGCTTCTTGTCTGTTTAATAGATGCCATCGGTGTTTGAACCTGACATCCATATATTTAAGACACATATTGTTGTTTTTCAATCAATAAATCAATCAACGTTTATTTATATATCCCTTAATCACAATTGTCTCAAAGGTCTGCACAAGCCACAACGACATCAGTTTTTGTTTACGAACCGTATCAACGTGTCAGCTTTTTTTCACTACATGAAGCCTTTATCTCTATTTTTACATTTTCATAGAGAGAGGTATTTTTATTAATTTATGTACATTAACGTGCAATACATGTATGCCGTGGCGCGGTTGGTAGAGTGGCCGTGCCAGCAACCTGAGGGTTCCTGGTTCAATCCCCAGCTTCTACCAACCTTGTCACGTCCGTTGTGTCCTTGAGCAAGACACTTCACCCTTGCTCCTGATGGATCGTGGTTAGCGCCTTGCATGGCAGCTCCCGCCATCAGTGTGTGAATGTGTGTGTGGATGGGTGAATGTGGAAATAGTGTCAAAGCGCTTTGAGTACCTGAAGGTAGAAAAAAGCTATACAAGTATAACCCATTTACCATTTACTTTCAAAAATAAATCTGCAAAAAATGATATCCTGAATCAAACTTGGATTGCTTCTTTATCCAATTCAAGGTGTTATTGTTGCTTCTATTTAAGAATAAACTGCGAAAACCGGGAGAAGGTGTTAATTTACTGTAGGTGTCTTTGGCACATATGGCGAATGTACGGTATGAATTTGTGTGTATAGTGGCTGATGAGACTTTTAATTAATGGAAACTTTTCACTTCAAGTTAAACAGATGGATTGTTTCAGGGTGGCTATTCTTATACTGTATATTCTTGTTATTAAAAACACATTCTATATTTTCCGTTCTCTTCTGCTAAGACAGTGCCTCTCAAATACGTGGTGAGATATCCAGGGGCGCCGTGAATAAATGTACATTAGCTAGGTTAAAATATATATATATATATATATATATATATATATATATATATATATATATATATATATATATATATATATATATATATATATATATATATATATATATATGTATATATATATATATATATATTGGCAATTTGGCCACCTGCCTTGACTCACATATGAACTTGAAGTGCCATCCTATTCCTAACCCATAGGGTTCAATACGATGTTTGCAGCTATTACAGCTTCAACTCTTCTGGGAAGGCTGTCCACAAGGTTGCGGAGTGTGTTTATAGGAATTTTCCACCATTCTTCCAAAAGCGCATTGGTGAGGTCACACACTGATGTTGGTCGAGGAAGGCCTGGCTCTCAGTCTCCGTTCTAATTCATCCCAAAGGTGTTCTATCGGGAATCAGGTCAGGACTCTGTGCAGGCCAGTCAAGTTCATTCACACCAGACTCTGTCATCCGTGTCTTCATGGACCTTGCTTTGTGCACTGGTGCACAGTCATGTTGGTGATGTATGGCTTAGATGCAGCTGCTCGGGCATGGGAACCCATTCCATGATATATAGATAGATAGATAGATAGATAGATAGATAGATAGATAGATAGATAGATAGATAGATACATAGATAGTGTAGTAGAAAGTCCAAATCTTAAACAGGAACAAAAGTGAATTTATCACAAGAGTTTTATTTACTCATAATCAAATGGTACAAGGTTGGATTTGATTGCCATGCACACAGACAGTTTCTCCGGAGAAACTACGGTGGTCTCTTCTAGACGTTGGATGATGCGCCTCTGAGCAGGAAAAAAAGAAAAAGCCCCCAGACTTGGTCTAACTTGGTTATTTATATGTTTCCCTGGTGGGTCAGGGGCCAGCTGGTTTGGATCCGCTTACTCTGTAACATTCTTGGATCCCTTCGCCATAACAAACAATCAAGATATCTTGTACAATGTCAGGGCGACCGGACTTTGGCAGACTCGTCTACATGCTTGGCAATCTTCTCCTTCCATCTTATACATCAATAAAACAACAAAATAGAAAAGGTGAAAAGGGCAGACATTCTACTACAATAGATAGATAGATATTGACGGAACCAGATTTTTTACATACATCCATATTTAAGTGTTACTTCTTTACTTCCATAGTCATATTACAAAACAGCTAGTGTTTTACCAGTTCAGTCTACAAAGTACTGTGTGTAGGCCTTGAGGTATTGGAATGTAAACATTAGACATAACAACGAGGTGGGGAGGAGGGAGGGGAGATGGGGTAGGAGAGAACTTGAAGAAGGAAGCGAAGGCAGACCGGATAGAGCCACGCATCTGAATGGGTTGTGCAAGGCTGGTCTCATTATTGTCAAATATTTGAGAATAAACCACAAAATACCAACTACTGCCTGGTGATCAAATTTAAACTTCAGCTTATGTGCCATAGAAAGAACTTGGGAGTGACCAGCAACTTAAATTCCCTGGGAGGAAGAGCTGGTCAACGCAACAATAGATAGATAGATAGATAGATAGATAGATAGATAGATAGATAGATAGATAGATAGATAGATAGATAGATAGATAGATAGATAGATAGATAGATAGATAGATAGATAGATAGATAGATAGATAGATAGATAGATAGATAGTACTTTATTGATTTATTCAAGAGAGTTCCCTCAGGAAAATTACTAATAAAAATTCCAGCAGCAGTGTACAGAATTGAGATCAAATTTAAAAAGTAAAAAGGAAATAATGGGGGTATACATGGAAATAAAATAGAAAATATAACAATAAGAATACCAATAAAAAGAAACAATAAGAATAAAAATATAACAGTAAAAATAAGAGAGATAAACTATGCAGTAGTGACCATGTTATGAAAATGTATGATGAAGCTCTCTGCGTACTGTACGTGGGCTAATAGGAAGTTCACATGAAGTTCGGAGCTCTGTAGCAACTAACTGTGCAGAAAGTCTTTGCACTATGCGCTTCAGCATCCGCTGACCCCTCTCTGTCAGTTTACGTGGCCTACCACTCCGTGGCTGAGTTGCTGTTGTTCCCAAAATTTTCCATTTACTTTTCATAAAGTTGACGTTGGAACATTTAGGAGCGAGGAAATTTCACGACTGGGTTTGTTGCACAGGTGGCATCCTATGACAGTTCCACGCTCGAAATCACTGAGAGCGGCCCATTCTTTCACAAACGTTCGTAGAAACAGTCTCCATGCCTAAGTGCTTGATTTTATACACCTGTGGCCGGGCCAAGTGATTAGGACACCTGATTCTGATCATTTGGATGGGTGGCCAAATACTTTTGGCAATATAGTGTATATCAGTCCGTATAGCCTACAGACAAATAAACACATCTTATCAGGTTCTCAATGTTATTTCAATAAGGGGGGGGGCATGAAATAAATTAGGTCCCTTAAGAGCGGCATGACAGAAAATAATTTAGAACCACTGTGCTAAGAGCAGGTGCAATGCAGTCATTTTCTTGTTTCTTAAATGCCAGCGTGTCCTTCACAGAATGCAGTATTGCACGTTAGACCCTATTTGCGGTCGTAATGCTCTCTGAAGGTACACATGCTCTTTGGCGAATGTAACAAATAGAACCTAATGGTTTATAGAAATAACATGCCAGCAGCCGATAAGAGTTCTGACCAAGCTTTGCTATCAAGTTGGGAGTCTCACACCAAACGGCAGGCCAGAATAATTCTTCAGATAGGGATTGGTATGAGGGTTAACCTTAGCAGGGAGAAACAAACAAACAATCCCATTTCGTTGGCTCGGACCGGATTGGCTGGCTTCGCTTCAGACCGTGTTGGAAACAAAACGAAACACATGCATGCTACATCATTTATGGGAACCTGCTTACATAAGCAGCGAAACCATGTTCTCCTCACATGGTGAGGCTGGGACTCATGATTTTAAAATAGGCTATTGCTTGACATGCCCGTGTAAATGAAAATATATTGGCCAATATCGGTGTGTTCAACAACATTTGGCATTTTTATAATAACACAGAAAAGGGTCACCATTTGTCCCCGCATAATCACTTTAGAAAACACTGCATGCATGATTGACAGAGCTCATTAGAGGGCTCTTATTTTTCCAATCAGCCAAGTAATTAAAAATGGGCCTCATGGGTTACCCCCGTGTAATCTGGCCACAGCAGCTAGATCACCCATTGATAGGGGGAGAGTGATTTGCTGAACTCCCCAGAAATGTTCGCTTTAAGTCCGCTACTTGCCTGTCTTCATTAATTAAATAACCCCAACTGCTTTATGCTTTGAAATATTTGCACATATGCTTGGTTTACACTTAACAGAAACCGAGCAAACAACAGAGCGGAGCTACGATATTTTGTTTATTAACCCCTACCAACAAACAAAACATTTTGTTTCCACAGATAGTGTAAGGAATTTGATTAAATTAAATGAATACCAAACTGAAGTCCTCTAGAACAGAAGCTGTGGTACTAAGCTACTGCATCTCAGCAGGCATAGTATCAGAGATACCCTAAAAACACAATTCTCAACTAATTGTATTGCATTCTGGGATTTTTTTGGTGAAAACGCATAAAAAAAGTCGAACTCAAGTTAAATGTCTTTGAACCATGAAGAGTCGAAGAGTGGCTTTCGGCAAAATTGACCCAACAGTCAGAATTTGTGTAATTCTTCCTGGCAATGAGTGATAGACATTTGAATATACTAAGAACAATGAATGTTTCCCAGGTTTGTCTGTAAATGTTCCAGTAACTCGGGTCTTCAAAATGACTAATTTGGTGTTCTGGACTGGAAAACTTTCAATCAATCAATCAATCAATCAACGTTTACTTATATAGCTCTTAATCACAAATGCCTCACATCCTCGGATCTGGTCCCACAAAAAAACTCAATCCAACAGGAGCAATGAGAAACCTTGGTAAGAACCAGTGCAATGGATGTCGAGTGGGTACAGTTAATAATGTGAAAGTCCAGTCCATAAGGAGCATACTTGCCAACCCTCCCGAATTTTCCGGGAGACTCCCGAATTTCAGTGTATCTCCCGAAAATCTCCTGTGACAACCATTCTCCCGAATTTCTCCCGATTTCCAGCCGGACTTAAGGCACGCCCCCTCCAGGTCCGTGCGGACCTGAGTGAGGACAGCCTGTCGTCACGTCCGCTTGGCCAACCAAAAAGTCGTTACTTTTTGGTTGGCCAATGGTTTACGTTGTATTGCGCACCCTGACGGCAAGTGTGGGAGTCGGTTCTGAAGTATGAAGTAAAGAGACGTAACTTTGTCACCTCGCCTGGTTATTGACTCCAACCCAGAATATTACACTGCCCATACCTACACTAATTCAAAGGCTGTGCTACTGGCTGCAAAGCATTGCACTTTGAAATACAACAATGAGTAAAGAGGAGTGTTATGTGTGTATATGTGTAAATAAATGAACACTGAAATTCAAGTATTTATTTTATTTATATGTATATATATATATATATATATATATATATATATATATATATATATATATATATATATATATATATATATATATATATATATATATATATATATATATATATATATATATATATATATAGCTAAAATTCACTAAAAGTCAAGTATTTATTTTATTTATATATATATATATATATATATATATATATATATATATATATATATATATATATATATATATATATATATATATATTTATAAGAAATACTTGAATTTCAGTGAATTCTAGCTATAAATATACTCCTCCACCCTTAACCCCGGCCCCGCCCACCTCGACCCCCCCCAAAATCTCCCAAATTTGGAGGTCTCAAGGTTGGCAAGTATGATAGGGAGATCAGCAGGGGGATCCTCTTGCATGTCGACAAGTCAGAGCACCGAGACTTCACCGACTGATGCATAGAGGAGTGGTCCACACCTGGTCCAGACTTCATAATGTGAAAGTCCAGTCCATAAGTTACGCAGGGAAATCCTCTTGCAGGTAGACAAGTCAGCAGCGCAGAGATGTCACCAACTGATACATAAAGGAATGGTCCACCCCTGGTCCCATCTTAGACCAGCTTGCGTATCCTCTGTGGAAATTGATCCTCGGCCACCTGATAACCTCTCCACGCAGGAGAGTGAGGCAGAGCAGAAAAGAGGGGCGGAAGATCAACTGGTCTAAAAAAGGAGTATATTTAAAGGCTCCGTAGAGTTGCTTCTACGGGGGTAGCATCTCTAACTGTTACTGGTAGGGTATTCCAGAGTGCTGGAGCCTGAATAGAAAATGTTCTATAGCCCGCAGACTTTTTTGGGCTCTGGGAAATCACAAATAGTTCTTAGAGCGCAGATTTCTGGTCGGGATATATGGTACAATACAATCAGCAAGATAGGCTGGAGCTAGACTGTTTAGTATTTTATACGTAAGTAGTAAAACCTTAAAGTCACATCTTAAGTGCACAGGAGGCCAGTGCAGGTGAGCCAGTATAGGCCTAATATGATCAAACTTATCGAATCTATTAATGCTAGACATAGGGAGACCCGAAAATAACATGTTATAGTAATCGAGGCGAGACGTAACGAAAGCATGAATGTTGTCAAATGTTACAGGGGAACTGCACATTTTTGGGGAATTTGGCCTATTGTTCACAAGCAGTATGAAAGACATGGCAACAAATGTATTTTTCTTAATGCATTTTAACTCGTGAATAAAAATCAGCTTACAGCGGAGCCTCTATTCCGCCCAAAAAACCCAATACATTACCATCAAAAAACCGGCAACAATACTCCATTCACATTTCGTGACTTGAATACTAAGCAAGCATTAGTGATATTGTTATTATATGCGCTGACGCAGACAAACTATTTATAGTGGCGCTGTGATCACAGGCTTGTATGCCAATGTTGACATGATCTACTGATGAGCTGCTTCCTCGTTTTGATGCTAGTCAAACTTTATTTTGGACGCTGGTGAGCCGGATCCGGATATAGATGCCCTGATATAGATGCTGAAGAGTGCAGGGCCAAGAACCGAACCTTGTGGAACTCCACAAGATAGTAGTTAAAACCAACTTTTTGGGGCCATAGAATGAGTTCTTACCTTCATTTGAAATTTCAGAATTATACTACAATGGATGGATGGCCTGCCGATGGATTTGTTGTAGCAGCATTACAACTAAAGAAAAGGTCAGCCTGCAAACATTTTCATATGATGGGAATATGAAAAAAATATGGACTTCTCCTGTCATATTGACTCACGCAAAATGGGACGGACCAAGCAAGATGAGTGAAATTTGCAGCAATCATTTTAAATGTATTGTCGAAGAAAAAGGGTTTTGATCAAAGTGTCAGTGTGGATGGAAACAATGGAAAAGTCTCAAGTCAAATGTGATCTCGAAAATCAGGAGCACCTTCTATTGGGGAGAAAGACTGAGTAAGAACCTGTGGAAAAAACAGAGAAAGAAAAGCACAGCTGGCGATTAAAAACAAGAAAAAAAGAAGGTCAATCGTTCGTATTCTGTTTTGTGTCCTCTTCTACTGATGATTTTCTCAAGATGTTTGCAGAAATTCTGAACGAGCATAAGGAAACACAGGCTAAGGTGTCCATGGAAGAGGAGATGAATGAGCAGGGAAGTCCGGAAATGGCAATTCTTTTATATTTATTTTTTGCTCATAATGTTAACCATCTCGGTCTTGAAGTAACCATGGACCAGGGCGACAAAAACACACAATTAAGTGATCAAAATAATATTTTAACATGCCTCTATCCACACTGTCTATGCGGGGAAATGGGCTCCAGGTCTGTCAATGTCACACCAAAAAGGGGTGGCATATCGAGTCTGGTGATAAAAAAGGGGCGTTCTAAGTACAATTATTCCTCTCACAATTTCTTAAAATCTAATAGATTTTATGGGAATTGACTGTTTGATTAATTTCCAGGAGCAAATATTGCATAAACTGAAATTGTTTGTGAAACTTTGGTCATCTGGACGCTTAACATAATTTAGCTACAACCCCGATGCTAGTCCTTCGGTTACCCCTTGTGTCACCCTTACATTTACTAACATGTCTGTGAGTATAAATGGTTCTATGTCTATTGGTACACTAGAGGTTGCAGTGACTAATCGACTTTATGCGCCAAAATGACATTTTGAGTCTGAGGTCGACTAGCCGCTGATTGCGTGATTTTGACAGGACACAGTATTTTCTTCAGCACTGATGTGGGGAGGTAGGCTGCATGCAGGGAGCGTCACGACTCCGTTCCACCGGACACATGGACAAAGATAAGACTTTCTGGAGGAAAGTTCTGTGGTTAGATGAAACAAAAATTGATCTGTTTGGCCACGATACCCAGCAATATGTTTGGAGGAGAAAATGTGAGGCCTTTAATCCCAGGAACACCATCCCTACCGCCAAGCATGGTGGTGGTAGTATTATGCTCTGGGCCTGTTTTGCAGCCAATGGAATTGGTACTTTACAGAGAGAAAATCGGACAATGAAAAAGGAGGAATACCTCCAAATTCTTCAGGACAACCTAAAATCATCAGCCCTTGAGGTTGGGTCTTGGGCGCTGTTGGGTGTTCCAACAGGACAATGACCCCAAACACACGTTAAAAGGGGTATAAGAGTGGCTAAATCAGGCTAGAATTAAGGTTTTAGAATGGCCTTCCCAAAGTCCTGACTTAAACGTGTGGACAATGCTGAAGAAACAAGTCCATGTCAGAAAACCAACAAATTTAGCTGAACCAATTTTGTCAAGAGGAGTGGTCAAAAATTCAACCAGAAGCTTGTGGATGGCTACCAAAAGCGCCTTATTGCAGTGAAACTTGCCAAGGGACATGTAAGCAAATATTAACATTGCTGTATGTATACTTTGGACCCAGCAGATTTGGTCACATTTTCTGTAGGCCCATAATATATTCATAAAATAACTAAACTTCATGAGTGTTTTTTGTGACCAACAAGTATGTGCTCCAATCACTCTATCACAAAAAAATAAGAGTTGTAGAAATTATCGGAAACTCAAGACAGCCATGACATGATGTTCTTTACAAGTGTATGTAAACTTTTGAGCATAACTGTATATACATATAAATAAAATAAATAAATAAATACAAATATATATATATATATATATATATATATATATATATATATATATATATATATATTTATATATATATATATATATATATATATATATATATATATATATATATATATATATATATATATATATATATATATATATATATATACATGTATATGCACCCCGGGCTGGTGTAAAAGTTGTGTGTGCATAATAAATGAAAATAACATAACATTTACATATATATACATATACACATACATACAGTATATATATACATATACATATACATATAAACATATATGCATATACATATATATATATATATATATACTGTGGAAGGAGATGTGGCCAGCGCGCCTGCAGGAGCAAAGGTCACCGCCTCTGTCTATGGTGCTGAGGACGAGCACCATCGGATGGGGGCGAGGCATGTGCTGACGGCGAGACACAGATGACAGGTGATTAGATTTCCCAGGTGGTACGTGTTAATCTAATCATCTGTTGTCTTTCACAGTGAGCGACCAATAGCAGGGGGGGAGAGAGGATACGGACGTGACTGAAAAGATTTTGATAAAAACCTATGTACATTAAAAACTTTGTTAAAAACTGCACGCTTGGCTCCTGTGCCGTGTCTACAGTGGAACTGCTAGGAAGCAACTTCCACATATACATATACATATACACATATATTCAGTACATGTATATATATATATATAAATATATATATATATATATATATATATATATATATATATATATATACATCCATCCATCCATCCATTTTCTACCGCTTATTCCCTTCGGGGTCGCGGGGGGCACTGGAGCCTATCTCAGCTACAATCGGGCGGAAGGCGGGGTACACCCTGGACAAGTCGCCACCTCATCGCATACACATATATATATATATATATATATATATATATACATATAGTATACTGTATAAATGTATACGTGGTTACTTTGCATGCGGTTGGCCAAATTTTTTTAGCCCAATGCGGCCACCCAGTCAAAAAGTTAGGACACCCCTGGCTTAAAACATCAAAGATCCATTCGTGTGTGACTGTGTGTGTGAATGGGTTAATATAATGTATAATGCAAAGTGCTTTGGATATAGTTTCAGGTATAGTAAAGCGCTATATAACTATACACCATTTACCAAAGATGGGACAGAGTTGACATGCTACACAGCGAGGTCGGTTGAAGTTGACCCTTTGAAGGGAGCTGTTTGTAAAGTTAATTGCTATAATTTAAAGGCCTACTGAAACCCACTACTGCCGACCACGCAGTCTGATAGTTTATATATCAATGATGAAATCTTAACATTGCAACACCTGCCAATGCGGCCGGGTTAACTTATAAAGTGCAATTTTAAATTTCCCGCTAAACTTCCGGTTGAAAACGTCTTTGTATGATGACGTATGCGCGTGACGTCAATGGTTGAAACGGAAGTATTGGGACACATTGTATCCAATACAAAAAGCTTGGTTTTCATCGCAAAATTCCACAGTATTCTGGACATCTGTGTTGGTGAATCTTTTGCAATTTGTTTAATGAACAATGAAGACTGCAAAGAAGAAAGCTGTAGGTGGGATCGGTGTATTAGCGGCTGGCTGCAGCAACACAACCAGGAGGACTTTGACTTGGATAGAAGACGCGCTATCCAACGCTAGCCGCCGACCGCATCTATGATCGGGTGAAGTCCTTCGTCGCTCCGTCGATCGCTGGAACGCAGGTGAGCACGGGTGTTGATGAGCAGATGAGGGCTGGCTGGCGTAGGTGGATAGCTAATGTTTTTAGCATAGCTCTGTAAGGTCCCGCTGCTAAGTTAGCTTCAATGGCGTCGTTAGCAACAGCATTGTTAAGCTTCGCCAGGCTGGAAAGCATTAACCGTGTAGTTACATGTCCATGGTTTAATAGTATTGCTGATTTTCTGTCTATCCTTCCAGTCAGGGGTTTATTTCTTTTGTTTCTATCTGCAGTAAAGCCCGATGTTATCACGTTAGCTCCGTAGCTAAAGTGCTTCGCCGATTATTGTCGTGGAGATAAAAGTCACTGTGAATGTCCATTTTGCGTTCTCGACTCATTTTCAAGAGGATATAGTATCCGAGGTGGTTTAAAATACAAATCCGTGATCCACAATAGAAAAAGGAGAGAGTGTGGAATCCAATGAACCCTTGTACCTAAGTTACGGTCAGAGCAAAAAAAGATGCGTCCTGCACTGCACTCTTGTCCTTCACTCTCACGTTCCTCATCCACAAATCTTTCATCCTGGCTCAAATTAATGGGGTAATCGTCACTTTCTCGGTCCGAATCGCTCTCGCTGCTGGTGTAAACAATGGGGAAATGTGAGGAGCCTTTCAACCTGTGACGTCACGCTACTTCCGGTACAGGCAAGACTTTTTTTATCAGCGACCAAAAGTTGCGAACTTTATCGTCGATGTTCTCTACTAAATCCTTTCAGCAAAAATATGGCAATATCGCGAAATGATCAAGTATGACACATAGAATGGATCTGCTATCCCCGTTTAAATAAAAACATTTCATTTCAGTAGGCCTTTAAAGCTTGTTGTACGTCCACTTTTTGTTCTGTTTGATTCCTGAACATGACTTGTCAGTTGTCAGTGAGTTCAGATTGTTGTTCAGATTCCATCCGTCTGTGTTTTATAGTTTTGACAGGTGGTGTGGGTGGGGGGGGGGGGGGGATATGAATGATGTCATCAGCAAATAGTCGATGTGGACTTGACTTTCGTCTTGTTAGACAACTTTAACAAATCTGGAGCCATACAACCCCAAATGTGCACCGTGAATGACAGCTAACCAGTCTCGGGTGTGCCCTGCCTCTCTCCCAAAGTAAGCTGGGTTGGGTTGAACTGTCAATAATTACAAATGTTATCATTCTCAACAGATTCAGTGATAATGCTAGCTACTGTATGCATCCCGTGTCCCTGACGTATAATTAGTATGCAGTCAAATCCCTCTCTCAGCATCCCTGGCACGCGCCTCATTCATCCCACCAAAAGGAATACATCTTGTTTCATCACAGTAAATTGTGGGAATGCAACCATTTGTTCACGTGAACAAAAATCATTAATAATATTTGTCGTCAGTTGGCGACGTCATCTCTCGTGTTTTCCAGACTTAAAGGCCTACTGAAACCCAACTGACTACTACTACCGACCATGCAGTCTGATAGTTTATACATCAATGATGAAATCTTAACATTGCAACACATGCCAATACGGTCGGGTTAACTTATAAAGTGCAATTTTAAATTTCCCGCCACACTTCCGCTTGAAAACGTCTATGTATGATGACGTTTGCGCGTGACGTCAATGGTTGAAGCGGAAGTATTCGGACACATTGTATCCCAATACAAACAGCTCTGTTTTCATCGCAAAATTCCACAGTATTCTGGACATCTGTGTTGGTGAATCTTTTGCAATTTGTTTAAAGAACAATGGAGACTGCAAAGAAGAAAGCTGTAGGTGGGATCGGTGTATTAGCGGCTGGCTGCAGCAACACAACCAGGAGGACTTTGAGTCGGATAGCAGACGCGCTATCTGACGCTAGCCGCCGACCGCATCGATGATCGGGTGAAGTCCTTCGTCGCGCCATCGATCGCTAGAACGCAGGTGAGCACGGGTGTTGATGAGCAGATGAGGGCTGGCGTAGGTGGATAGCTAATGTTTTTAGCATAGCTCTGACGAGGTCCCGTAGCGAAGTTAGCTTCAATGGCGTCGTTAGCAACAGCATTGCTAGGCTTCGACAGGCGGCACAGCATTAACCGTGTAGTTACAGGTCCAGTGTTTGTTTCGGTGTCTCCTGATAGTAGTATTGTTGATCTTCTGTCTATCTTTCCAGTCAGGGGCTTATTTCTTTTGTTTCTATCTGCATTTAAGCACGATACTATCACGCTAGCTCCGTAGCTAAAGTGCTTCACCAATGTATTGTCGTGGAGAAAAAAGTCACTGTGAATGTCCATTTCGCGTTCTCGACTCTCATTTTCAAGAGGATATAGTATCCGAGGTGGTTTAAAATACAAATCCGTGATCCACAATAGAAAAAGGAGAAAGTGTTGAATCCAACGAGCCCTTTTACCTACCTTACGGTCAGAACGAAAAAAGATACGTCCTGCACTGCACTCTAGTCCTTCACTCTCACGTTCCTCATCCACTAATCTTTCATCCTCGCTCAAATTAATGGGGTAATCGTCTTTTTCTCGGTCCGAATCGCTCTCGCTGCTGGTGTAAACAATGGGGAAATGTGAGGAGGCTTTCAACCTGTGACGTCACGCTACTTCCGGTACAGGCAAGGCTTTTTTTATCAGCGACCAAAAGTTGCAAACTTTATCGTTGATGTTCTCTACTAAATCCTTTCAGCAAAAATATGGCAATATCGCAAAATGATCAAGTATGACACATAGAATGGATCTGCTATCCCCGTTTAAATAAAAACAATTCATTTCAGTAGGCCTTTAAGCGAACATGCGCGTTTTTGCACGACCAGTGACTGCCGGACGACAGGAAGGGAAAAAACACGGCGATTAAAAACTAAACACGTCAGAAAGATGAAAATCTTAAGTCGATTTGCAAAGTGGACCTTGATCTGGCTAGAATGAAGGTTTTAGAATGGCCTTCCCAAAGTCCTGACTTAAACGTGTGGACAATGCTGAAGAAACAAGTCCATGTCAGAAAACCAACAAATATACACTGCAAAAACTGAAATCTAAGTACGATTAAATATCTCAAATAAGGGTGATATTTGCTTATTTTCTGTCTGATAAGATCATTCTTCTCACTAAGCAGATTTTATGTTAGAGTGTTTTACTTGTTTTAAGGGTTTTGGTCCTAAATTATCTCAGTAGGATATTACAGCTTGTTGCTGAGATTTTATGACCTATATTGAGTAAAACATGCTTGAAACTAGAATATCAACTGATGCAAAGCTGTGTCATCAACACTCACAAGTATAAAACTACTTTTTTAAAGTAATCATTTCTAATTTCAAGCATGAGAAAAAAATCATGATGCCGAGCGCATATCATTATGTCAAGAAAATGGCACTAGCATTTACTTAATTTAAGAATATTTTTCAACATATTGAGCAAAAAGGTCTCTTTTTTTTCTACCAAGAAAAGTGCACTTGTTATTAGTGAGAATATACTTATTTTAAGGTATTTTTGGGTTCATTGAGGTTAGCTAATTTTACTTGTTTTGGAAAGTCTTGACAAGCCGAATTTTCTTGTTTTATTGGCAGATAATTTTGCTTAGTTCAAATAAAATACCGCTAATTTTTTTTTTTTTTTTTTCTTGTTTTTGAACACTGACTTTTTGCAGTGCAGCTGAACTGCACCAATTTTGTCAAGAGGAGTGGTCAAAAATTGATTTTGATCAAATTGATCTTGATCTGCAGCACAGACGTGATCGTGCTCGTTTAGCCACTCACCACCGATTTCACTTCAACATAAAACATTACGAATATCATAATAATTAAACCAACATTTTCCGTATTTTCCGGACCATAGGGCGCACCGGATTATAAGGCGCACTGCTGATAAATGGTCTATTTTTGATCTTTTTTCATATACTGTATTAGGCCCACCGGATTATAGGGCGCTTTAAAGGAGTCATATTAATATTATTTTTTTCTAAATGTAAAACACTTCCTTGTGGTCTACATAACATGTAATGGTGGTTCTTTGGTCAAAATGTTGCATAGATGATGTTTTACAGATCATCTTCAAGCCGCTTTCTGACAGTCGCTTCCGGATGCGCCGTTTTTTGGCGGTTTTATTTACGTGGCTCACCTTCGACAGCGTCTTCTCCCCGTCATCTTTGTTGTAGCGGTGTAGCATGCAAGGACGGGGGGTGGAAGAAGTGTCAAACTGTTTTAATGACATTCAGACTTTACCTAAATCAATAACGGAGCAGCATCTCCTCATCCGGAAACAACCACAACGGAATGTGTCCCCGTGAAAAACCGTCCGACCGGAACTCTAATAACTTAGGTTTCTTGGGTGAATAATGTAAACTCACTACACCGGTATGTTTTAGCGCTTTCATGGCGAGTTCACTGACAGATACAAGTAAGAACTTTACACTAATTTATAGTAGAAATGGCAACAGCAAAGGATGAATATCACATAACAAGAAGATAGAGAAAAAGAAGAAGATTATCGACTATTTTTCATTTACGCAGATCCCAAATACATATCAGCAGGTACCAGAAGGTAAGAAAAGTTGCTTTTGCATAATAAAACAAAACGCCAGATAATATGTCTTACCTTATAAACACACCATAATAATACTCGTATGTTTAATGCGCCGACAATCCATCAAGCGGTGCGGCTTCATACCTTACCAAAGTCATACTAAAACATTTTGATGTTAAGGTGACTCGTGCTACGATTCTCTCTAGTAGAACGTCTTGTTTCTGGCTCAGTAGTTAAAACATTTTCAATCACAATATCTGGGGCAGGTGGTACCTCTGACACTTTCTCAGCACTACAGCGCTGCTCTTCTAATTGCGAGTTGTTTATTTCAGGTAATATAACAACATTGGATGTAGTGTCTGGAAACAACACTAAGCTTTTCTCTTTCTCAACATTTAACACAGTATCTGGCAACCTGGCCCTGACCTGATCTAGTGCCTATTTACCATGTGACCAGTACCAACTAACTGTGTAGGACAGGGGTCCTGACGAATCTTGGACCACACCAGGAATCCATTTCGGTATGTATGAATACTTCCTGATAAGAATGTCGTCTCCAGATTTGAATCCTCTCTCTTTACAGAATGTGTCATGTCTTTTTCTGTTTCAGCTGCTTTTGTTGTACCCTGGTTTTCACGTCCGGAACAACCAATTTCAGGGCCGACCTTAGTCTGCGTGACATCATGAGTTCTGCAGGTGACAATCCCATTGTTGCATGAGGTGTGATCCTGTAGCTAAACACAGATCTCGATAACCTTGATTGTATTGTCCCTTCTTTTTTAATCTTGTTCATCCCCGTCTTTTAAGGTTTGAACCGCTCTCTCCGCGAGTCCGTTTCAGGGTGGGTGAAACGGGGCGGATCTCACGCGTTTGATGCCATTTTGTTTCATGAATGCTTTGAACTCTGCACTTGAGAAGCAAGTTCCATTGTCTGACACCGGCCTTTATGGTATTACAAAAATATTAAAGCTTTGTCTGAGTTTTTCAATAGTGATTTGAGAGGTGCTGGGTACACATCCGGTCGCTTTGAATGAGCATCCACAATCACGAGAAACATTTCCCCTAAGAACGGAACAACATAAATCCTTGACCAAAGTGATTCAGGGGTGTAAAGGTGCAGGGGCAGGAGCTTTTTGATGCCCCTGACATTCAGCAGATACCTGAATCATTTTCTCTACATATTGATCCATGTCTGGCCACCACATGTACGATCTGGCCAGTCCTTTCATTTCAGTCATTCCTGTGTTAGTTTGGTGTAACAATTTGAGCATCCCTTCTCTTCCTTTAGTAGGGATAACCACACAAGCTCCCCAGAGAACACAACCATCTCTTACGCTAAGCCCCATTTTTCTCTGGTTAAAAGGTTTCAGGTTTGGATCAGTTTCTGCAGGCAATCCTTTCAGGATGTATTCATGTACTTGTGATAAGACAGTGTATTTGGCATTCCAGCCTTCTATCTGATTTGCATTTATCAATGTCTCATCCAACATGTCCATCATCAATACCTGCTCGGTCCTCTCTTATGTCCTTAATTTGACAGGAACTGGCAGTCTGCTCAGGGCATCTTCATTAGCGTAATGTTTTCCCGGTTTATATAGAATGTTGTACTTGTATGCGCTGAGGTTTACAGCCCACCTTTGTACTCAAAGTGATCCCATTTGGGGAATTGGCTTTCCTCATTGAAAAAATAGATCAGTGGCTTGTGATCTGTGTACAGTCGTGGTCAAAAGTTTACATACACTTGTAAAGAACATGTCTGTCTTGAGTTTCCAATAATTTCTACAACTTTTATTTTTTTGGTGATAGAGTGATTGGAGCACATACTTGTTGGTCACAAACAATGTTCCGTCTAATTGTTCATGTGTCTGAACACATTAAGTGGAGCACATGTGAGCAACATCATACGTGGCAATACCAGCAGCACACCTGTCTCAAATCAATCTTTTATAATAACACTCAAATGAGAGGAGTCATTTTCATGAGATTATTTTGTAATATTAGTGATTTGGCCCACTTGTAATGAAAATAAAATAAATCTTGTTTTTCATAAGCTATGGATTAGTATTGTACAATATGTTTGAGTGGGGGTCCGGCTTTGGAAATCATTTGTACCCCTTTCAGAGATGACATTTAGTTTCCCTTAAACATCCTCATGTTGCACAATGAAATGTAAGCATAGGATGAAGTGTGCATTCCTGTAACTTTCTCTAGTAACAGCATTCCATGATTAATATCAATAAATTAACATTAATAATAAATGACAGTAGAATAAGCACACGTATGACTGAGGAGTCATAGTGTAACTTTGTGTGGTGTTTGAGTTGTCCGAATTTTTGTGTGGCCATAAACGCACCAGTGGCTTAGTGGTATGCGTGTTGGTGACAGATGACAAGTTGGTTTTGGCCTGGTTTGTACGGCAGAAAATGACTAGTTTTTCGAGATAGAAGTATTTTACTCATGTTTTTGGTGTGGTTATGGCCGAATATAAACAGTTTTGCTCAATAAAGTGATCGATATAATTCCTGTCCTCGAAGCATCTCGATAGATGTTAAAATAATTGAACGGTGTTCAATTGAACGGTGTTGACGAACACAGTTAGGGCCGCTTGTTGTCACTGTCACTCAGAGTTGCATTGCAAAATTACACATAATAAATGTGTTTATTTTGTTTAGAATTCAGATGGGATTTGATTTGGTGCGCGGCATATATTTGCTGTGCGCAGAGGACGCTTGAGCAGTGCACTATTGCGCAGGCGCACAACTTAGAGGGAACGTTGGTTACAAAAAACATTCATGAAGTTTGGTTCTTTTATGAATTTATTATGGGTCTACTGAAAATGTGATCAAATCTGCTGGGTCAAAAGTATCCATACAGAAATGTTAATATTTGGTTACATGCCCCTTGGCAAGTTTCACTGCAATAAGGCGCTTTTGGTAGCCATCCACAAGCTTCTTGCAAGCTTCTGATTTAATTTTTGACCACTCCTCTTGACAAAATTGGTGCATTTCAGCTAAATTTGTTGGTTTTCTGACATGGACTTGTTTCTTCAGCATTGTCAGGATTTTGGGAAGGCCATTCTAAAACCTTAATTCTAGCCTGATTTAACTATTCCTTTACCACTTTTGACGTGTGTTTGGGGTCATTGTCCTGTTGGAACACACAACTACACCAAAGACCCAACCTCCGGGCTGATGATTTTAAGTTGTCCTGAAGAATTTGGAGGTAATCCTCCTTTTTCAATGTCCCATTTACTCTCTGTAAAGCACCAGTTCCATTGGCAGCAAAACAGGCCCAGAGCATAATACTACCACCCCCATGTTTGACGGTAGGCATGGTGTTCCTGGGATTAAAGGCCTCACCTTTTTCTCCTCCAAACATATTGCTGGGCATTGTGGCCCATCAGCCAATTGTTTGTTTCAGAACATCAGATGTGTTTAGCAAGTCCTTAGCATTTTGAAATGTCTCTTCTTGTTCAGAATTCCATTTTGTGTAATGGCTCCAACCGAGTTGCCAGGTTTGAAAGGAACTTGTTATAGTAGTTTAACCATCCCAAGAACGATTTGAGTTCTGTAACATTTGTTTGGGGCTGGGTCATCTTGGATTGCTTTAACCCTTTTTTTCCACTGGGTTAATCCATTTTCCAAAATGGATTAACTCGCTGGAATAAAAAAGACAATATAACATACATCCATAAACGTGGACGCATGTGGAAAAGTGCAATATATTTATCTGTACAGTAACCTATTTATTTATTTATTTATATATGCACCTTATTGCTTTTTTATCCTGCACTACCATGAGCTTAAGTAACGAAACTTCGTTCTTATCTGTACTGTAAAGTTCAAATTTGAATGACAATAAAAAGGAAGTCTAAGTCTCTAAGTCTAAGTGTAGTCCTTGAGTGTCGACTCTGTACCCTAAGTACTCCACTTCATCCTAAATGAAGGTGCACTTGTTCCTTCTGAGACGTAGTCCAGCCTCTTTCAGTCTTTTTAGCGTAGTACCCAAGTTCTTGATATGATCAGCTTTGTCCACTCCACTGACCAAAATGTCATCTGGATACACTGCAACCAGGGAAATTCCATTTAAGAGACTCTCCATCGTTCTCTGAAATATGATCGAGCGGAGGCCACACCAAACGGAAGTCTGTTGTAGGTAAACAATCACTGTGAGGTACTTTTTGGTCCTCATCTATGAGTTTGTATTGGTAAGTGTGACTCATGTCTAACTTGGAAAACTGCACACCTTTAGAAAGTGCATTGAACAAATCATCCACTCTTGGTACAGGATATTGTTGAAGCAAAGACACAGTGTTGACTGCTAGATTGTAATCTCCACATAATCTGACAGTGCCCACGGGTTTCAGGATGGGTGCTACTGGTGCAGCCCATTCAGAATATTTCACCGCTGTGATAATATCATTTTCCAGCAACCTGTCAATTTCCTCATATACTTTTGCTCTCATAGCACAAGGAATCGACCTTGGACGGAAGAAGCTTGGAACAGCATTTCCTTCGTGTGGATGATGGGTTTGGTGCCTTTTATTGTGCCCAGCTCCTCCTTGCACTGCAAAAAAATCAGTTTTCAAAAACAAGAAAAAAAAATACAAAAATGAGGGGTATTTTATTTGTACCAAGCAAAATTATCTGCCAATAGAACACGAAAATGTGTCTTGTCAAGACTTTCCAAAACAAGTAAAATTAGCTAACTTGAATTAACCCCAAAATACCTTAAAATAAGTATATTCTCACTAATATGCGTACGTATATACGTATGCGGGCTCTGTACCGAGGATGTCGTTGTGGCTTGTGCAGCCCTTTGAGACACTTGTGATTTAGGGCTATATAAATAAACATTGATTGATTGATTGATTGATTGATTGACTAATAACAAGTGCACTTTTCTTGGTAGAAAAAAAAAGAGACCTTTTTGCTCAATATGTTGAAAAATATTCATAGACTAAGTAAGTGCTAGTGCCATTATCTTGACATAATGATATGCACTCGGCATTTAATTTCTTGAAACCAGGCAAAACTTATACTAAAAACTCATTTGTTGTTCTTAATGGAAAGGCAACAAGGCAGCCGCTTGTTACTCTCGCTCAGGCAAATCATATTGTCTAAAAATGCATTTTTCCATCGATAACATGACATCATCAAACGAAGTGCCTGCTCTTTCAGTCAATTAGTGTGCATATATACAGCCAGGCCCCCGTCCAAAAAATGTTTTAGTGTAATTTTGAAGAATTTATCAGAATGTGCATGAACTATTTCTGTTCAAAATTGTTGGAAATGTTAAATATTAACTGTCAGTTTACTGTACTACTATATGAGTACGTGTTTTCTATTGTTTTATTGAAAATAAAACAGCAAAGTCCATTAAGCTGTCATCTGTTTTAATTATGAGACAAAATTGTGTCAAAGTCATGATTTTTTTTTTCATGCTTGAAATAAGAAATTACTACTTTAAAAAAGTAGATTTATACTTGTGAGTGTTGATGACACAGCTTTGCAACAGTTGGTATTCTAGTTTCAAACATGTTTTACTCAATATAGGTCATAAAATCTCAGCAACAAGCTGTAATATCTTACTGAGATCATTTAGGACCAAAACCCTTAAAACAAGTAAAACACTCTAACATAAAATCTGCTTAGTGAGAAGAATTATCTTATCTGACAGAAAATAAGCAAATATCACCCTTATTTGAGATATTTCATCTTACTTAGATTTCAGTTTTTGCAGTGTGAAAACTTCCTCACGTTTGAAAAAGCACTTCTTTTAATGTCACATTTGTCTCCTATGTGTTCTTCGCAGAGTGAATGTGATGTATTTGGCGATCTACATGTCTGGCTTTTATTTCTTCCCAGTTCAGTCGAATGTCCTCAAACCAGCCTCTACCCGGCAAGGTGGGGCCATCTCCTTTCACGACCACGGGGGACAGTTTGGCTCTTTGCTTTTTATACTTCACTTGCCCTTGAGCTGCTCCCACCAATTTTACTGGGTCTCCTGTAGACGTCTCCAACTTGATTCGCACTGGTTTAATTTGAGGTATGTTGTTGTATTTCCATATCATTTGAAATGCCCGGGGACGGCATGGGGCAGTTGGGAGCGTGGCCGTGCCAGCAACCTGTGGGTTCCTGGTTCAATCCCCACCTTCTACCAACCTCGTCACGTCCGTTGTGTCCTTGAGCAAGACACTTCACCCTTGCTCCTGATGGGTCGTGGTTAGGGCCTTGCAGGCATACTTGCCAACCTTGAGGCCTCCGAATTCATGAGATTGGGGGGGGGGCGGGGTTGAGGTGTGGGGGGGCGGGGTTTGGTTGTAGCGGAGGTGTATATTGTAGAGTTAGGGCTGCAAGGGATTCTGGGTATTTGTTCTGTTGTGTTTATGTTGTGTTACGGTGCGGATGTTCTCCCGAAATGTGTTTGTCTTTCTTGTTTGGTGTGGGTTCACAGTGTGGCGCATATTTGTAACAGTGTTAAAGTACGGTCACCCTCGGTGTGACCTGTATGGCTGTTGATCAAGTATGTCAAAATGAACTGTCTTCCCATTTATTTTCATGCTCTCCATATAGGGATCCACTTTTTTCCGGTGCATTTCATTCATACGTACAAGCTTGAACTTCATGCTTTTTAATGCAAAATAACCTTCTTCTGAGCTGTCTGCGTTGCCGTCCTCCTGCTGCTCTTGAACGAGACTGGTCTTTTGTCAACCCACCTGTTTTATTTTGACATGCTCTTACAATATGTCCCACTTTTTCACATGCATGACATTTCTCTTCTTTAAACTTCTATTTTGCAGAATGCAACAATAGCATTCTTCAACACTGCCACTCTTGAATGCGCCTCTCTGATGCGAGCCTTTGTTTGGTTTAAAGCACTTCACCCAGTTGTGCTGCCAGACAGATGTCACCGGGGCCCCAGTATTGATCTGCAGTGCCCCAGTAAAAATGTCACCAATAAAAAAAAAAATAACTTCAGAGCTTTAAGTCTACATAGCATAGACTACAGCGCACAAAGTACTTTGTATGGTATTTGATTTATACTGTAGTCAATCCACATAAACAATGCGCACATGGCTAATTAATATGGTAATTTATCCACGTGTAGCGACTTCGGCTGATAATACTTTCTTGTCAACTGAAGTCGAAAGAGAGAGAGAGAGAGAAAGAGAGAGAAAGAGAGAGAGAGAGAGAGGCGGGCAATGTGAATCACTGCGTGAGGTAGGTAACGTTAGCCGACAACAATTGTTAATTATACTTTTTTGATTTTGATTTTGATTTCACTCGAACTGTAACTCCTAGACTGTAACTCCTAGATGGATGTCAGAAAGGTATTTGTCCGCAGCAGGGATAAAGCAGCGAGGAATGAAAGAAGTAAGTGAAGTCCTAGTTAGCTAGGCAACATACGTATTGTCTTAAGTTAATGCTAAGTTAGCTAACGTTATTCCTTGTATCAAGACCAAAGACGCCTGTAATGGCCATAGGGGTCCATCGATATATATATATATATATAATAAATTGCCAGTCACAGTTAACTTGTGCTCAGCTGGGAAAATAAATATATATATATACTTATTATGTCATCCATTTACTTATTATAAACTGTTACTGGCGTATTTAATAATCATGTTAATATTAAATATGTACGTAAATAATATGTGGGGATATAAAAGGCATCCGGTTCTATCAGACCTGGCGGAAGCGGAAAGTGACGTCACTAACCACCTGGAGCACCTGTCAGACGCAGTGTTTTTTGCCACGGAGCCACTTCTTGGAATAATCCGCCTTTTTGACATTTTTGGTGTGCTTTCCATTGGCCTGTGGAGAACCGGGAGAACAGAGACTCTTTCCAGGAGGACTTTGAGTTGGATGCGCAGTCTCGGTACCGTGAGTACACTGCTGCGGCTTTCAAACATTTCATCGCTTGCCCGTACGTGCATGTCACGCTACGTGCATGTCACGTACGTAACTTTTGGGACTTTGGGGAAATATATGTGTTGTATGAACTTTGGGCTGTGGGATTGAGTGTGTTGTGTGGGTGTTTGATTTATATTGGCGGGTTACATGGACGGGAGGGGGGAGTTGTTTGTTATGCGGGATTAATTTGTGGCATATTAAATATAAACCTGATCGTCTTGTGGCTAATAGTCATACATGTCTTGTGTTTATTTAATATATTAATCATTCCCAGCTGAATATCAGGTCCCACCCGTGACTCCTTAATTGCGTAGTGGCAAAGACACCCGGGGAACTTGGGTGCGTTTGTTACACGCCGACAATGCCGATCACCCACGTGGGATTGATGGCAAATTCTCTCTCACCACCAAGCAAAAACCGCGCATGCTCAGGCCACTTCTACACTAAGCCCGGCTAAGGTTATCCAGGGTTAATCCCACCTAACCTTATCCTTGTCCACACACACACAATGGTCGTTTAAGACCCCCTCCCCACCTCTGTCAGCCGGCGCAACGCGACCTAATACGCATGCGTGGAAAATGCGCACGTCATAGTCACCTCCAGTGTTGCTTTGTGTGCAAGTTCTTAAATTGATCTTATCGGAACAATATCCAGTGTTGTGGTATTTCAATTAACTGGAATCCAGTGTGCTGTGGGGCCCTATTGTAGTGAATCACACCTGAGCCATCATAAATTAATCAAATCTTTAATGAACACGTAAAAGTAAACAATGTGACAAAGAACATTTTACAACAATCAATCTCTGGATCTATAGATATCTGGTCAGGACACTCCTCACTCCTTGGCCTTCACCTTCATTGTTCATTCGTTTTTGGTGACTTTATATACTCTGGACCGAGACGTTGAGTCCGCGACAATAACTGATATAGTCTGCTTTGCCAGTCCAAAAGCATTCGCCGTTTTCCGTAGTCTTCCCTTGACGGCCAGGGAATATAAAGCACAAGCTACCTTTTTTTATCACATCCACAACCACGGGAGCCTGCATTCTCGTTGACTCTCCTTCGACAAATGGACAAAGTTTTTCGGAAAGTAGAATCACAGCTGACCTCGACATTTGAAAGTTCTCTTGCCGTCTGAGAAGTGTTGTATCCAAAATAGCTGCAATCGCTTACTCTTAAGGTATTCATGTGGGATTTCCATAAGCATCTGTACAGACGGAAGGAGAAACACGGGTATGTCTGGATGACTCACCTCCATATTTCCAGTGGTTACCTCCGAGTTACGAAAGCGCTTTGTTATGAAGCTGGCTGTGGCGCGTTCTTTCTGACGTCACTTTCTGTGTGGGGCACGGACTTTCTGGTGCCACTTCCTCTCCAAACTCAGTTTGTAAACGATCAATGAGTCCATACAAAGCTAAAAGCCGGCGATTTAAGGAATACAAAGTACACTTACCCGTGTAAAAAATTGTCTAAGGTTGGGGACCTCAAACAATAGTTTAGTGTGGCTGAAACGGAGCTTAGGCTAAATAATTATTAGTTTAAGGGGTTATCTGGCCCGGAAAAGGGTGGAGTGCCATCTCTGGGTTGCGGAGGAGACCTTGCCCCAAGTGGAGGAGTTCAAGTATGTTGGAGTTTTGTTCACGAGTGAGGGAAGAGTGGATCGTGAGATCGACAGGCGGATCGGTGCGGCGTCTTCAGTAAAGCGGACGCTGTACCGATCCGTTGTGGTGAAGAAGGAGCTGAGCCGGAAGGCAAAGCTCTCAATTTACCGGTCGATCTACGTTCCCATCCTCACTTATGGTCATGAGCTTTGGGTTATGACCGAAAGGACAAGATCACGGGTACAAGCGGCCGAAATGAGTTTCCTCCGCCGGGTGGCGGGGCTCTCCCTTAGAGATAGGGTGAGAAGCTCTGCCATCCGGGGGGGAGCTCAAAGTAAAGCCGCTGTTCCTCCACATGGAGAGGAGCCAGATGAGGGGGTTCGGGCATCTGGTCAGGATGCCACCCGAACGCCTACCTAGGGAGGTGTTTAGGGCACGTCCGACCGGTAGGAGGCCACGGGGAAGACCCAGGACACGTTGGGAAGACTATGTCTCCCGGCTGGCCTGGGAACGCCTCGGGATCCCCCGGGAAGAGCTGGACGAAGTGGCTGGGGAGAGGGAAGTCTGGGCTTCCCTGCTTAGGCTGCTGCCCCCGCGACCCGACCTCAGATAAGCGGAAGAAGATGGATGGATGGATGGATGGGTTATCTGGCTTAGTGTAGACAAAGCCTCAGAAAAGTAGCGTCAGATTTACCGCACGTCCGAGCACCCACTGGCAGAAATGGCGCCTATGATCAAGACAACCATATTAATTTGCCGTACGAGTTGTATGAAACATTACATTACCTTTACATCAAATATGATTTTGAGTAAGCTTGTGTGAGTTGATAGATACAGCCTGTGGATGGTGCAGTGCTTCTCAAATGGTCTATCTTCAGGAAGAAAAATATATTTCCTTATCATCAAGTCATAGCCAAATGTTTTAATCATTCAAGTTTATTTCACAGAAAAATAGCACAGTAGACTTGTCTTGTTAATCGGTGTGGTAGTCTTTCTCCCGTGGGTCCCCTGATACCGGCAGATCTTCACAGCAGCCCGGGGTCTGGTTTTCTCAATGTCTTTATTTGTGAGCGCACACACGCTAGGGCCGTACTCCATGCTACAACTTTTCAGTCTTTGCGTCTGGAAGCCCCTCACGACAGTCTCTGCTCCGTGACTCGTCAGTCTCTTTGGCTTTTTCTCTCCGGCAATGTCCAGCAACTGTGTCCGCTCACCAGCAACTCCAAGTCCAACAGTGTGTGTCGTCCCGGGTGATTGGATGATCAGTCCCAGCTGGGTAATCCAATCACTCGCCAGCTGTGCTTCGAGGCTGGTCCATACACACCCCATTCCTGCAGGAGGCGCGCCGGCCACGCCCCCCTCCACAATTGGTTTGTCTTTGACTAAAATATTCTTGTTTTGTCACCAGAAAGATGGCTAAAAATATCAGGTTTTGTTGCCCCAATTAGATTTCCTGACAAAGTGGAACGACAGAGGGCTGGAAGAGGTGAGGGAGAGATGAAAGTTGATGAGCAAGAGCGGAGACAACAACATAGTCTGATATGATTGAATATTTTTAAGAACTATTTATGTTTTTTTGTGCTGAATGTTTTTTTTCTCGCACACTTTGCATACTCTCATGAATTCTTTGTGCCCCAGGTGTGTTCCAGTACAGTATTAGGTCTAGTGACGCCCCGGACTTCACCGATCCGCTTGGATTCTGGAGAGTATTTACATTTTCATTTGCCGTCTCTGCTGCAACTGCGATGGACAAGGCCTTCTGGCACGTGTGATCAGCTTCTGGCAGGAGTCGTCTTTGAATGCGATCATCGTTTAATCCACTTACGACCCTGTCTCTCAACGTCTGCTCCAACGTGTTACAGTCCGCTATGTACTCCATCACTAATTTAATTTAGTTTACGACTGCAGGAATTAAGCTCGTGCATTTGGACAATCTCACTTGGCTTTGGGTCGAAGTGGTTTTTCATCAGCGTACTTTTCTCCTTCGGTTTTACTTGGGCTGAGGAGATTCCGCACTAAACTGTATGTAGATGCTCCAACCACACTGAGGAGTTCAGCTCTCTGCTTATACCCGTCCTCAATCTTATTGGCCTTAAAAAACTGTTCCATTATTTCACAGTATTCTTCCCAGCTTTGACTTTGAGCATCACAAACCGCCAGAGTCTTCTCGTTTCAGATACATCAAAGCTGAAAAATGTTTTTCACCCGAAAACCACGTCCTTACTCGTCAAACTTTTATCAAATTGTGCATTGTGACCGAAATAACTTATCCCATAGATTAGTGTTACGGTACAGGGGGGGAGAAGGAGACGGCACAGAAGCAAGGACGTCGTTAAGCTCTATTTATTATAAACAAGGGAAATTAGGCGTGTAACTAATCCAAATATATGTGGTGTGCGACTATGTGTAGTGATCAACTGAGTGTTACCACGAGTGTTGAGCGAGGTGCGGAAGTCCATGGAGGGCAAGGCAAGCTTGGAGATCCAGAGTAAGGCAGGAGGTCAGGGGCAAGAGCGAGGCGTCAAAGTCCATGTCCAGACGGGAGGTCGAGATCCAAAGAGGCAGCCAGAGGAACCAGAGGGAATACGGGGAGACGAGACACACAGCTCGTGACGAGGAAACGGAGTAATGCTACTGGATGGCGACAAGGAACACATTACAAATGAACACAGAGGGGGGGAAACACAGAGAGAGAGAGAGTGCGCATAGAGCTAGAGATGTCGGCTTACTGTACGGGAACAGGGCGTTAGGTTCTGGCCCGGAACGCAGGTTTGCTCTGGCTTAAGAAGCCCGGCGTCTCATCAGCTTTAGGTGTGCAGATCACAGATTGATTGCAGCCGCCTGCTGCAGCCGCAGTGATACGCGAGTGCGCGAGCTTGGAGGTGCGCTCAGCGCAGCGCACAGATGAATGCGCATTGGACAATTAGTTCAACTTTACTTTTCAGTCCAACATAAGCAGGGTATTGTGAACGTTACTGAGTGGGGGAGGGTTCTCTTGGTGCCGACAGATCTCTCGTGAGCCCGGTAGACAGGTTGGAGCAAGTCTTTTAATATTTTAATACACAAGTATGACGTGCTTTCCAGCAATATATGTACGACTTATCAGTCCAGTGTGTCTCAATGCGTGCTCTCTCTCTCTCTATCTCCAACTCCAACTCCCAACACGTGTCTCGTTCCGGCTGCTGCTAATAAAGGCGACAGGTAATTAGATAACAAGGCCCACCTGGGCCATCTACTCACCTGTCGCTGTCTTTGAGTCCGGTCCTTGCACACCCTGTTCCGCGGCAGGCCCGCAGGCCACACCCCACTCCACAGGTACAAACACAATTTCTTCGGTGCGGCTTCTTATACGGTTCTCTGAACATAGCTTTTAGCAGGCGACATAAGGCTGGTTTGCCCTCTACTGGTTAAACATTGCAATAACATGTTTACAACATAAAGTAATAGCAATTGTATTCAGTATACCACACATACCATTGATCATACCATCATCAAAGGAGGTAAATGCTATGATTTAAGAAAAACAAGACGATAAGAAATATTTTTTATTTATTCGGAGACGCATTTTCTTAGGGATATTAAAAATTCTTAAAACCGTTCACATTTCTCAACTGAATTCAAACACCTCCAATGTCCAAACCTTCGCCTCATTCAAACTATCTATTTTCCACAGCATCCCAAAAAGTACACGTTTGAGCAGAAGTCCACATTTTCCGACCCATTTATTCTCGTTTAAAATTAGTGGCTTTTTTCCTCAATTCTCAACCCATTCAAACCATCTCAGCATCACAACATTCAGGCGAACAATTTTCCAAATGTTCCACTTTTCCAGCAATTACACATTTACATTACCACATTTCAGTTCAACATCAGCATCCACACACATTTTCTACAGAGTTTGCTTTCTCTTGGACATATTCACTGTTTTTCTTTCTTGTAAGCTTCTTTTTTAACATCCATGCAAGGCCATGAGCAATAACATGGTGGTCCTGGATAAACGCTGACATTTATTTCACGCTTGGGAGTGGACAGCAGTCAACTAGTTGCAGTAATCAAAACTATCTACTGCATTTTTCAATGTTCCACAGCCACGGTGCATATACTGTACATTAGGGTTGTACGGTATACCAGTATTAGTATAGTACCGCGATACTAATGAATCATATTCCGTACTATACCGCCTCTAAAAAGTACCGGTCGTCCACCCCCGTTGTCGTCACGTGTCATTGCTGGTTTACGAGCAGAGGAGCATGTTCGGCAGCACACAATCACAGAGTACTTACAGTAGACAGAAAAGGGAGAACAGACGCAATTTGGCTTAAAAACTAACGATAAAGGTGAAGTTATAACACTGAAATGCTCTCAGGAAGAGGTGCTTTAAGACATGGCTAGCTAACTAGCGGCTAACGTCCAGCCACAGTGTTGTAGCTACTTCTAAATCACTAATCCTTGTCTCAATGGCAACAAATAAAGTACGTTTCTTACAAGTATCATCCCTGCAGGACGGGGAATACAAACGCCATTGTTGGATCTAGACCTAACATCCACTGTAATGATACCAAGTACAGGCATGTATCTAGTCAATACTACTATGATTACATCAATATTTTTTGTCATCACAGCATCTTTGTTTGTTTTTTTACATTTATATTATGTTTATAAACTCAGGAAATACGTCCCTGGACACATGAGGACTTTGAATATGACCAATGTATGATCCTGTAACTACTTGGTATCGGATTGATACCCAATTTTGTGGTATCATCTAAAACTAATGTAAAGTATCAAACAACAGAAGAATAAGTGATTATTACATTTTAACAGAAGTGTAGACAGAACATGTTAAAAGAGAAAGTAAGCAGATATTAACAGTAAATGAACAAGTAAATTAATAATTTATTTTCTACCACTTGTCCTTAATAATGTTAACAAAATAATAGAATTATAAATTACACAATATGTTACTGCATATGTCAGCAGACTAAATTAGGAGCCTTTGTTTGCTTACTTACTACTAAAAAGAAAAGTTGTTTCGTATGTTCACTTTTTTATTTAAGAACAAAAATTGCAATAAGAAACATATGTTTATTGTACCGTAAGATGTATTGTTAAAATAAAGCCAATAATGCAATTTTTTGTGGTACCCTTTATTTAGAAAAGTACCAAAAAGCACCGAAAAATACCAGAATAGATTTTGGTACCGGTACCGGTACCAAAATATTGGTATCGGGTCAACACTACTGTACATACATTCAATACACACAGTAATGTTCCGGAGGTAGAGAGTGCACCTAGGTATAAGCCACAGCCACTTCATTTTTGGACCGATTTTAATTTTGTGCATATATTGGCCATGTAAGTCTATTAGCCGCAGGTGAACACGTTGAAACACGAAATATTTATGTAGGCGCTTGTGTTCATTCATGTGATCACAACATATCACTTGATCAAAACTTTTCTAACGTTTCAGACTACAAAATAATAAAGGTGTGTATGATTCATGTTGATATCGTACCAATATTGGTATTGGCCAATAGTCAAGGCTGCAACATCGGTTTGTATGGGAAGTGCAAAAGTTGTATTCATTCAGAGCTTTATTTGTCCATTCTTAACATGTACAAGACACATAAGAACTGAAATTACATTTTCGGCACAATCCCGCTAAGAGCAGACATACGTTACAGGGAGACAAGACGGGACCGCCAACGGATCAGCCACTTAGGGCGCTCCTTAAAAAGGTGGGAAAAAGGTGACATTGGGGAAGGGGGGGAGAGTAAAAAAAATATCAGTCTGAGGCTGGACCCTCAGGAATGGTCCAGACTGAGTCTGAGGAAAAAACCTCACATAGCATGGCACACATAAACATGGTACATGTAATCACAACAACTCGCAACAGAGTCATCCAACAGGACTTTGGAGGCCGGCAGCTGCTGTTGAGCGCTACTCAGCCCCCACAACCCCGGAGGAATTAAGCAGTGGTGAAGGCGTTGATTTGGGGAGGGGTGTGTGCGTGCATGTATGCCCAATTAACTTGGGTGAGATGTTGGAATTGTCTTTATGGGCCGAGGCCGGCCCCAAGAGTTCAAGAGTTCAAGAGTCCGACCCAGGTGCTTTTGAAAAAAAAGGGAAAGGTCAAAAGCGTCCATCTTTGAGGAGTCCTCAGGGGAGTGTTTTCAAACAGCCTGTTCCTCAAGGCCATTCGAGGGAGTCAAATCGTAGATTAAGATGTTGTTTTTTCTTCGAGCAGTCAAAACAATGACATTCCTGCTCTGTATGCTGGCTCTGACAATTCCAATTTATTCTTTCTCTAACTTCATCAAGATGGAATCTACCTTGCGATTCAAATCAGCAATCGCTCCAGTCTGTGATCCCACAGCACGACCCAATCCTTCCATTGCGTTGAACAGCCTGTTGGCCCCTTGAGTGGCTGCCATCGTCTTCCGAATTTGACGATACACCAGAGCAATGCCCAGCCCAATCAGCAAATTCCCTGCGATCACAGCTCCAAATAGGTAGATGTCTTCCACGTCCTCGATGGAAAGGACTGAGAGGCACATGATTCTCCAAGTATTCCAGGAGTCTCTCACGTACCCCGCAGCAATGGTTCCATCAGGGCAGCCAGGCTCCCCCGAACCTCTTTTCCTTGTCGAAAAGACTGTGTCAATTGCGTCGAGAGTCCAGTTGATCAAATTCATTTTGATGTTTAGATTTGAGGACAGCTCAAGAAAAGAGGCTTCAAAAAGTTCGGACAAAGACAAGGACACAAGAAAGCAAGCGGGAAGGAGGAGGAGCAGGGAAAAATGCGACCACCCTCACCAAGAGGCAAGACAGAAAAAGACCGGGGCATCTATTACAAAACCCAAAACCAGTGAAGTTGGCAGGTTGTGTAATAAGTAAATAAAAACAGAACACAATGATTTGCAAATCCTTTTCATTCTATATTCAATTGAATAGACTGCAAAGACAAGATACTTAATGTTCAAACTGAGAAACTTGGTTTTTTTCTGCAAATAATCATTAACTTAGAATTTAATGTCAGCAACATGTTGCAAAACAGTTGGCACAGGGGCATTTTTACCACTGTGTTACATGGCCTTTCCTTTTAAAAACACTCAGTAAACGTTTGGGAACTGAGGAGACCAATGTTTGAAGCTTCTCAGGTGGAATTATTTCCCATTCTTGGATGGAATGCGCCACACATTTTCAATGGGAGACAGGTCTGGACTACAGGCAGGCCAGTCTAGTACCCGCACTCTTTTACTATGAAGCCACGTTGATGTAACACGTGGCTTGGCATTGTCTTGCTGAAATAAGCAGGGGCGTCCATGGTAACGTTGCTTGGATGGCAACATATGTTGCTCCAAAACCTGTATGTACCTTTCAGCATTAATGGCGCCTTCACAGATGTGTAAGTTACCCATGTCTTGGGCACTAATACACCCCCATACCATCACAGATGCTGGCTTTTGAGTTTTGCACTTAATACAATCCGGATGGTTCTATTCCTCTTTGTTCTGAAGGACACCACGTCCAAAATTTCCAAAAAAAATGTGAAATGTGGACTCTTCAGACCACATAACACTTTTCCACTTTGCATCAGTTCCTCTTAGATGAGCTCGGGCCCAGCGAAACCGCCGGCGTTTCTGGGTGTTGTTGATAACTGGCTGTTGCTTTGCATAGTAGAGTTTTGACTTGCACTTACAGATGTAGCGACAAACTGTAGTTACTGAGAGTGGTTTTGTGAAGTGTTCATCAGCCCATGTGGTGATATCCTTTACACACCAATGTGGCTTTTTGGTGCCGCACCGCCTGAGGGATCGAAGTCCGTAATATCATCGCTTACCTGCAGTGATTTCTCCAGATTTTCTGAACTTTTTGACTATATTACGGACCACAGATGATGAAACCTCTAAATTCCTTTCGAAAGCTTGTTGAGAAATGTTGTTCTTAAACTGTTCCGACAATTTGCTCACGCATCTGTTCACAAAGTGGTGACCCTCGCCCCCATCCTTGTTTGTGAATGACTGAGCGTTTCATGGAAGCTGCTTTTATACCCAATCATGGCAGCCACCTGTTCACAATTAGCCCGTTTACCTGTGGGATGTTCCAAAATAAGTGTCTGATGAGCATTCCTCAACTTTGTCAGTCTTCTGTGCCACTTGTGCCAGCTTATTTGAAACATGTTGCAGGCATCGAATTCCAAATGAGCTAATACTTGCAAAAAAATAACAAAGTTTTCCAGTTTGAACGTTAAGTATCTTGTCTTTGCAGTGCATTCAATTGAATATAGGTTGAAAGGGATTTGCAAATCATTGTGTTTTGTTTTTATTTACAATTTACACAACGTGCCAACTTCACTGGTTTTGTATTAATTGCGCAAGACAGCAACATGGCAGTAAAGTTCTGAATATTTTCTCCTGAATATCTTCCCAGTATGCTGAGACACTTGCTATTAAAGGCTCTTTAAAGGCCTACTGAAATGAATTTTTTTTATTTAAACGGGGATAGCAGATCTATTCTATGTGTCATACTTGATCATTTCGCGATATTGCCATATTTTTGCTGAAAGGATTTAGTATAGAACAACGACGATAAAGATTGCAACTTTTGGTATCTGATAAAAAACACCTGCGTGTTTGTTATGCTAGCTCCTAGCTCCTATGCTAGCTCCTAGCTCCATAGAACACGCCAATACAATTCAAACACCTGATCAACACACACAATCACTCAGCCCAAAAGACCGTTCACCTAACCCAAGGTTCATAAAGCTTATATATTTTTAAAAAGTTACGTACTTACGCAAAAAAAAGTTGCGCACATACGGTCAAGCGATCAAATGTTTAGAAGCCAAAGCTGCATACTCACAGTAGCACGTCTGCGTCTTTGTCATCCAAATCAAAGTAATCCTGGTAAGAGTCTGTGTTGTCCCAGTTCTCTACAGGCGTCTGTGTATCGAAGTCAAAAGTCCTCCTGGTTAGAGTCTCTGTTATCCGAGTTCTTCCATCTTGACTGCATCTTTCGGGAATGTAAACAAAGAAGCGCCGGCTGTGTACTGTTGTTGCTGACTACGTTCGAAAAATACGTCCATTTCGCACCGACAACTTTCTTCTTTGCTTGCTCAGCTTCCTTCTCCATAATGCAATGAACATGATTGCAACAGATTCACGAACACAGATGTCCAGAATACTGTGGAATTATGAAATGAAAACAGAGCTTTTTCGTATTGGCTTCAATGTGGAAGGCACACCCGTGTTCGCCGGGCTACGTCACGCGCATACGTCATCCTCAGAGGCGTTTCGAACCGGAAGTTTAGCGGCAAATTTAAAATGTCACTTTATAAGTTAACCCGGCCGTATTGGCATGTGTTATAATGTTAAGATTTCATCATTGATATATAAACTATCAGACTGCGTGGTCGGTAGTAGTGGCTTTCAGTAGGCCTTTAAAGTCTATTGTGTCACCTTCATGCTGATATTTTCATCAGTGTGGGAGTACTGATGGAGTGGCAAGAGTATAATCCTCCTCAAGGTGCTCTGATTGGACCAATCACCTTCCTAATGATGTCTCCAACAACACTAAACATTTCTTCTTTTTCAAATTCGACAAAAATCCCAGTCGGTGCACGAAAACCACTGTGATACAGCCCCGACCCAATAAGATGTCATACTGTATACCCAGCATGCAATTAGGAGTGGGAGTAACACAATTGCGGAATATTAATGCACACATAATGACAAGGGGGAGAGAATGCGCGATAAACATTGAAACTCTTTGGAATACATCAAAGCTGGAACGTAATGAACTCCCGTGTCTTCAGGGCATGGAGAAATATCACGTTAGGCGTGTGTAGTATTTTCCCCATTTTGCCGCATGCATCCTGATCATATTTCATCCCGGGCATATCTTGCATCTGGCTCTGGTCCAGCCAACTCCCATGGGGACTTTGTTTGCATGATGGAGGGCGAGCAACGACACAGGTTTACCTCCTTGACAGTGCAGAGCCCCTGCACAGAGAGTCATACCCTGTTTGATGTTGGAACAATAAGTCGTCATACGGCCTCAGGATGTATGACAATTAAAAAGGTTCATAGGTTCTCATAGTAATTACCTCGGACTCGCGGTTGATTTTTTCGTTTCACTTTCTGTGCATTAAACAGACTTTAAATGCATCGCCCTCTCCATGTTCGTGACCTATATGGTAATTTATGTCCCGAGGAGGTGGTTTAATACGTTTTTGCGGCGTTTTTCACTCGAGAGTAAAAACACTGACATGAGTAAACGCTCGCTCACCGGGTTTCTGGGTCACTCTGGTTAATGAGGTACAATATTGTCACCGTAGGACTGCAATGGAGCTCTAGAGCAGTGGCGTCCAACGTACAACCCGCGGAGTGAGTTTGCTAAGTATAAAAATTAAAGATGTCCGATAATGGCTTTTTTGCCGATATCCGATATTGTCCAACTCTTAATTACCGATTCCGCTATCAACCGATACCGATATATATACAGTTGTGCTCATAAGTTTACAATCCCCGTTTCCATATGAGTTGGGAAATTGTGTTAGATGTAAATATAAACGGAATACAATGATTTGCAAATCATTTTCAACCCATAATCAATTGAATATGCTACAAAGACAACATATTTGATGTTCAAACTGATAAACATTTTTTTTTTTTTGCAAATAATCATTAACTTTTGAATTTGATGCCAGCAACACGTGACAAAGAAGTTGGGAAATGTGGCAATAAATACTGATAAAGTTGAGGAATGCTCATCAAACACTTATTTGGAACATCCCACAGGTGAACAGGCAACTTGGGAACAGGTGGGTGCCATGATTGGGTATAAAAGTAGATTCCATGAAATGCTCAGTCATTCACAAACAAGGATGGGGCGAGGGTCACCACTTTGTCAACAAATGCGTGAGCAAATTGTTGAACAGTTTAAGAAAAACCTTTCTCAACCAGCTATTGCAAGGAATTTAGGGATTTCACCATCTACGGTCCGTAATACGATCAAAGGGTTCAGAGAATCTGGAGAAATCACTGCACGTAAGCAGCTAAGCCCGTGACCTTCGATCCCTCAGGCTGTACTGCATCAACAAACGACATCAGTGTGTAAAGGATATCACCACATGGGCTCAGGAACACTTCAGAAACCCACTGTCAGTAACTACAGTTGGTCGCTACATCTGTAAGTGCAAGTTAAAACTCTCCTATGCAAGGCGAAAACCGTTTATCAACAACACCCAGAAACGCCGTCGGCTTCGCTGGGCCTGAGCTCATCTAAGATGGACTGATACAAAGTGGAAAAGTGTTCTGTGGTCTGACGAGTCCACATTTCAAATTGTTTTTGGAAACTGTGGACGTCGTGTCCTCCGGACCAGAGAGGAAAAGAACCATCCGGATTGTTATAGGCGCAAAGTTGAAAAGCCAGCATCTGTGATGGTATGGGGGTGTATTAGTGCCCAAGACATGGGTAACTTACACATCTGTGAAGCCACCATTAATGTTGAAAGGTGCATACAGGTTTTGGAGCAACATATGTTGCCATCCAAGCAACCTTACCATTGACGCCCCTGCTTATTTCAGCAAGACAATGCCAAGCCATGTGTTACAACAGCGTGGCTTCATAGTAAAAGAGTGCGGGTACTAGACTGGCCTGCCTGTAGTCCAGAACTGTCTCCCATTGAAAATGTGTGGCGCATTATGAAGCCTAAAATACCACAACGGAGACCCCCGGACTGTTGAACAACTTAAGCTGTACATCAAGCAAGAATGGGAAAGAATTCCAACGGAAAAGCTTAAAAAAATTGGTCTTCTCAGTTCCAAAATGTTTATTGAGTGTTGTTAAAAGGAAAGGCCATGTAACACAGTGGTAAAAATGCCCCTGTGCCAACTTTTTAGCAATGTGTTGCTGCCATTAAATTCTAAGTTAATGATTATTTGCAAAAATAAATGCAGTTTCTCAGTTCGAACATTAAATATATTGTCTTTGCAGTCTAGTCAATTGAATATAAGTTGAAAAGGATGTTTTTATTTACGATTTACACAACGTGCCAACTTCACTGCTTTTGGGTTTTGTTTTTATTTATTATTTTGTTATTATTGTATTGTGAACACTCGTTGACCCTTTTGATTGATTGATTGATTGGACCCATTGGACTTATCGGCTCTTTCGCTATAAAGAGAGGAGGGATGTAATAATTATTATTACAGTATTGGTGAATGTGCCCAAGAAAGTACTTGTACACACATTGAAATGTTTTGACCAAGTTATGTGAAAAAAAATTATATAAAATATATTGTCTGGAAACCCACTGTTTTGCATGTTTTGTGTTTCTTCACTGATAGTGTTTTAGTGAGTACGTTTGTATGTTTTAAATTTGGGTGTGTACTGTAGCACTTTAAGATTGATTTAAATGAAAAAATCTGTCAAAAATAAAATCCATTATTATGTAATATTTATTTTAAAAATAGTATTTATTTATTAATTTGATAGGAAATTCATAATAAAGATACTGAGAAAACAGACACTTTTTTAAAAAAGAATAACAGCCCCCCAAGAATCACAAGAACTGACTAAAATTTAAAAAAATAAAAATAAAAATCACAAACAAGTGTCACTGAATAAAAAAATAAAATAAATAAATAAATAAATAAAAAGAGTTATAGTAAGTGGAATTATTATTATTTAATATTTCTGTAGGGCGCTGTGTCTTATTCTGTTCAGCGGTCCTTGAATGCATCGTAAACACCCCCCCGTAAAAACGCCTCTGTCTCGTAATCCTCAATCACTTAGGATAAGAGAGCACCAATTGTAGGTTCGATGTGCATAATTGAATAATTTACTTGCTCAGATAGCGACGTGTTTATACAACTTTAGATTGGGGTATGTCGTTTTATTTTATTTTATTTGGGAACGACGTTAATATCTCTTGTTTTGATGTTAGCATTTAAGATAGCGAGCTGGCCCCAGTCTGTCCATGAGTTTATCAATGTGCAGTTTTTCGATAATTTACATTTAAAACAGTATTATTAACTGTCAAGAGTTTTACCGCGGTTGTCATAAATACTGTTTATCATTACATCCCTAAAAGAGAGTGGAAAGTTCTTCATCAAGGGTCATTTTTGCAGAAGCTTGCTTGTGGAGGCGCCTGCTCGTGGTGCTTAGGTACAACATTGGAAATGCTTTTGCAGGAGTGAGACCAATGCTGTGACATTTACCCGTGACCCGTTTTAGTAAACGCTTGTGAAATCTTCCAGAAGACCTGATCTTTGACTGTTTTACCCAAGAACGCCAAGAGAGTCTAACGCAAGAAAGGTGTGTTTATTCCTCTCAATAACAGATGGATTCATCATACTCCACACAATGTAAAAACACTTTGATAATACTGTAGAGGTTGCCCTCTATTGGGTTCTGCGGACCACCACACACTGCCACGAGAGCCCGGATTACAGGGTACAACACTGTTTTATTTTCATAAATAGTGATAGGCTTTTGCTTTCCACTCCCACTCCAAACGCCATGTCTCGTTCCGGCTGCTGCTAATAAAGGCGACAGGTGATTAGATAACAAGGCCCACCTGGGCCATCTACTCACCTGTCGCTGTCTTCGAGGCCGGTCCTTGCACACCCCGTTCGGCGGCAGGCCCGCAGGCCACGCCCCCCTCCACAAATACTTTCATATGTTCATATCAAGACATGGAATTTACATAAAGACTGCCACATTATAATAAGATACAATACAAGTGCTGCATCAACAATCTTTAGAAAATATAGCTATATCGGTTTTACAGCTGCAGCTATCGAATATTTTAGTAATCGAGTATTCTATCGATTATCCTGATCGATTAATCGAATAAAACATGTTTTTGCTTAACTATTATTATTTATTTTTTTGTCCTGTCTAGCTTTTCAGGCAAATCATATTGTTGATGTAGATGCCCATATCGGCTGTACAAATTTACTTACAAAAGAGAAGTGTGGGATACTTCTCTTGTTGCCTTATTTGTATTTTGACTTTATTAAATGGATTTATATTATTGTTTGATGCAGCCGGGCTGGAGCAATATTTTTGCTTAATTAATGTTTAATTATACATTTTAAGATGTGCCCTCAATTATTGCGTTTGGCCCTAATTGTTTTTTTTTATTTTCTAAACGCCTGTTTTCATTATTGAAGGCTGACACGCACAGCTGAAATGCGTCCGTGATTGATTGTGCCAATTTGTATGTGCTGATAAAAACAGGTGCGCTCACAGCCCTGTGTGCTGTGTGGAGTGACCGCATAAACAAAGTTCTTGTCTCTTGTGCGTTTTTGATGATTTGTATACAGTGCCGTTTAACCCTGTAAGACTCCTTGTTGTAAAATTACAACGTTACCTTTAACCATCCTAAAAAACAATCTGTTATATTTTTTTACCACATTTACATAGTCATTGGGTCCTATTGTTCAGTCTCACAAGGCTATTGGATCGTACATTTGTTTATAAGTCACGCCTTCTGGCCATGAACTCACACAACCTCTCCAGGTTTCCTTCGAACAACATCTATTTGTTTCATTGGACCGGATTCATCAGATTCAAGTAAGTAAAATGTCTTTTATATATTTTTTGGTTGTTATTACAATGTCTAGAGCATGTACATATGTAGTTATTGTGGAACAGATGCATCAAATTTCATTTAGAGCTTGTTATATAATTGTTGCAATTATACAACACTGGGTGAATGTGGTAGTCAAAATAGCTGGCTTGTTACAGTGGACTCAAACAGGTTGTATTCCCTCCACTACACCACTGCCTGAAGTATTTTCTCTATACATGGACAGTATACATTCTACCCTTGTGTTGTGTTCTGGTGACTGATTTAAAAGTTGTATCTCTAAAAGATTTAGTTAATTGATCAGCCTGACCTAAATTTCCATGACTTTGTCCAAGGATATCAACAGACAATTCAGTTCTGGGGAAAGGAATGTTCCTGAATGTGTGGATGTAATGGGGGTATGCATGTTTTCCTTTTAGTATGATAATTAGAGCCATTAATCCATTTGGAATTTGGACACTTTTGTCAAAAGTGACTTACCAGGCAGACACTATTGTCTACCCTGAGCACTTGGTCCACCACCTGTTGCTGATGTGATGCCACGCAACAGATTACAATCCCTGTTGACGTCATTACATGTTGTAAACAACATGACAGTATCTGAGATGGAAAAGAAAGACAAACTATGGAAACTCAGACTCTGGCTTGATTCATTCAGAGAGAAATGCCTGCAGGTGGTACCAGAAGAGCACAACTCTGTGGATGAGATGATGATGCTGCAGAAACTGCAATACAGGATACACCAACACACAATGCAGAAAATGTGATGTTTGCCTTTGTTTTACAGATGACAGGGACTGTTTTTAGGACTTTCACCACCAATGAAAGTCTTCATGACCAATGTCATGAAAAGAAAAAAAGAGGGGGAAAAAGCGTTTTTTAAGAGTATATACCGTTATGGGGATAAGTAAGCAATCAACCCTGCAAATGAACCCTTAGTTGTTCAGACAACGTGAGTACAAATACAGAAATTCTGCTCCCATCTAAAAACATACATAAACATTATTTTCTAAACTCTTCCATTTCTGCATCAAATGCCTCCTACAACAACATCTGAAAGGTCAAATATTTTTTTTTTTTTTAGGTTTTTCTATATTTGGGTCTCACAGGGTTAAATGGTGGATACTCCACACAAATCCACTGAGCTGTTTTCAACTTGCCAACAATACATAAACAATAGAAAAAGACAAACCACTTACTAATGACGACAACAGTTTTAAATTTCAAGAATGCAGTAGAGTTCATTGCATTCTTTGCATGCAAAATAGTAATCAATGTTTATTTTGCCATATATGTTTGAGATGAAAACACACAAATATATATATGTGTATATATATATATATATATATATATATATATATATATATATATATATATATATATATATATATATATATATATATATATATATATATATATATATATATATATATATATATATACATGTGGAAGTCGCTGTCTTGCGGCTCCACAGATATGCACGTCAAAGTACACAAGCGTACAGATTTGACAACAGGTTTAATGTTTTTCAACACAACCATCAAATATCAAATATTATGTTTTCTTCCAGGACTTTCCAGTCTCTCCCCAACCTTACTTTTTCTCCTGCACCCGGCCGCTCACTCTTAAAGACAACAGATGATTAGATTAACACGTACCACCTGTGAAATCTAATCACCTGCCAGCTGTGTCTCGCCGTCAGCACATGTCCCACCCCTGCGTGATGGCGCTCGTCCTCAGCACCACGGACAGCGGCGGTGACTTTTACTCCTACAGACAGTGCTGGCTACACCTCCCCCCACAATACATATATATGTATATACGTATATACATATATATGTACACATATATACGTATATATGTATATACATATATACATATATACGTGTATATGTATATATACATATATATTAGGGATGTCCGATAATGGCTTTTTGCCGATATCCGATATTCCGATATTGTCCAACTCTTTAATTACCGATACCGATATCAATCGATACCGATATCAACCGATATATGCAGTCGTGGAATTAACACATTATTATGCCTAATTTGGACAACCAGGTATGGTGAAGATAAGGTACTTTTTAAAAAAAATAGTAAAATAAGATAAATAAATTAAAAACATTTTCTTGAATAAAAAAGAAAGTACAACAATATAAAAACAGTTACATAGAAACTAGTAATGAATGAAAATGAGTAAAATTAACTGTTAAAGGTTAGTACTATTAGTGGACCAGCAGCACGCACAATCATGTGTGCTTACGGACTGTATCCCTTGCAGACTGTATTGATATATATCGATATATTATGTAGGAACCGGAATATTAATAACAGAAAGAAACAACCCTTTTGTGTGAATGAGTGTAAATGGGGGAGGGAGGTGTTTTGGGTTGGTGCACTAATTGTAAGTGTATCTTGTGTTTTTTATGTTGATTTAATAAAAAAAAAAAAAAAAAAAAAAAAAAAACGATACCGATAATAAAAAAAACAATACCGATAATTTCCGATATTACATTTCAACGCAAATATCGTCCGATAATATCGGCAGGCCGATATTATCGGACATCTCTAATATATATATATATATATATTTTTTAACTTATTTTATTTATTTATTTATTTTTTCTATCTACAGTGCACAACTGTGGCATACATTGGCATTTTTGTTGTTTTCACGTTTTGTAACGATCCAACAGAGTTGTATGTCGGTTAGTATTGGGCAATATAATTGCCAGCATGGAATCTTGTTTACAAATGTTCTATTATTCCGGTAGACAGGTAGCATATGTGGCGTTGTATGCTTAATAAATAGAGAATTCTTACTGACAAGAGCCATCTGGCCTCATTGGATAGCAGTTGTTCAATTTACTGACTAAGTGGAATGAAAAACAACATCTCCATCTTCTGTTGCCACTTTCCTACTGCATGTCATTTATTTACATGATCAAGACTCAAGACACAAAGAGAATGACTATTCCCTTAAACAGAACTCAAAAGATTGTGTAATTTATTGTAAATTGTGTTTGGTTCTTCTGAATACAAAGCTGTGGTTGTCCAATATGTTGATGAGAATGTCTGGCTCTCTAAAAAAAACATATTTAGTTTGTTATACTCTATTGAAATATTCGATTTATAATTAATAATTCCTACTTTGTGGCAAATTCCAAGATACATTAGGGTTTCCCATACTCCCCATAATATAATTTGCCAGTCTCTTTGCATTATCTCTTACGTGTCCTGTAATTTACCTGAACTATGCCGGCCGGTGTTTGTAGGACAAGGCTATTCAACTAAGTCCAGGGACCACATTTCCAGAAAGCTAAGGAGCAGGGGGCCAGACTACTACCTTAATTATTATTCTTATCTTGAGAACCAGTATCCTCTGCATTTGTTTTTGGTCTATTTCTGTAGTCAGTCACACGCTTCTGAAGAAAGTAGCCTTTTTATTTAAAATTCAAGTTTCTGCTATCAATGCATGGAATTTCCAATGTGTTTACAGTGGTCCAAGTTCCTCTATACGACAGGACCACTCTATTGTTTTTAGGAATTTGCTGCAAAATGTTTGTCTCTCAAGTTTTAAACTCAACTCTGGGGCCGCTACGGTGACTTTCCTGAGCCGCCAGATGAATTGTACCGATGTGGGGGCTCATGATCCTGGTCTAAAATAAGGTGTTTGCAATTAGCGTATTCTGAAAATGAATGCCTTTACTCTACAAATTGGACAGGTTACCTCTTCTTAAGTAATCTACAAAACCCAAAACTAGTGTGTAAATCGCAAATAAAACAGAATAAAATGATTTGCAAATCCTTTTCAACATATATTCAATAGAATAGACTGCAAAGACAAGATACGTAACATTTGAACTGGACAACTTTGTTATGTTTTACAAATATTAGCTCATTTGGAATTTGATGCCTGCAACATGTTTCAAAAAAGCTGGCAAAAGTGGCAAAAAAGACTGAGAAAGTTGAGGAATGCTCATAAAACATTCCACAGGTGAACAGGCTAATTGGGAACAGGTGGGTGCCATGATTGGGTGTAAAAGCAGCTTCCATGAAATGCTCGGTCATTCACAAACAAGGATGGGGCGAGAGTCACCACTTTGTGGACAAATGCATGAGCAAATTGTCAAACGGTTTAAGAACAACATTTCTCAACCAGCTATTGCAAGGAATTTAGGGATTTCACCATATAAGGTCTGTAATATAATCAAAAGGTTCAGAGAATCTGGAGAAATCACTGCACGTAACATTGAATGCCCGTGACCTTGGATCCCTCAGGCGGTACTGCATCAAAAACCGACATCAGTGTGTAAAGGATATCACCACATGGGCTCAGGAAAAACTTCAGAAAACCATCGTCATTAACTACAGTTTGTCGCTACATTTGTAAGTGCAAGTTAAAACTCTACTATGCAAAGCAAAAGCCATCTATCAACAACACCCAGAAACGCTGCCGGCTTCGTTGGGCCCAAGCTCATCTAAGATGGACTGATGCAAAGTGTAAAAGTGTTCTGTGGTCTGACAAGTTCACATTTCAAATTGTTTTTGGAAACTGTGGACGTCCTCTGGACCAAATAGGAAAATGACCATCCGTATTGTTCTAGGCGCAAAGTTCAAAAGCCAGCATCTGTGATGGTATGGGGGTTTATTAGTGCCCAAGACATGGGTAACTTACACATCTGTGAAAGCACCATTAATGCTGAAAGGTACATACAGGTTTTGGAGCAACATATGTTGCCATCCAAGCAACGTTACCATGGACGCCCCTGCTTATTTCAGCAAGACAATGCCAAGACACGTGTTACAACAGCGTGGCTTCATAGTAAAAGAGTGCGGGTACTAGACTGGCCTGCTTGTAGTCCAGACCTGTCTCCCATTGAAAATGTGTGGCGCATTATGAAGCCTAAAATACCACAACGGAGACCCCCGGACTGTTGAGCAACTTAAGCTGTACATCAAGCAAGAATGGGTAATAATTCCACCTGAAAAGCTTCAAAAATGTGTCTCCTCAGTTCCCAAATGTTTACTGAGTGTTGTTAAAAGAAAAGGCCATGTAACACAGTGGTAAAAATGCCCCTGTGCCAACTTTTTTGCAACGTGTTGCTGCCATTAAATTCTAAGTTAATGATTATTTGCAAAAAAAAAAAAAAAAGTGTCTTAGTTTGAACATTAAATATCTTGTCTTTGCAGTCAATTCAATTGAATATAAATTAAAAAGGATTGGCAAATCTTTGTATTCTGTTTTTATTTACGAATTACACAACGTGCCAACTTCACTGGTTTTGGGTTTTGTAATTTGACAATTTCCTATTATCAATCCTATTATCAATAATTAAGTATACAAAAAAATGGTGACAGCGATTAAAGCTGACATGCCAACCAAATGATGGCGATTTTTTATTTTATTTCACAAGCTGTATCAACAAAAATTATTGCCATGGATTACTATTTTGTTATTAGCATTAGGGCCAACTCTTCCTTAGGCACACCTGAATTCAATCATAACTATAAATGGCCAGAGCTCTATTCTTTTCATGTTCCAGCTTGTCATTTTCTCACCATTTTTCTTAAATTACTTTTGGTCCTTTTGATTTTTTTCTTGTTCATCCGCCTTCTGCAGTGTTCACTCTTTTCTTACTGGAAATCTTTTGTTCTATTACGACTGAAAAGATCACTTACTCCATTATTACCTTACGAGAGCCAAAATTTCAGACACAGCTCCAATTATGAATCTGTGCAGTTCCACACCACCACACTGACATGATAAAACATATTGTTTTACTAATACATCTCTGACACCCGTCTAGTTTCTATGCCGTTTGACCTCTGTAGGGTCACACTTGAGCTGGAGCCTATGTGAATTAGTGAATTGAAATATATTTTACATAGCGCTTTTCTCTAGTGACTCAAAGCGCTTTACATAGCGAAACCCAATATCTAAATTACATTTAAACCAGTGTGGGTGGCACTGGGAGCAGGTGGGTAAAGTGTCTTGCCCAAGGACACAACGGCAGTGACAAGGATGGCGGAAGCGGGGATTGAACCTGCAACCCTCAAGTTGCTGGCACGGCCACTTTACCAACCGAGCTATCCCACCTGACTTATGGAAAACCAACTTTTCTTACCTACTGGTGCCTGTTTTTGTGTATTTGGGGATCCCCATAAATTCCTCAAATTTAAAATTAAACTATGAAGGCATGGTGGAGATATTTGTCTTACCTTCCTTTATACCTTATTTTCTGGACCATAGGGCGCACCGGATTAAAAGGTGCACTGCCGATGAGCGGGTCTATTCATGTCTATTTTCATACAAAGGGCGCACCGGATTATAAAGCGCATTAAAGGGGTCATATTATGATTTTTTTCAAAATTTAAAACACTATCTTGTGGTCTACATAACATGTGATGGTAGTTCCCTGGTTCAATAATGCAACATCAACGCCGGAAATGTGTCCTGCGAAAACCGTCCGACCGGAACCCTCTAATAGCTATATAGTAGAAGAATAGTAGATAGATAAATAGTAGAAGCATTTAAGTCCCATCTTAAAACTCATTTGTATACTTTGGCCTTTAAATAGACCCCCTTTTTAGACCAGTTGATCTGCCGTTCCTTTTCATTTCTGCCCCCCTCTCCCTTGTGGAAGGGGGGGGGGCACAGGTCCGGTGGCCATGGATGAAGCGCTGGCTGTCCAGAGTCGGGACCCGGGGTGGACCGCCCGCCTGTGCATCGGTTGGGGACATCTCTGCGCTGCTGACCCGTCTCCGCTCGGGATGGTCTCCTGCTGGCCCCACTATGGACTGGACTCTCACTATAATGTTAGATCCACTATGGACTGGACTCTCACTATTATTTTAGATCCACTATGGACTGGACTTTCACAATATTATGCTAGACCCACTTGACATCCATTGCATCTGGTCTTCCCTAGAGAGGGGGGGGTCACCCACATCTGCGGTCTTCTCCAAGGTTTCTCATAGTCATTCATATTGACATACCACTGGGTTGTGAGTTTTTCCTTGCCCTTATGTGGGCTCTGAACCGAGGATTTCGTTGTGGCTTGTGCAGCCCTTTGAGACACTTGTGATTTAGGGCTATATAAATAAACATTGATTGATTGATTGATTGATAATAACTAAAGTTCCGTGGGTGAATTATGTAAACCCACTATAGTTTTTAGTGCTTTGATAGCTAGTCTACTGACAGATATAAGTAAGAACTTTACGCTACTTTATATTAGAAATGGCAACAACGGAAAAAGAATGCCACATAACGGAGAGAAAAAGAAGAAGCTTATGACTACGGCGTTGCCACGGACTACAATTGCGGACGCCCGCACATTTTCAAGACTTATGCAGATCCCAAATACACATCAGCAGGTACCAGAAGGTAAGAAAAGTTGGTTTCGCATAATATTGCGAAACCAAACGGCAGGTAATATGTCTGCTAATAACTGCCTGTGGAAGATGTGGCCAGCGCTGCCTGCAGGAGCAAAGGTCACCGCCTCTGTCCATGGTGCTGAGGACAGATCACCATCAGACGGGGGCGTGTCAGTGCTGACGGCGAGACACAGCTGGCAGGTGATTAGATTTCACAGGTGGTGCGTGCTAATCTAATCATATGTTGTCTTTAACAGTAAGCGGTCGGGAGCAGGAGGGGGAAAGGATACGGACGTGGCTGAAAAGTCGCGTCCTGCTGGAGAGACAACTTTGTTAAATCAGATGATTGTTAAAACCTGCACGCTGGGCTCCTGTGCCGTGTCTGACAGTGGGACTGCGAGAAAGCAACTTCCACAGTGCCATTTTTCAGTCCTTACACACACACCATAATACTACTTGTATGTTTAATGCTCCGACAATCCATCAAGCGGTGCGGCTTCATAGCTTACGGAAGTTGTACTAAAAACATTTTGACAGATTTTTGAGTGCCGTGTGCAACTTTCAATTCTCAATGGAACATTTAAAGTTTTGGCGTTGTTTGCTGCCATCATATTGCAGTCTACACGTATGTTTTATGTGTGACTGCCATCTACTTTTCACACTTATCATTACACCATGTACCAAACAAAATTGCTTCGAGGTCAGTAAGCACAACCAGAATTATTCTGTACATTAGGCGCACCGGGTTATAAGGCGCACTGTCGATTAAAAATAAATAAATAAAGGATTTTAAGTGCGCCTTATAGTCCGAAAAATACGGTACTCATGGAATTTGCTCCATTTGTGACATGTTTTCCCATTGGTGACATCAGTGGATATCTACATATGTTATAAAGTTTTACCCAAATAGCTTTGCGCGAGTCCGCCGTTGTAGTCAATAAGTTCCTTCTTTTTCTCTAGCCTCTTATTGTGGGGCAGACTGGCTCATACATGCACATGCATCCTCTGCTGTTGCATTTTCCAATACAAAGTAGCGTATAGTTCCAACATATATCCGCCTATAGACGCCATATGGAAGGGCTAAAAACTACAACATGGCTGACAAGGACAAAATGCAGTGGAAGTGGTGTTGCGTAAATAGGACGTCCCAAAAAACAGCACATTGTGAAGAGACTGAAAGCGGCGTGATGACAGTCTGTAAAACATAATCTATGCAAGATTTTGACCAAAGAACCACCATTTCATGTTATGTAGACCACAAGGAAGCGTTTTAACCCTCCTGTTGTCCTCGGGTCATTTTGACCCGCCACTGTGTTAAAAAACAAAAAAAAATCCCCTATTTTTTTAACTTGAAATTTTATGACTTTTCCTGGCTTGGCAACAACAGTAGAAAAAGCGAAATGTTGCTTTTATTCACATTTCCATGTAAACTGTACAAAAATTTTTACAAAGGTGGTCTTCGGGTCAAAATGACCCGTGAGTCATAAAGTGTTGCAATCAAAGTCACAGAGTTATTTATACATCACAGAATGTTACAATGTTTTAGTTGTTATCATCATCATCTGCGGTCACTCGAACGAGTATGACGATCCTCCTGGTAGGGGTGTATCCCTTTATGGAGGATGCCTGTGCGTGATTTTGTTTTACGTGGGGAGACTGGTGCACAGACAGTCACCACACGATCTTTGACAGAATCGGGTCAGGGTCCAATGGCATGGAGTCCAAGACGACTGGGGACCCTTTTCTACTGCAGCCTTCTTCCGCCATCGCACCTGTTGTGGTAGTTCTTAAATCTACCGTCTTCCGCCTACCGTTGAGGTCTTCACCGTATCCCTGGCTGGGGGGCAGTCAGGTACTAGGCCTTTGCCAAGGGCCACCTAGGGTAACAGTAGTAAAGGGGTTAACCTCCTAGTGCCCCAAGACCCCATAGTCCATCAGTAGCAGAGCTCTTTTTCTGTGGATTTCCAGAGATTATAAAGGTGCTGCAGATCACAGGGCCCCGAATTCTGTCTGTGCTGAAGCCATGAGTGTGTGTTTTACCGCTGAAGAGGCTCTAGAGTTGATTTTTTCAGATGTCCAGCAAGACAACTCTGATTCAGAAGAGGAAGTGGAGGGTGTATCAGAAGAAGAAGATGGGGAGGAATACAACCCAGAGCATGATGAATCGTCTTCAGAAAAAGAAAAAAACCCTGAAGCTGAAAGAGACTTTCCTTTCAAAAAATGGCAAAATAACATGGTCCTCAGCAGCATAGCAGGCATGCAGAACAAAACATCATAAAGATGACCCCAAGACCCACAAGGTATGCCGTTTCTCATGCCTATGACATTGTCCCTACATTCTACCTGTTTATCACACCAGCAATTGAAAAAATAATCCTGGAGATGACAAATTTGGAGGGTTTTCGCAAATATGGAGACAGCTGGAAAAGATGGATGAGACTGACCTGCAGGCCTACTTAGGGCTCCTAATATTAGCTGGTGCATACAGGTCCCGAGGTGAGTCTGCGACTAGTCTATGGGATGCAGAGAGTGGAAGGCCAATTTTCCGAACCACAATGCCACTCAAACTCTTTCACACCTACTCAAGACTGATACGATTTGATGACCGTGAGTCAAGACCAGCAAGATGTGTGACAGGCAAACTTGCAGCCATAAGAGAGGTCTGGGACAATGTAGTTCTTCTGAGCACAATGCACACAGATGGTGACGTTAGCGATCGTGAGGACAGGAAGCCAGTCATCATCCTAGACTACAACCGCTACAAGGGAGGTGTGGACAACCTAGACAATGTGATTGGAACATACTGCTGCAGAAGGATGACTGCCCGCTAACCCCTGGTCATCTTCCACAACATCATTGATGTTTCCTCCTACAATGCCTTTGTGATTTGGAGAGAGATCAACCCGACCTGGATGTCTCGTAAGCAGAACAAGAGGAGGGTGTTCCTGGAGCAGCTGGGAAAGGCTCTTGTAATTCCACTCATTGAAAGAAGGAAGCATGTCACCCGCACAGAAGCCTCAGCAGCAGTTGTGAAAGCTATACAGAGTGCAGAAGCTCCTGATCAACCTGAGGATCCAGCTACCACAGCCACTTCCCCAGTTAGGGCAAGTAAGAAGAAGAGATGTTAGTTCTGCCCTCAAAAGGACTGTAAAACACATACTGTGTGCTGCAGGTGTAAGAAATATATTTGCAAAGGCGGCGTACTTGCATACTGCCCTGCATGTGCCAATTAGGGTTAGTTAATTAGTTAATTAGTTGAATGGGTTATGTTATTTTTCATATTTGTGTATTGTGCATTGTCTTCAATTGTTCACTGGAGAAAGAAAAGAAAGAAACTGAGTCATTGGATGAATAAAAATGCATTCAAAACACACATTTGTTTGCTTTTCTTAAGCTATAGACATGAAGTGAAGAGGGAAAACTCAGTTATTCACACATTTTGTGGTGAATGACAAGTTGTTTCTTCAAGCAAGATGAAATTTGGTGTTTAAATTCAATTAAGCTGCTTATATTAGGGGTTTAGTGAAGACGGGTCATTTTGACCCAGAGGACACGGGGTGTATACAGGAAATGAGGACAACACAATGGTTAAGAAATAAATGCCAAGAGATGGCCCGTCTCTAAAAATTTGCTAAGGTGGGTTACTCCTAAAATTAAGTGATCGTTACCTCACCCAGCTCGGGTCTTGAAAGTTTGAGGGGTTTTTTCGCAGCAGTTCTCAGTTTTGCACACTTCTAAATGGAGATGTCAGATGTTGTTCCTGGTATCTGCCGGTGCCATCCATCCAGTTTGAGGGGTTACTGCCCCCAGTGTCCCCGATCACTACCAGCTCCACTTCTACCTTCACAACCCACATGTTCTCTCGCTCTTCCTCCAGCCCTTGGTATTTCTCTGGCTTTTTGTATTCCCTTGTATTGATTGTTATTGGTTGTTGATGTTTATTTTGTCATTTTGGATCTGGAAGTTCCACAGGATCTGGTCGTTGTCGATCATCGTCAGTGGTATCTGCCATTTTGACTATGGGACCTCAGTCCATATTCCATGTATCGGTACACTATGCCTGCTACCTGGCTATGGAGCTACATGTATGCCTTGCCTGTCAGCATCTTACACCCTGCTCTTTTTTTTTTTTGCACATCCTGCACCTGGGGTCCTGTTTTACATGGTAGACCCCAGTCTCAATCAATTTAGTCAATCAATTACAACCACAATTTATTTCTTTATAGCCCTTAATTACGAGTGCCTCAAAGGGTTTCACAGACCACAACGACATCCCCTGATCTGCACCCACATCCATTTCTTATTTATAGTTTTTAGGACCTGTTCTTGTGCAGCTATGATTAGTGCCTCTGTGCTCTTTTAGTCTTCACTTTTTCAATTTGTCAGTGGTCAATCAATCAATCAAAGTTTATCTATATAGCCCTAAATCACGAGTGTCTCAAAGGGCTGCACAAGCCACAACGACCACACCTCGGCTCAGATCCCACATCAGAGCAAGAACAAACTCAACCTAATGGGATGACAATGAGAAACCTTGGAGGGGACCGCAGAGGGATCCCCGCTGAGCGACCGGTGCAATGGACGTCGAGTGGATCTAGATCATAGTGTGAGAGTCCAGTCCATAGTGGGGCCAGCCGGAGATCGTCTTGGGTGGAGACAAGTCAGCAGCGCAGAGACGTCCTCAACTGATGCACAGATGAGTGGTCCATCCCGGGTCCCGACTTTGAACAGCCATACAGGGGCCCCTCTTTCTATGATAGTGTATCTGGTTCCTCTTCCTGTTCTGTTGCCTGAGACCGCCCTTAGCTTAGCCCTTTTTGATGTATTCTTGGAGATGTTATTTCTTCCTGGATAGTGCCTGTGTCACTCATTAGTTCTTGGGCCCCTTCTTTTCACTTTGTGTTTAGCCTCGAAGGACAGGACTTGGAACCATCCATACATTGTAAGGAGCTTTCTTGATATGATATAAGTACCTTGCATCTTTTTCTTCTTTTCTTTTTCTTTAATCCTCTTGGCCCCCTAGGGAGCATAGGGCGTCTACCATGGATCTCCACCTCACTCTCTTCTGTGCGATGGTCTTCGCTTCTTGCCAGGAGATCCCCATCTTGGTCAGTTCATCAAGAGTGGACCGCCTCCAGTTGAGTTTTGGTCTCCCTGGCTTCCTCTTGCCTTGAGGGTTATAGTCCAGGGCTTGTCTTGCTATGTTTCTCGGATCCTTCCTAAGTGTATGGCCGATCCATCCCAACTTTCTGCTTTTAATTTCATTTTGAATTTGCTCTTGGTTCATGCGTCTCCACCGGTCTACATTTGATATCTTGTTGGGCCACCAAATCCTCAGTATGTACCTGAGACAGTTGTTAATAAACACTTGTAGTTTATGGATGATTGATTTGGTGGTTTTCCAGGTTTCACAGCCATAAAGAAGGACAGAGTTTACTTTTGTATTGGACAATTCTGATTTTGGTGTTTCTGGAGAGCTGGGAAGAGAGACATACAGGATATTGTGCCAGTGGGGTATGTGGTTACTGGTAGGGCATTGGTATAAACAGCCTGGACAGCAAAAAAAACATACTATGAAAATAAATAAACGGCGGTCGATCGGTCCAATATTAGTCTCAATGGCCAGTCCCACCCTGATTGTGCATACAGCTGGTGTCTTAGTCTAAACAAGATACTGTAAAAACCAATGGTAAAATTGATTAAAAAAACATTTATAATTGTTGCTTATAATACAAATGCATTTTCTATTTTAGATGTTGAAGACAACTCAAGACCGAAAATACATGCTTATGAGTAATTAAAAAATGTCCATATAGAAAGATATCATAGCAGGAGTCCACACAAAAACATCAATGAATGCTTTAAACAATTTAACAAACGTTCTCTTATTGTAGTTTTTGACACTTGGTTAAATACAGAAAAGTATTATAATGTGGGAATGGTTGGATATGAGATACAAACTATACGACTATTAGGAAAAGAAAGGGAGACAAAAAGGAAGCGTAAAATAATTGTGTGAGTGGTGTATACCGGGGATCAGCAACCCGCAGCTCTTTAGTGCCGCCCTAGAGGCTCCCTGGAGCATTTTTTAAAAAGTACTGAACATGGAAAAAGATGGGGGGGGGGGGGGGGGGGATACTTTTTTTGTTTTAGTTTGTTTTTTGTTTGAGGACAAACATGACACAAACCTTCCCACTTGTTAAAAAGCCCACTTTTTAATATGTTTGTGTGTATGCTTCACTGATGAGACTATTTGATGAATATCATTTTGTCCTACTAATTTTCTTGAACTCACCATAGTGTGGACTGTGACGCAACAGTTTGTTTACATGTATAAAATCTTCCACTCCTTCTTTGTCTCATTTTGTCCACCAAACATTTAATACCGTGTGTGAATGCACAACGGTGTGCTTTGTTGATGTTATTGACTTGTTGGAGTGCTAACCAGGCATACTTGGTCAGTGCATGACTGCAAGCTAATCCATGCTAACATGCTATTTAGGCTAGTTATTGCATCATTGTGCCTCATTTGTAGGTATATTTGAGCTCATTTAATATCCTTTACTTATGTCCTCTTTGTATATAATTTATATGTGTATGTCTCAGTAATATTGGCTGCATTTATGACAGTTTTTTGTGTGCCATGTTGTTCCAGACCACAGCAAACATTACCTAGCTTGCCAAAGATTGTAATAAATCTATTAAAAGAAGACAGCCTGCCCTTTCCTTTCACTTGGACACACACATCTATACCTTTGGCCATTAAAAGCCAGTAATTTATAGGAGTTATCTCACCTTCTGAGTAGCCTCTGATTTACTAATGGTTTCTAATTTTGTAAAAATGTGTAGAATAAATATCAAATTTCAACATTTATGTCAACAAAGATTTGCTTCGGCCTGCGACACATAGTCATTTTGATAGGAGGCTATTATAGCTAATTTAGACACGTATGTCATGTGTTGTCTTCATTAGAAGACTTATATACAGTTTTTTATATATATCAAGTTTTTTGTATTTTCGGTCCAATATGGCTCTTTCAATGTTTTGGGTTGCCGACCCCTGGTGTACACTGAGCACAGGGAGTGAGCAAAATAAATACTGTATATACTTTTTTGGTGATTGTTGTGATGTGAAGGACGTGTGGCATTAAATAACCCTTTAAATTGTACTTATAGACTCTATGCATGTGTCAGTTTTCACACCAAATGGGAATTAGAAAGTAATTAGTAAGGTGCACTTAACAAAACAGCAAAACATGTGTTATGCTGAGTTTATTAAAACAAAATTGTTCATAAGGATCAATGAACAATATTTATTTCATCATTAAATAAATAGATACACACATTATTTACATATTAGCTCCATCTATCCATGCATTTTTCACCAGTTCTCCCTTTCAAGGTAGCTAAATGAACACATTTATTGGATTGTTTTTTATTCCTGATCCCTATTACCTACTTTAATTAGGATAGTTGTAAAAGGTGCTGTTTACAACTTCTTCACAGTGACATTTTTTAAAGAAAAAAACAACAACACCACCACTGGCTATCTTATATTACCATTAGTAGTTTAACAGAACACGTTTGTTTGAAAATTGTCTATATTTTTCACAATTACAAAGTTTATGTACAAAACCCAAAACCAGTGAAGTTGGCACATTGTGTAAATCTGAATAAAAACAGAATACAATGATTTGCAAATCCTTTTCAACTTATATTCAATTGAATAGACTGCAAAGACAAGATATTTAATGTTCAAACTGAGAAACTTATTTTTTTCCTGCAAATAATCATTAACTTAGAATTTAATGGCAGCAACACATTGCAAAAAAGTTGGCACAGGGGCATATTTACCACTGTGTTACATGGCCTTTCCTTTTAACAACACTCAGTAAACGTTTGGGAACTGAGGAGACACATTTTTGAAGCTTTTCAGGTGCAATTATTTCCCATTCTTTCTCGTTTCTGGGTGTTGTTGATAAATGGCTTTGGCTTTGCATAGTAGAGTTTTAACTTGCACTTACAGATGTAGCAACGAACTGAAGTTACTGACAGTGGTTTTCTGAAGTGTTCCTGAGCCCCTGTGGTGATATCCTTTACACACTGATGTCGCTTTTCGATGCAGTACCGCCTGAGGGATCGAAGGTCTGTAATATCATCGCTTACGTGCAGTGATGTCTCCAGATTCTTTGAACCTTTTGATGTTTATACGGACCGTAGATGGTGAAATCCCTAAATTCTTTGCAATTTCTTGTTGAGAAATGTTGTTTTTAAATTGTTTGACAATTTGTTCACGCATTTGTTCACAAAGTGGTGACCCTCGCCCCGTCCTTGTTTGTGAATGACTTTTATACCCAATCATGGCACCCACCTGTTCCCAATTAGCCTGTTCACCTGTGTGATGTTCCAAACACATTTTTGATACGCATTCCACAACTTTCTCAGTCTTTTTTGCCACTTGTGCCAGCTTTTTTGAAACACGTTGAAGGCATCAAATTCCAAATGAGCTAATATTTGCAAAAAATAACAACATTTTCCAGTTCGAACATTAAGTATCTTGTCTTTGCAGTCTATTCAATTGAATATAAGTTGAAAAAGATTTGCAAATCATTGTATTCTGTTTTTATTTACCATTTACACAACGTGCCAACTTCACTGGTTTTGGGGTTTAATAATCAAAAAAATTACCGGCCCGAATAAATGATTGGTGATTACGGCGGTCACTCAAGTACGTGCAGGTGGCACGTGCACATATTTAAAAGCAGTCCAAGAGAATAACAAACAATTTGCAGTCATGTTGTTGTTATGAAAGAATATACAGTCAATGAGAGCTAACACTGGGTATTCAACATTTCTATTACTAGCTAACAACACCTAAAGCTAATGTCTTACGTCATTAAGTAGTAGAAGCCGTGAGAGGGCGGGATATACACTATATTGCCAAAAGTATTTGGCCACCCATCCAAATGTCCTAATCACTTGGCCCGGCCACAGATGTATACAATCAAGCACTTGGGCATGGAGACTGTTTCTACAAACATTTGTGAAAGAATGGGCCGCTCACAGTGATTTCCAGCGTGGAACTGTCATAGGATCCCACCTGTGCAACAAATCTAGTCCTGAAATTTCCTTGCTCCTAAATATTACAACGTCAACTGTGGGCTTTATTATAAGAAAATGGAAGAGTTTGGGAACAACAGCAACTCAGCCACCAAGTGGTAGGCCACGTAAACTGACAAGAGAGGGGTCAGCGGATGCTGAAGCGCATAGTGCAAAGACTTTCTGCACAGTCAGTTGCTACAGAACTCCAAACTTCATGTGACCTTCCATTAAGCCCACATACAGTACGCAGAGAGCTTCATGGAATGGCCCCTTTCCTCTTCCAACATGACTGCGCACCAGTGCCCAAAGCCAGGTCCATAAAGACATGGATGACAGTCTCTGTGTGGATGAACTTGACTGGCCTGCACAGAGTCCTGACCTGAACCCGATATAACACCTTTGGGATGAATTAGAACGGAGACTGAGAGCCAGGCCTTCTCGATCAACATCAGTGTGTGACCTCACCAATGCTGAAAAGGAAAAAAATAATATGAGAGCAGCCAGCATGGACGAATAGAACAGACAAGTCATTGTATTGTCTGCTCGCGGAAAACAAACATCCTAATCTACGATTTGACTCCCTCGAATGGCCTTGACGCTGTGAAAAACAGGAACAGGCTGTTCTGAAAGCACCCCCAAGGACACCTCAATGATGGACGCTTTTGACCTCCCTCCCTCCTCAACGACACCTGGAGTCGAACTTTTGCTTGCATGCAGATCGGCCAAGGTCTATGAACATTACATTATCACACCCAAGACAATGGGCTCATACACCCCACCCCCACCCCCTCCCCCACCACCGCTTGTTTCCCCTTCGGGTGATGGACGGCTGGAAGCGCTTCATAGCAGCAGTCGACCTCCAGGGCCCCAACTCCCCGCCCCTCTGTTGTGAGTTGTCGTGATTAAATGTAACGTGTTTATGTGTGCATTGCATGGAGGTTTTTTCCCACTACAGACTAGGCCCCCTTAAGAGCTCAGTCTAGATTGTATTTTTTTACTCATCTTCTTCCCCAGTGTTTTACCTTTTTCTTATCTTTTACGGGGCGCCTTTGGCGACCCATGAGCGTTCCTGTTCTGTAACCCTGTACACTGTTTGTTTGTCTAATCTTGAACGGGTTTGTGCTGAAAACATAGTCTTGTTGTACTTGTGCAATGACAATAAAGTCCTATCCTATCCTATCATATCCTATCCTATCCTACCCAATGCACTTTTGGAAGAATGGTCGAAAGTACTTATAAACACACTCCACAACCTTGTGGACAGCCTTCCCAGGAGCGTTGACGCTGTAATAGCTGAAAAAGGTGGACCGACATCATATTGAACCCTATGGGTTAGGAATGGGATGGCACTTCAAGTTCATATGTTAGTCAAGGCAGGTGGCCAAATACTTTTGGCAATATAGTGTACTGTGTAAAACACATTGGAAACTTAGCCCCTCTAGGCATATGTGTAAATGTTGTCATCAGCCCCTTTAAAGTCAAGTGTTATAAAACTAAATTGAATGAGATATTGGACATAATGAACGCAATTGAAAACTGTGCTATACAATCCATCTAAGGGGCGAATTATCACTCCAAAAATGGCATGTGTCATCTGCAGTATGAGGAGATGAACCTTTCTTCATTGACAGACACTCATTTGATTCTTTCTACACCTCCTTTTTCCCTGATACATCCTTTCACAAGGACCTAACAGATCCAGCTTTGATAAGCCACGGCTGGTAGAGATTGTCTCCCGACACGTGCCCACATCTTGTCAGTACGGCCTCGATAGTGACTTTATCTAAATTGCATTGGAGAATGGCTGTTCCGCTGAAGCCTTGAAAGCACAGGGTTAGAAAATACACCCTTCTACTTGCAGTGCATTTAACAGTAAATCAATAAATCTTTTTTTTAACCAATCGCAGAGCTGCATTTAACCACGATTGTGGATATCTTTGACAAATCGCTCAGCTGGATTCTTTCAAGATTTGCGGACCATCCCTCATCCGGCTATCAGATGAGAGAGAAAAAATAGATCTACTAGTTTTATTTTGTACGTTGAAAAATGTTACGTTTTTGACCCTCTCTCTGTTTCGTAGTTTGGGAAAATGTGTAATGTTGTCCAGCTAATACAAAACCAGTGAAGTTGGCACGTTGCGTAAATCGTAAATAAAAGCTGAATACAATGATTTGCAAACCCTTTTCAACTTATATTCAATTGAATACACTGCAAAGACAAGAAATGTAATGTTCGAACTGGACAACTTTATTTTTTGCAAATATTAGCTCAATTGGAATTGGATGCCTGCAACATGTTTCCAAAAAGCTGGCACAAGTGGCAAAAAAGACTGACGAAGTTGAGGAATGCTCATCAAACACTTATTTGGAACATCCCACGGGAGAACAGGCTAATTGGGAACAGGTGGGTGCCATGATTGGGTATAAAAGCAGCTTCCATGAAATGCTCAGTCATTCACAAACAAGGATGGGGCGAGGGTCACCACTTTGTGAACAAATGCGTGAGCAAATTGTCGAACAGTTTAAGAACAACATTTCTCAACGAGCCATTGCAAGGAATTTAGGGATTTCACCATCTACGGTCCGTAATATCATCAAAAGGTTCAGAGAATCTGGTGAAATCACTGCACGTAAGAGATGATATTACGGACCTTCGATCCCTCAGGCGGTACTGCATCCCAAAGCGACATCAGTGTGTAAAGGATATCACCAAATGGGCTCAGGAACACTTCAGGTATTTTTTCCCCTCCCTCAGGGGGGGAATTCGACAGGGCGGTTGCTGGTTGTTCCATCTCCATCATTGGGGTCCCTGTGAGTGGTGTGGGTGGTTCCCGTGGCCCCTGTGCTGGTGGGAGGTCCTGCGGCGGACGACTTGGGTGGGGTGGCCTGGGGCGGGCCGCGCCGTGCTCTCCGGGGGTGAGGGTTGGGCTCGTTGGGGCCCGGTTGCTGGTGGGGCAGATTCAATATAAAGCCAGCCGAGTGCCCTGATTGGAGTCCACTCCACTCCACCTGGTGCAGAGGCCTGTTGACTAATTGGGATTAGGTTCACCTAGTGCTTAGTCATGCACACTGAGAGGCCTGGCACCTGGCACTTTTCCGCAACACATAGTGTGGGGAAAAAGAGCCACAATTTCTACAGAGCCAGCATGCAGTGGCGCCCTGCTGGCCCGCGACGTTCACCTCAAGTTCAATGTTAGGGGAGAAAGGGTCATATAGTTCAGCATCTGATGCTACCTGTGCAGCAGACTCAAATTGAGAGGCTCTCTTGGCCGTCTTTGACAATGTCAGGTCGTCTAGTGACATACAGGGCTGAATGTTCCACACGACCAAATTTGCATAGACTTGCCAGGCAGTGGAGATCGTGACATGGTTGTGTACCAACTAGCCTGCATGTGGTTGGTGCTGGCAGAAGAAGATCTGTCAGATGACGACGCGGGAAGCATGGTAATGTCCAGCCAGCACAGTGCTCATACGTCTGCACAGTGCTCATATGTCTGCACGGGCCTGAGAATGTGGCATATGCGCTGTCCCCTGCTAACAAAGCTGTAAATTAACATGGCACGCAGCCGGAAATTGCTAAGTGTTAAAAGACACATGCCAGCGGGACAATGTGATCGATGGTATGCCAGGCAGAGCGAGGAACGAGAGACGAAAAATAAATCTCCACCTTTTTTAGCCAATATTATGTACAGGGACAACGACCATGTACTCACACAACTTTATTTACAACCACAACTCTCACTTTTACGCATGCACACCAAACTGCACTACAGGTTAGGCTGTATGCTGCACTAATATACTAAACTTAACTGTAAATCTGAAGGCTGTGGGGATAGTGTTAGGAAGTGTTGGTGACAAACCCCAAGATGTAGGGATAGTAGGCTTTTTGCAGGAAAACACGATTTTATAGTCCAAAGAAAATGCAGTAACCAGGAAACAGGCAAACTGGAGACAGCAAACAGGAACCAGCAAACAGGAAACAAGGAGAACTGGAGACCGCAAACAAGTCTACAGCATACAGGAAACCGGATACAAGACACGAGGAACCAGGAGACAGCAAACAGCTAACAATACTCCAGCACTGACTGGAGGGCGAGGCAGGCATAAACGGCAGCCTGCTGATTGACACCAGGTGTGGCCAGACTGTTAATCAGCTGCAGGTGAGGGGAAACAGCACTCAGGGAGAGAAGCAGGAAACTGAACCAAAATAAGAGCGCTGACAGGAAATAAAACACAAACACAGAAAGAAAACTAAAACATAACCGACATGTCAGTGACAAGCCTGACATATAGACTTAACACTTTTGTGCATTAATGATGCCAAAACCAATCAAATATAGGTCAGCATACTATAATATAGGCTACTATTTTATACGTGGCAATGCAAATGATTGTGAAATATTTATAATAATATGTTAGAATACTTATGTGTAAGTTATCACACAACTCTTATGCTTAAAGGCTGTTGATATAGTTATTATCAATTGTGCTGAAGTTGTACTTTTCTAATTGTGCAAAGGGACAACTTGCAAATCCAAGATTGCGAGTCGTCTCTTATCAGTGTTTGTGTCCAGAGCATCGAGTACCGTGACGCAGACAAAGCAGAGACAGAGCGATATCACGAGTGTCAGCACGTTTGCATTTCTGAATAATCATATATTGTGTCTAACTGGGGCTGCTAAAATTACCCCCCTTCCTTAAGAAGCCGCCTCAGTGATGTAACCAGGGACCTCCCAAATAAATACAGGAGCATGTGAGCTGTACCTTAGAGCGTGGTGGGAGATTGCAACTGAGTGTGCAGCCCCAAACGTCTCTCCTCATTGAGCCAAATTTAACTCTGTCTCTGCATGATTCCATGCTTCTTGTCTGTTTACTATACAGGTATGTCATCAGTGTTTGAACCTGACATAATATTAATAGATTATATTTAAATCGCGCTTCACTAGACACTCAAAGTGCTTTACAATGGAAAATGAGAACTCATCATTCATACACTGCACATTTACACTGCGATGGTTGTAAACTACATTTGTAGTCACAGCTACCCGGCGGTAGACTGACGACTGAAATGTGGCTGCCAATTTCTAAACGTAAACAACACGCAGGGTTTGTGTCTTTACATACATTTCACAGCAAACTCCAATGTGGAAGTGCGCACAACTATGACAGCTCTGACGCCTGCGTACACTCCGCACAGCTGAAGTCTGTGAGCATCGTCATGCACACTCCAGTGTAGTCGGTCAGTGGAGGTGCGCTACATGCCTGGATCTTTTTTGTCTGCTTTTAAGAATATTGTTTTGGCTTGTGGCGGTGGATCACGGTGCACCGTGTGAGGAATCCGTAGCCTACGCCTCTGTACTGAATTGAACGCGGCATACAAGAACAAAAAGGCGAGAGACAGCTCGTAGCTCAAAATACTCATACGTTGGGGTACTCGCGAGTTGAGGCACCACTGTATGGACTTTTGAGAAATAGGTTTGAAAACTCCTTATATACAGCAACACCATTAGAACGTCATTCCGACTAGATAAGTATTGGCAAATTATATCTAGATGAGGAAAATTATCCCAACTAAAGGAGTTGAATCTGACGGCAACATAACAGATGTACATGTTAGCTACACATTTCTGGGGATCCCACATACCAAATTCTGCCAAATACCTACTGAGCCTCAGGCAGACCTCGAAGAGTTAGCTGAACAGCAAGAATAAGATCCAAGCCATCAACACTTCTCTCTGACTTACCAAAAATCAACCTGCTGTCATGTTACCCAGGTCACTGGGTTAGATGCAAGCCTCTGATATCAAGACAAGAAAGCTCCTTATAAATATATGGAGGGTTCCACCCAAAGTCCAACATCCTCAGGCTATTCACAAAGGGGGCCGAGTACGACTGATCGTGACAGGCTCTACCTCGGAGCAAACAACAGCCCTCCAGGAATGCATAAGAAAGATGGCCCTCAGGGATGACCTGCGAAGTGGATGCCTCAGGCAACAGAATCCCAGTAAGGAGAAATGTGCTGCATGGCATGTACCATCGACAAGTGGCTCAACAAGACTGTTCTGGAAGACATCACAAATGCACCAACAACCCCAACCCTGTCCATATCACTTCTTCACATGAAACTCCAATCTTGCTGATGTGAGCAGGCTACTGAATAAATACATGTTGTTATAAATTACACAAACTATATTTAGATTGGGGGTAATCAGAGTCACCCACCTCTTCTTAGGTTTTAACTATCATTGTTGCGACTAATTTGCAGCACTAATTTCCACCAGTCAGTTTTGGCTACGCACATCAATTTTCTTCACTTTCTTACTCACACGGCAATTCATTTTTTTTTATTTCAGCCTATGTTTAGTTCTTGGAGACACGGCAATGACAGGCAGACAATAGCTCTGCCGTTCATACCAAACAAGACATCTTACTGACTTGTGATATTTCTGACCTGCAGAGCTCAAGCACATGGCTACTTTCAATACGTGCCAAGCCACGGCAACGTCTGGGACCAATTTCAAGTTTATTGCGATGTAAAAATGAAATTGGTCTGGCTTTCTGCGTGCACACACTAATACATATAAACTTTTACCTGCGTACGTAGTTTTCTGGATTTGCACGCAAGTCTATTTTTAATAGGAAAGCCACACAACTCTTTATACATGTGGCCCCAGATCAGTATAGACTGGGACCTACCACATCAGACATGATCCCAGCTGCAGGCTGTGCAGAGAAGCCCCAGAGACCGTACAGCACATCACAGCAAGGTGTAAGATGCTGGCATGCAGGGCATAGATGGAGCGCCATAACCAGGTAGCAGATATAGTGTACTAAATACTGACTGGTGGTCCCAGAGATATGGCAATCAGGACAAAGTTCCGTGAGACTTCCAGATCCAGACTGACAACATGGTGATGACGAACCAGCCTGATATGGTGGTGGATAAACACCAGAGGATAGCGGTGGTGATCGATATAGCATTCTTGAGCAAAAGCAACATCTGGAAAAAGGAACAGGAACAGCGGGAGAACTACTACAGGTTTAAAGAAGAGCTGGAGAAATGTGGGGTACGAAGGCAACAGTAGTGCCAGTAGTGATCTGGGGACAGTAAAACCCAAACTGTTTGGATGGCTCCAGCATATACCAAGGACAACATCTGACATGTCTGTCGAAGAGAACAAAAACTAGGAACAGCTAGTATCCTGAGCAGAATCTTAAGCTCACAGGACGCTGGCAGAAGACTGGAGTTTAAAGGAGACACCATAACGCTATAAGCAATGTTCCCTTTAAATTGTGCGCCTGTGCAACTGTGCACTTCTAACGCGTCCTCTGCGAACAGCAAATCTATGCCACGCACAAAATTAAGTCCCATCTGAAGTCTAAACAAAATAAACACATATCAATTAATTTTGTATTGATTTTGCTATTCAACTCTGAGTGACAGGCGACAACAAGTGTGTGGAAACTCTCTTCCAGCGGGTCCTCCTGACCACCAAGCACATACTTGCCAACCTCCCGGATTTTCCGGGAGACTCCAGGAATTCAGCGCCTCTCCCGAAAACCTCCCGGAAGAAATTTTCCCCTGAAAATCTCCCGGAATTCAGCCAGAGCTGGAGGGGGCGTACTGTCCCCAGTAGTGATCTGGGGACAGTAAAACCCAAACTGTTTGGATGGCTCCAGCATATACCAAGGACAACATCTGACATGTCTGTCGAAGAGAACAAAAACTAGGAACAGCTAAGATCCTGAGCAGAATCTTAAGCTCACAGGACGCTGGCAGAAGACTGGAGTTTAAAGGAGACACCATAACGCTATAAGCAATGTTCCCTTTAAATTGCGCACCTGTGCAACTGTGCACTTCTAACGTGTCCTCTGCGAACAGCAAATCTATGCCACCCACAAAATTAAGTCCCATCTGAACTCTAAACAAAATAAACACATATCAATTAATTTTGTATTGATTTTGCTATTCAACTCTGAGTGACAGGCGACAACAAGTGTGTGGAAACTCTCTTCCAGCGGGTCCTCCTGACCACCAAGCACATACTTGCCAACCTCCCGGATTTTCCGGGAGACTCCAGGAATTCAGCGCCTCTCCCGAAAACCTCCCGGAAGAAATTTTCTCCTGAAAATCTCCCGGAATTCAGCCGGAGCTGGAGGCTACGCCCCCTCCAGCTCCATGCGGACCTGAGTGGGGACAGCGGCGACAGTCTGTTTTCACGTCCGCTTTCCCACGATATAAACAGTGTGCCTGCCCAATCACGATATAACTGTAGAATGATCGAGGGCGAGTTCTTGGTTTCTTATGTGGGTTTATTGTTAGGCAGTTTCATTAACGTCCTCCCAGCGCGGTAACAACACACAACAACAGCAATCACGTTTTCGTCTACCGTAAAGCAGTTTGTCTGCCGTAAACAGCAATGTTGTGACATTCTTAAACAGGACAATACTGCCATCTACTGGATAGCCTCCGGTACACTGAAATTCAATTATTTCTTTTATTTATATGTATAATAAAATATATATATACTGTATATATATATATATATATATATATATATATATATATATATATATATATATATATATATATATATATATATATATATATATATATATATATATATATATATATATATATATATATATATATATATATATATATATATATATATATATATAGCTGGAATTCACTGAAAGTCAAGTATTTCATACATATATAAATATATATATATATACACTACCATTCAAAAGTTTGGGGTCACATTGAAATGTCCTTATTTTTGAAGGAAAAGCACTGTACTTTTCAATGAAGATAACTTTAAACTAGTCTTAACTTTAAAGAAATACACTCTATACATTGCTAATGTGGTAAATGACTATTCTAGCTGCAAATATCTGGTTTTTGGTGCAATATCTACATAGGTGTATAGAGGCCCATTTCCAGCAACTATCACTCCAGTGTTCTAATGGTACAATGTGTTTGCTCATTGGATCAGAAGGCTAATTGATGATTAGAAAACCCTTGTGCAATCATGTTCACACATCTGAAAACAGTTTAGCTCGTTACAGAAGCTAAAAAACTGACCTTCCTTTGAGCACATTGAGTTTCTGGAGCATCACATTTGTGGGGTCAATTAAACGCTCAAAATGGCCAGAAAAAGAGAACTTTCATCTGAAACTCGACAGTCTATTCTTGTTCTTAGAAATGAAGGCTATTCCACAAAATTGTTTGGGTGACCCCAAACTTTTGAACGGTAGTGTATATATATATATATATATATATATATATATATATATATATATATATATATATATATATATATATATATATATATATATATATATATATATGAAATACTCGAGTTGGTGAATTCTAGCTGTAAATATACTCCTCCCCTCTTAACCACAGCCCCAACCATGCCCCCGCCCCCAACCACACCCCCAACCACACCCCCACCCTGCCCCCGCCCCACCCCCGACCACGCCCCACCCCCCACCTCCCGGAATCGGAGGTCTCAAAGTTGGCAAGTATGACCAAGCATTTCCATGCGAGCCCGTTTCATGGTTCAATACAGTTTTATTTTCATAAAAGTCTATAGGTTGCTTTCCAGCAATTGTCTTTTGTCGCAGTGACAGGCATGCTCTCGCTCTCACGCCAGCTCCAACCACGTCTCTCCTCCTGGTTGCTGCTTATACAGAGCGACAGGGGATTAGATAACAAGGCCCAGGTGGGCCATTTACGCACCTGTCGCTGACTTCGAGGCCGATCCTGGCACACCGCGCTTCGCTGCAGGCCCGCAGGCCACGCCCCCCTCCACAAAGTGGTCACATCGGATAAAGCAATGTTCGTCAACAGGACAGGAAATCCATCGATCACTTAATAGAGCAAAACTGTACATTGTTGGCCGTAACCACATCAAAAACATTAGTAAACAACTTCTATCTAGAAATGTTTGTAATTTTCTGCTGTACAAACCAAGTCAAAACCAACTCTGTCATAACAACAGCAGCCACTCGCACTTTCCTACCTGTGCCAACGCATGCACTCATGGCACTTAGCCAGTGAAGCGTTTACGAACACACAAAAAGTCGGACAACTCCAACACCACACATAAAGTGTAAATTCCAGGTCTTTACACTATGACTCCCCAATCAATATGTGCTTATTCTACTGTCATTTATTCAGAATATTAATTTATGGATACTATTCACGAAAAGCTGTTACCGTATTACACAAATGTGAATAAAAATATATATTTTACAGACAGAAAGTTACAGGAATGTACACTTGTACACGGGTTGTGTACAAGTACAAGTAGCCACGTTCTGGCACTGGAATGCAAGACGCGCTGGCTAAGAAGGCAGGACTCTCATCAGCGTCAGGTGAGTTGATTGCAGAGTGATTGCATCCGTGCGGAGGCGCGACCGCAGCCGGAGAGGAACGCCCGTGGGCGTGTACCAAGGTGCGCTCCGCGGAGCGCACAGCAGGGTAAGAGGCGGCAGGTGTAAGAACCGTAATACTAAAAGGTGCACTTAAAATCTTTTTTTTTCTTCTCAAAACTAATTTAAGGAATACGTTTGGTTGAGCTTACGCACCTCGAAATTATTTTATTTGGTACATGGTGTAATGTACATAAGAGATAAGTGTAGGCTGCACTATGATGGCAATATGACTCAAGTAAACAACACTAACATTCTATATGTTCCATTGAAAATATAGAACATTACACACGGCGCTCAAAAATCTATCAAAATGTTTTAGTACGACTTTGGTAAGCTATGAAGCCGCACCGCTTGACGTTCTTCAACATACGAGTATTATTATGGTGTGTGCATAAGGTAAGACATATTATCAAGCGTTGTGTTCGCAATAACTTTTCTTACCTTCTGGTACCTGCTGATCTGTACTGTATTTGGGATCTGCATAAATCCTGAAAAATCTGCCTTTGTATTCCGTGCTGACACCATAGTCGATAAGCTTCTTATTTTTCTCTATCTTCTTGTTATGTGACATTCATCCTCCGCTGTTGCCATTTCTAATATAAAGTAGTGTAAAGTTCTTACTTAAATCTGTCAATAAACTCGCCATGAAAGCGCTAAAACATACCGGTGTATTGAGTTTACATTATTCACCCAAGGAACTTTAGTTATTAGAGAGTTCCGGTTGGATGGTTTTTCACAGGTTTTTTCGGTGTTGTTTCCGGATGAGGAGATGCTGCTCCGTTATTGATTGAAGTAAAGTCTGAATGTCATTAAAACAGTTAGCTCCATCTTTTGACACTTCTTCCACTCCCGTCCTTGCACGCTACACCGCTACAACAAAGATGACGGGGGAGAAGACGCTGCCGAAGGTGAGCCACGTAAATAAGACCGCCCACAAAACGGCGCATCCGGAAGCAACTGTCAGAAAGCGACTAGAAGATGGTCTGTAAAACATAAATCTATGCAACATTTTGACCAAAGAACCACCATTGCATGTTATGTAGACCAGTGGTCCCCAACTTTTTTTGCACCACGGACCGGTTTTATGTAGGCATTATTTTCAGGGACCGGCTTTCCACTTGTGCCAGATAAATACAGCAAAAATAAGTGCATGAAAAATACAACTCACTAAAACGCTGAATTAGTGGGAGCTCTGGAATTGTTTCTTTGCAATGAGATGCAGATGGAAATCAGCCTTTGGCTACAATCTGTCACATTTAAATTTTGAATGCTCATTAATGTGCATTATATCATGTCACAAAGTAACAACAAATATAACAAATGGCAACTCCCTATAAGGAAATGTATTATACATCTATAAACAAGCGTATTGGTGTGTCAAGTGGGACAGGCCAAACTTAAATCGGAGAAAAAGCAGTCATTTATAAATTATTTTATGTTTCTCTGCGGCCCGGTAGCAAATGCGTCACCGACCGGTACCGGCCCCCGAACCGGTGGTTGGGGACCACTGATGTAGACCACAAGGAAGTGTTTTCCATTTAGAAAAAATAATAATAATATGACTCCTTTAATGCACCCTATAATGCCTAATATATGAAAAAAAGATCAAACATAGTCCATTCATTGGCAGTGCGCCTTATAATTTGGTAATTAATTACTTTTAGGTCCGTTATAACGCCGTTAGCGAAAGTTTGATGTAACGTGGAACGCTACTTTTGATGTGGTTTTATGTTGACAACAAGACAAGGTCCTAATTGCAGCAGGTTCAATGCAGGAAACGTAGGCCCCACTTTTTAAAGGCACGGACTCCGCACTCTGTGCTCTTATATTTAAACATATCTCAAATGCATATACCAGATATTTAAAGTTTTTTTTTTTTTTTTTTTTTCAAGTAACATATAAATTACTTTCCCTAGGAATTAATTACATTTATTAAGGAGCAATTCCGTTAGTAAGTCACTTACTTTTTTGGGTAAAGTAACGAGTAACCATAATTAATTACTTTTTAAAAGTAATTTATAGAGCACTGAATATCAGGTAGGACAATCTTTAGGACATTGCTACTATTTACTATGTCATAGCACCACTCAAAACTGACGTGTTCTCCACTCTTTCCAGTTCTGCCCCCTAGATCACACTTGGTCCATTCCAGCTCAAAATCAGAGGTCGCCTTAGTAAACATCTAAGCAAAAAGATTGTGTTACGTTCAGCGGGGGAAGGAGATGACACAACGACAGGATAAAGCTTAACAGGTTTATTTGAGCTTGATGATGGAGTGGCGTGTGTATGCTACTGGAGGTGTGTGAAGCAGAACTATGTGATGAACTAACAATGTGAGCGTTACCAGGTTTGTTGTACGTGCGTGTTGGGTGAATAGTCCAGCGGGGCGAGGCAGGAAGGAAGTCCGTATACCGTGCGAGAGGTCCTGGGCTAGAGAGAGGCGTCAAAGTCCGTGTCCAAGCGGGGGTCGAGGATTGAGGGAGGCAGTACAATTCCAAGGGGGGAGTCCAGGGAAGCGAGGCGCACAGCTGGATCCAAGGAAGCAGAAGGAATACTGCGGGAACAAAAAGAGGTACGTGAAGCAAGGGCAGAGGGAAGCACAGAGAGCAGGTATACATGGAGGGAAGCCGGTTATCAGCCACTGATAACAGCGAAGTACGGTCTAGCACTGGATCTCAGGATGCGCTGGTCTTTATGGCATCGATCCTCATCAGATCCACGTGCGTTGAATGCTGATTGATCGCGGCCATGCGAGATGAGCGAGCAGGGGCGTGTCCCGAGGTGCTCCCAGCGGAACCACCAGCGGCGCTTGCTGCGGCGGTAATGATGGTATGTGCATGCGGCGTGACAGATTGCACTTATTTTGCATACATAGAATTAAAACACCCTAATCTTTATTTTAGTCTGGTTGAATTGCTCCACTGACAAGGACACGTTCCTCACTTAAATATTTAGTTTCTTGTTCAGATTTTCTAATTGTTGTGTCCATGAACTGTTTGTCTTGTTTTTTTTAAATCATGGAGTTCCTTTGTAGCTAAAATAATTGTTATAAATGTCCACTTTTTTCCAGCTGGTAAGCTTGAGCTGTAATTGTACTGGTTGAACATTGTCGAATGCCTCCATGTTATGTCCATCAATCAATGTTTATTTATATAGCCCTAAATCACAAGTGTCTCAAAGGGCTGCACAAGCCACAACGACATCTTCGGTTTAGAACCCACATCAGGGCAAGGAAAAACTCAACCCAATGGGACAATGAGAAACCTTGGAGAGGACCGCAGATGTGGGAACACACCCCTAGGGCGACCGGTGCAATGGACGTCGAGTGGATCTGGCATTGTATTGTGAGAGTCCAGTCCATAGTGGATCTAACATAATAGTGAGAGTCCAGTCCATAGTGGGGCCAGCAGGAGACCATCCCGAGCGGAGACGGGTCAGCAGTGAAGAGATGTCCCCAACCGATGCACAGGCGAGCGGTCCACCCGGCATCCCGACTTTGAACAGCCAGCGCTTCATCCGTGGCCACCAAACCTGTGACCCCCCCCTCCACGAGGGAGAGGGGGGCAGAGCAGAAAAGAAAAGAAACGGCAGATCAACTGGTTAAAAAAGGGGGTCTATTTAAAGGCTAGAGTATACAAATTAGTTTTAAGATGGGACTTAAATGCTTCTACTGGTAGCATCTCTAACTGTGAATGTGAATCTCTCTCAGTCGTCCTCAGACGAGCTTCCATCGGAATCTCCAATCATTCCGGTTCTTCATACACCCAGCCAGCTCCGTAGAGCTTTCAGCTCCCGCATCTTCCTTCAGGATGTCCACATACGTTAGCGCGGGACGTCCTCGCGATCGATGCCCGTGCGTTGGTTCCCATAGGACCAGCCTGCTGGCCGGGAGCTCCCGATGTCTGTGGCAGTGGCCGGCCGGCCTCATCCTCCTAGCTCAGTGGTTCTTAACCTTCTTGGAGGTACCGAACCCCACCAGTTTCAAATACGCACTCACCTTCTTTAGTGAAAAATAAAATGTTTAGTTTTTTTTAAGATTCAAGACAAAGTTATATGTTTTTTTAAAAATTCAAGACAAAGTTATGTTTTTTTTTACTGGTGCACAAAATGAACCGTGCATGAACATCACCTCGTTCAGAGAACAAAACCAACACAGTGCATGAACTCACAACAATTTACACACTTGCAAATCAGTGTGACTTTGGCTGTTGCCGTATCCATAATCATCATCATCGGCGGTCACTCGAACGAGTATGACGATCCTCCTGTTAGGGGTGTACCCCTTTATGGAGGATGCCTGTGCGTGACTTTGTTTTACGTGGGGAGACTGGTGCACAGAGAGTCACCACACGGTCCTTGACAGAATCGGGCCAGGGTCCAGTGGCATGGAGTCCAAGACGTTGAGGTCTTCACTGTATCCCTGGCTAGGGGGCAGTCAGGTACTAGGCCTTTGCCAAGGGCCACCTGGGGTAACAATAGTAAAGGGGTTAACCTCCTAGTGCCCCAAGACCCCATAGAGGAGCCTCCACTGCCGGATGCACTTTAACGTCATGCCCAGGACGTATCCACAATACGCTGATAGGGAGAAGTTGTTATTTACATGATGAGTCGGGTGTGTGACCTCCGCGGCGGAGGCTCTGCCGAACCCCTGAGGCCTACTCACCGAACCCCTAGGGTTCGATCGAACCCAGGTTAAGAACCACTGTCCTAGCTGTTACTTTCTTGCTGAGCCTCGGCAGTTGCCCGTACAGGTCCTCGTTGGTGATGTGGATGTTCTGGTCCACATTCAGAACAGCTCGTATCATTCTGGTGTAGCACCCATCTAGGGACTTCTGCAGGGTGGGTGTCAGGGTCCAGCTTTCGCAGCCATACAGGAGGACAGAATCTATAGTGGCGTTGAATAGACTCAGCTTTATATGTCGGGGGAGATTCGAGCACCACACTCTTGACATACCGTTCAGGGCCCTCCCCGCTAGTGCCTTCCTGACCTTAAGGTCTTGTTCTGTGGAGTTCATCCAGGAACCCAATGAATGATTACTCAACATAATTTTAAATTATGTGAAAAATGAGACTGCCGCCAACATCGCACAAGCTGGGTGAGGCAGCTCGCTAATCTCCTTTGTAAATGACTTGCATGTCTACTCTAAGGTAATGATTAGAATGTCCTAAAATTAATGAGGTAATGACTTATTGATAGACAGCCTGGTGGGCCGTTGGAGATATGTGGATTTTTTAACGAGGCTTTGTCCTCTAACATGTAGGTCAGGTGGATTACTAAAACTAATATTTCTCTTAATTGGTGATTATTGCAATAGTATTGTAACCTCATAAGCCTCTTACATTGGTCGTCTTTGAGGATGCAATTAGGGTTCTTCCTTCCAATGACCGCGGTAAAAAATGAAAGGAATAAGTAAGAAAATCAGTAGCAATATTACGTAATTACTTTTCGTAGTTCATTTTGTAAACATGAAATGTGATGACATACTGTTAGCTATACTGTACCTGAATTTATGTGAGCTCAAATGGGCAGGGCTGCTTTAATCTAATGAACAATTTTGTCGGCCCCCCCATTACCACCATGATGCTGCCACACTTTGCGTGATCAGAGCAAGAAACAGGTGAATTAAACCATTACATTTTTTTTTGCAAGGAGTGGTTGGGTCATGTAAAACAATCTTAATTTGAGTAAAACAACATGTTAAATATAAAGTTTGATTGAAACATTTATTTTACATTGACAATTTTATGACAGTTTCTTTTTATATACATATCAACATTCATAACTTGAACAATAGAGTAGGGAACCCTAGGAAAGGTCAAACACTACCCCAGGGCAGCTCTGGCTGCAGATGTACAAAACCAGTAAAGTTGGTACATTGTGTAAATGGTAAATACAAACAGAATACAATGATTTGCAAATCCTTTTCAACCTATATTCAATTGAATAGACTGCAAAGACAAGATATTCAACGTTCGAACTGGACAACTTTGTTATTTTTTGCAAACATTAGCTCATTTGGAATTTGATGCCTGCAACGTGTTTCAAAAAAGCTGAAACAAGTGGCAAACAAAAACTGAGAAAGTTGAGGAATGCTCATCAAGCACTTATTTGGAACATCCCACAGGTGATCAGGCTAATTGGGAACAGGTGGGTGCCATGATTGGGTATAAAAGCAGCTTGCATGAAATGCTCAGTCATTCACAAACACGGATGGGGCGAGGGTCACCACTTTGTGAACAAAGGCATTAGCAAATTGTCAAACAGTTTAAGAACAACATTTATTAATGAGCTGTTGCAAAGAATTTAGGGATTTCACCATCTACGGTCTGTAATATTATCAAAAGATTCAGAGAATCTGGAAAAATCACTACACGTAAGCCATTATATTACGGAACTTTGATCCCTCAGGTGGTACTGCATCAAAAAGCCATCAAAGACATCAGTGTGTAAAGGATATCACCACATGGGCTCAGGAACACTTCAGAAAACACTGTCAGTAACTACAGCTTGTCCCTACATCTGTAAGTGCAAGTTAAAACTCTACTATGCAAAGCGAAAGCCATTTATCAACAACACCCAGAAACGCCGCCGGCTTCGCTGGGCCCGAGCTCATCTAAGATGGACTGATACAAAGTGTAAAACTGCTCTATGGTCTGACAAGTCCACATTTGAAATTGTTTTTGGAAACTGTGGACGTCGTGTCTTCGGAACAAAGAGGAAAAGAACCATCCGGATTGTTATAGGCGCAAAGTTCAAAAGCCAGCGTCTGTGATGGTATGGGGGTGTATTAGTGCCCAAGGCATGTGTAACTTACACATCTGTGAAGGCACCATTAATGCTGAAAGGTACATACAGGTTTTGGAGCAACATATGTTGCCATCCAAGCAACGTTACCATGGACGCCCCTGCTTATTTCAGCAAGACAATGCCAAGTCACGTCTTAACAACAGTGTGGCTTCATAGTAAAAGAGTGCAGGTACTAGACTGGCCTGCCTGTAGTCCAGACCTGTCTCCCATTGAAAATGTGTGGCGCATTATGAAGCCTAAAATACCACAATGGAGACGCCGGACTGTTGAACAACTTAAGCTGTACATCAAGCAGGAATGGGACATAATTCCACCTGAGAAGCTTCAAAAATGTGTCTCCTCAGTTCCCAAACGTTTACTGAGTGTTGTTAAAAGGAAAGGCCATGTAACACTGTGGTAAAAATGTGTTGCAATGTGTTGCTGCCAATACATTTGAAGTTAATGATTATTTGCAAATAAAAAAAATAGTTTCTCAGTTCGGACATTAAATATATTGTCTTTGCAGTCTATCTATCCATCCATTTTCTACCGCTTATTACCTTCGGGGTCACGGGGGGCGCTGGAGCCTATCTCAGCTACAATCGGGCGGAAGGCGGTGTACACCCTGGACAAGTCACCACCTCATCGCAGTCTATTCAATTGAATATAAGTTGACAATAAACCAACTTCACTGGTTTTGGGTTTGGTAGTTTACCACCACCACCACAGTTTGGATGTGTCGTGAGGCACTTGTGATTAAAGGCCTACTGAACCCACTACTACCGACCACGCAGTCTGATAGTTTATATATCAATGATGAAATCTTAACATTGCAACACATGCCAATACGGTCCGGTTAACTTATGAAGTGCGATTTTAAATTTCCCGCTAAACTTCCGGTTGAAAACGTCTATATATGATGACGTATGCGCGTGACGTCACTAGTTAAACGGAAGTATTGGTACCTCATTGAATCCAATACAAAAAATCTCTGTTTTCATCTCAAAAATCCACAGTATTCTGGACATCTGTGTTGGTGAATCTTTTGCAATTTGTTTAATGAACAATGAAGACTGCAAAGAAGAAAGCTGTAGGTGGGATCGGTGTATTAGCGGCTGGCTGTAGCAACACAACCAGGAGGACTTTGACTTAGATAGCAGACGCGCTAGCTGACGCTAGCCGCCGACCGCACGGATGATCGGGTGAAGTCCTTCGTCCTTCCGTCGTTCGCTGGAACTCAGGTGAGCACGGGTGTTGATGAGTAGATGAGGGCTGGCTTGCGTAGGTGGAGCGCTAATGTTTTTATCATAGCTCTGTGAGGTCCCGTTGCTAAGTTAGCTTCAATGGCATCGTTAGCAACAGCATTGTTAAGCTTCGCCAAGCTGGGAATTATTAACCGTGTATTTACAGGTCCATGGTTTAATAGTATTGTTGATCTTCTGTCTATCCTTCCAGTCAGGGATTTATTAATTTTGTTTCTATCTGCATTTGAGCCCGATGCTATCACGTTAGCTCAGTAGCTAAAGAGCTTCGCCGATGTATTGTCGTGGAGATAAAAGTCACGGTGAATGTCCATTTCGTGTTTTCGACTCTCATTTTCAAGAGGATATATCGTATCCGAGGTGGTTTAAAATACAAATCCGTGATCCACAATAGAAAAAGGAGAACGTGTGGAATCCAATGAACCCTTCTTCCTAAGTTACGGTCAGAGCGAAAAAAGATATGTCCTGCACTGCACTGTAGTCCTTCACTCTCACTTTCCTCATCCACAAATCTTTCATCCTCGCTCAAATTAATGGGGTAATCGTCGCTTTCTTGGTCCGAATCTCTCTCACTGCATTGTAAACAATGGGGAAATGTGAGGAGTCCTTCCTCCGGTGACTTCACGCTACTTCCGGTACAGGCAAGGCTTTTTTTTATCAGCGACCAAAAGTTGCGACCTTTATCGTCAATGTTCTCTACTAAATCCTTTCAGCAGAAATATGGCAATATCGCAAAATGATCAAGTATGACACATAGAATGGATCTGCTATCTCCGTTAAAAAAAAACCCATTTCATTTCAGTAGGCATTTAAGGGCTATATAATTACATTTTGAGTGATTGCTGAATAAATGATGGGTTGTCAGCTCTCACTGTAAAGGGCTTTGAGTGTCTAGAAAAGCACAATACTGTATAAATCTACTCCATTATTATATTATTATCATTATTCAACAATTAGGGAGGTAGTTTCCAAGTTTAGAAACGCATTTACAATCCTTCAAACTTGCCTTGTAAAGTAACAAATTCCCTGTTACCATTGTTAGTTCAACATGTTAATTATAATACAACAATGTATGACCAAACAAGCAAAAATTGCTTTCGATGTATCAAATGCTGGATATTTTTCCAAAAAAAGCTATATCTAAATTTGGCTTCAGAATGATATGTTAAAGCAAGTGAAACCAGCTAAAGAATAAAATGTTGACAGGAAAGCGGAAAGAGCTCACCAGGCTGTAGACATGCCTAGCGGCTGTGATGAAGTCTGCTACCGGAGCCATGACTCAGTCTGGCCTGGAGTCTGATGGTCCACTGCCTGTTCTCACCATTTGTCAGAAACTCCCAGTCGCCATGCTGCTCCACTATACACCCAAACATATGTGGTTACATGCTCAGTACACTTACAGGAGGTGAGAATATAGTTCATTAATACTGTATTTTCCGGACCATAGGGCGCACCGGATTATAAGGCGCACTGCCGATGAATGGTTTATTTGTGATCTTTTTTCATACTTAGGCAGACCGCATTATAGGGCGCATTAAAGGAGTCGTATTATTATTATTATTTTCTAAATGTAAAACACTTCCTTGTGGTCTACATAACATGTAATGGTGGTTCTTTGGTCAAAATGTTGCATAGATTATGTTTTACAGATCATCTTCAAGCCGCTTTGACAGTCGCTTCCGGATGCGCCGTTTTGTGGGCGGTCTTATTTACGCGGCTCACCTTCGGCAGCGTCTTCTCCCCGTCATCTTTGTTGTAGCGGTGTAGCGTGCAAGGACGGGAGTGGAAGAAGTGTCAAAAGATGGAGCTAACTGTTTTAATGACATTCAGACTTTACTTCAATCAATAACGGAGCAGCATCTCCTCATCCGGAAACAACCACACCGGAAATGTGTCCCGTGAAAAACCGTCCGTCCGGAACTCTAATAACTAAAGTTCCTTGGGTGAATAATGAAAACTCACCACACCGGTATGTTTTAGCACTTTAATGGTGAGTTTACTGACAGATATAAGTTAGAAATGTACACTACTTTATATTATAAATGGCAACAGTGGAGGATGAATGTCACATAACAAGAAGATAGAGAAAAAAGAAGAAGCTTACCGACTATGTTGGACTACAAAGGCGGACGCGCACAATTTTGTCAGGTTTTATGCAGATCCCAAATACAGATCAGCAGGTACCAGAAGGTGAGAAAAGTTGCTTTTAAATAGTATTGCGAAACAAAACGCCAGATAATATGTCTTACCTTATACACACACCCTAATAATACTTGAAGCACATCAAACGGTGCAGCCTACACTTATCTCTTATGTTTGACTGCCATCTACTGGTCACACTTATCATTACACCACGGACCATTTAAAATTGCTTCGAGGTGGGTAAGTTCCACCAAACTTATTCCTTACATTAGGCCAGGGGTGTCAAACTCAAATACAGAGTGGGCCAAAATTTAAAACTGAACAAAGCCACGGGCCAAGGTTGAACAAATTAACCTTTTACTAGGGACCCAAACAAGTTTTGCATTGAATATTGAACAAGCAAGGCTTGTATAACTTTATAGTGACATGCAAAATCCAGTTTCAAATAATAATAATAATAATTTAAAAATATCAATGGCATATCAAATACAATTTAAATAAAAATTGAATGCCTCTTTTCTATCTGCAGCCTTCTGAGGTAAATATCAACATTAACTTTTTCCACATGCTAATACATTTGAAAATAAAATAACAATGAATAAACCAACCATTCAGGACTTTAAACTGCTCAGTTTGCAACACACTGATCTAATCTGATGTGCCCAAGCCAGATACCTGCCATATTTTCTTGGATGTTAGTTCATTTATGTCGGGGCTCAGTTTTTGAGCTGAGGCAACCTTCATTATCGAACGAAGGTGTTCATCAGTCATTATATTTCATAGTCCACCCGGACCACAGTCTTGGGGGCGTGCCTTAACGGCACTGCCTTTAACGTCCTCTACGAGGACATACTTGATCAACAGCGATACAGGTTGCACTGAGGGTGCCCGTATAAACAACTTTAAGTTTTATTAGAACTATACGCCACACTGTGAATCCACACCAAACAAGAATCTGCACCGTAACACAACATAAACACAACAGAACAAATACCCAGAAACATTTGCAGCACTGACTCTTCCGGGACGCTACAATATACCCCCCGCCCCCCACAGGACTGGATGAAAAGCAGACGTGACGGTTTTCGGGAGGGCCCCTGAAATCTGGGACTTTCCCGGCAAGTATGAGAATTAGCGGTGAATGCGGTGTTAACGCGGCCCCGCCGCTGAATATAATCGGCGGGCCAGCTCTAGTGTTAATTTGATATCGCCTCAAGGGCCAAGTGAAATTACATGGTGGGCCAAATTTGGCCCGCGGGCCAGAGTTTGACGCCCATGCATTAGGCGCACCAGGTTGTAAGGCGCACTGTTTAGTTTTAAGGGAAAAAAAATGATTTTATGTGCACCTTGTTGTCCAAAAAAATACGGTATCTACATTTTAGATTATTATGGGTAACTTGCTTTGAAACCACAAGTCAAGGTGACAAGCAGATATTTAAGTATTTATTTTTTAAAACCAAAACAATGCTTGATTTTCTGTTAAAATTACAACAATAATTATGTTTAGCAAGAAATAATTAGGGACATTATTCACACGTTATTTCCAGACTTTCGCAGGCCAGTTAAAGTTCTGGCCCCCGAGCCTTAAGTTTGACACCTGTGGTCTACATGGTGAAGTCAGGGGTGTAATTTGGAAATAAAATGTTAAGTATTTTGTTGCTTTAGCTGACCAAAATAAATTCCAGGCATGATGTTAGACATCTCATTATTATGTAAGATACATGATCTAACATGTTATACTTTTTAACCACATTATGCCTTTAATTGCCATGAATGAATTGAGTTATTAGAAATGGGAGAAAAATATTGAGTATTCACGCATTCCTCTGGCACCCTTTTTGACCCCATTGACTCCCATAATGACACATTTTTTAATATATAGCAATCCTGATATGTTATATTGATTTTCCCATGAATACTAAATTAATCTATGTAGATTCCTTTGAAATACAAGAATGATTGGTTTTAACTGTATTGATCTTAAACCACTCGGTAAGAGCCATAAATGAGCCAAAGTAGGTTCAAAACAGATCTGTTAAGACCAGGACTAAGATTATTAGTGAACAAAATCAACACTGCTGGCGACAAACAACTTAAATGCAATAAAAATATATATATTGGTGATTTTCATTTAGAAAGTAGTGTGAATGTGGTTTTCATTATATTTTGTGTGTATGGATGTGTGCTTGTGTGTGTAAAATCATACAAACTGTAAAAGAAATGCTGATAAAAAGCAAGGCCTTTTTATGGTTGTGGAGGGGGGCGTGGCCTGCGGGCCTGCCGCGGAGCGGGGTGTGTAAGGACCGGCCTCGAAGCCGGCGGCAGGTGAGTAGATTGCCCAGCTGGGGCTTGTTATCTAATCACCTGTCGCCGGCTTCGAGGCCGGTCCTTACACACCCAGCTACGCGGCAGGCCCGCAGGCCACGACCCCCTCCACAATGGTGATACTAAGAACACCTACAATACCGGCATAAAAACCAAAAAAAACGTACAATTATAATACAAATGTAGTTAGATACGAACTTGTTAAAATAAAAAAACATTTATATACATTTATCTTAAAACTTTTATGAGCGGTTCCATGTTGGATCCATGAGAGGACAATGTTAACTTAATGTTAAGGTTCCTTAATGATTAAATACATTAAAGTTAATCACAAATGAAAATTCAGAAACTATTTGATGATATGTAACAAAATGTGTGATACCGACTGTACATTCACGTACAATGATTACTAGTTGAATATGCTATTCATTTATTCAAAAAGCAAAAACAAAGTAATAAACTCGTGCATTATTTCATAACAATACATAAGTGCAATCAAAGTCAGTAAAAAACTGGACTGGTCAACATGATCAAGTTATCACTACTAACGTGCTAATGTAATTTACAGACACTCCCTTTCAAGAGTTGAAGAATATTGTTGATGTTTTTTGTCTTATTTATTTTACTCCTCCATTATATCAATCCATTCATCCATACATTCATTAAGTTTGATGAACTGGAGCCTATTGCATCAATCAGTCACAGGGCACATATAGAAAAACAAACAATAACATTCGCATCGATGATAGATTTACCATCTTCAAATAGTCTAGTGTTTGGTGGGATGTGGGAGGAAGCCGCCAGAAGAAAACCCACAAAAGCACAGGGAGAACCTGCAGGCTGCACAACTAGTTCCAAAAAGCCAGATTCCTGATTAAGATGCATAACCACTACATCAACATACTGCCGATCACAGATCCATTGTTGAAGTTGTCGATGGTCAGCACTTTCATATAAAACATCCTAAAAAGTAAATTTGTATGAATGTTGCCATTCTTACTTACAATTAACCAATCAATATTAATAACAATACAATAATTAATTACCTCGTAATTTGAAGTTACATCGTTATACGTCCCCTGTGAGGAGTAACTTATTCAGGCCATATAAAGGCAGTTGGAGTCTAGAAATATAAATTTATGCGTCAACTAGAAGAGGCAATTCAAGAAGGAATTGCGTGTGAATGCTGAAGTTGAACTGAAATGCTGACAGAATGTAGTTTGAATGTAAGAATAGTTTGAATGTTGGAAGGGTGTGCATGTTGAAGAGCTGATGCTGAACTGAAGTGCTAATGGTATGTATGATGAATGTAGAAATGGTTTGAATGTTGAAATGGTTTAAACGCTGAAATGGTTTGAATGTTGGAATGGTTTGAATTTACAGGAAAACCGGATTTGTCAAGACAAGGTTTTCGCAGCTGACTACGAGGTTTGTTCTCCCAGGATGCAAACAGACTATTCCAGACAGGACTTGAAGGTAGGAACATAATTATTAATTAATTAATCCTACACATAACAAAACACAGGAACTAAAACAAAAGGAAAGCGTGCCGTTCGCACGAGAGGCTAAATAACAACAAAAAAACTTAACGCAGGAAACATAGACACTAACACTTAGCATGAACTATGGACATAGAACAAACAAGACTTACTGTGGCATGAAACAACTAACATAGCACAACATGAAACCGTGGCATGAAACCAATAATGACGCCACGACAACTGAGTGGCAAAGGTGGGCTTAAATCATGTCTCCTGATTGGAAACAGGTGCGTTTCCCGAACACCAGAGGCAGGTGAAAATCATAAGTCGCCATGGTAACTAAAACAAACAAGGGTGCACACAAAAAACGGAACATTTGGAGTCTAAATCTAACAGAACATAACAAAAACATGATCCGGAACACGGATCATGACAATATTTTGGTTTGGAACTTGGGAAATTGTTAGTTTGAATGTCCAGGATAAGAGGAATGTGTTGATGTTGGAATGGTTTGAATAGGTTGAAAAATGTGGGAATTGTGCAACTTGGAAACATGTCCCTTTCATTTCAATGGGAACTTCCGGGAAATTTGAGAATTTTGGGAAAAGTAGGATTTTTTGAAAATGATTAGGAGCATGAATTGGTAGGTGCTGGAATTGTTTAAATCGGGCAAGAAATGTTGAAGTAATAAATTATATTAGGGAATTTCGGGAATATCTGGAATTTTTTGAAAATGGTGTAAAACTTGAATGGTTTGAATGAGTTGAAATGGTTAATGTTGGAATTTTTCAAAATCATGACATTTTGAAGTAGTAACATTGAGAAATGGCATTACGGAATTCCTGGAATTTCGGAAAAAAAACGGGAATTTTTCCAGTTGAAAAAAAAACCTTAGTTTTTTTGTCCTAATTAAGAGGAATGTTTTGACGGTGGAGCGGTTGAAGTGGGTTGAAAAATGTGGGAGGAGTAGTCGCCAGAAAAAAGGGTGGCAATAAGGCTTTGGAAAACCAAGAATTCTGGAAAATCCTGGAATTGTTTTTGAATTTGGAAAAATGATTGTTAATGATTATTAATGAATCACAAATGTTCCTAATTAATTGATTAAAAGATTAAGATTAAAGTACCAGTGATTGTCACACGCACACTAGATGTGGTGAAATTTGTCCTCTGCATTTGACCCATCCCCTTGGGGAGCAGTGGGCAGCAGCGGCGCCGCGCCCGGGAATCATTTTGGTGATTTAACCCCCAACTCCAACCCTTGATGCTGAGTGCCAAGCAGGGAGGGAAACGGGTCCCATTTTTATAGTCTTTGGTATGACTCGGCTGGGATTTGAACTCCAACCTAGACTGCACTGATTGTCACGGATTACATGCATCATGTGACAAGAACATTTTACCACACAATAGTTAAACGTTTTGTTGACCAATGCACAATGACTAAGTGACAGTTATGTTTTAGCAGAGTATGTCTGTATATGTAATTAAATACAATATTTTTGACGACTCACCCCACCTGCTGTTGTTTCTAAAACAGTTGTACTTCTCTGTGTATTTCCACATGATTACTTGCATAAATAGTCCAAAGAGCTTTTTATAATGTGAAAACAAACTCGACCCCACGGACTATATTCATCTTACTTATGGCATTTGTGATGTGCTGGCATTCAGTCGTACATAATTTCAGTCTTCGTACACAATGTGGATATTAACACTACAAAGGGAACAAAAAATATTAAAACTATCATGTCTTTTTTATTTTAGCCAGTCATGTCCCACAATGTGAGCAAATAATATTGCTGATTTACAGTAGATAGTTTACAAAGAAAAGTGTGGGATGCTTCACCTTTATTTAAACCTTTGATGAGTATGTGGCGTGTGTATGCTAATCTAAGTGAATGGGTGTAGACTGTGTGTAGAAATAATTGCGTAAGTATTACCAGGAGTTGTTGTCTGTGAGTGTTGGATGTATCCTTCGTCGAATCAAGGGGGCAAGGCGAAAAGGCAGTCCGTAGACAGGCAAGGGGTCGAGGGTAGGAGCGAGGCAGCGCAGTCCGTGTCCGAGCAGGGGTCGAGGATCGAGTAAGGCAGTCAGTGATCAGGATGGATGTCGAGGGGCAAAACACGATCACGGAAGACGGGAAAGACATGGGAAGATGAGCGACGTTCTGGCAAAGGTTCCTCGGGTCCGCTGGTCTTTATGCCCCTCCCTCTCATTAGGTCCAGGTGCGTTGATTCGTGATTGTCTGCAGGCTTGTCGCTGTGTGGGCGTGATGCGTGTCTGAGCGCGCTGTCAGCTGATACCGAAGTACATGTCAAACTACTTCCTTAACGTAAATGACCGCCATAACCACAACACCAGGGGGTGCTCCACTAACCACGTTAAACCCAGATTCCGAACTAACAAATGTCTTAACTCATTCTCTTTCTATGCCACATCAATGTGGAATGCGCTCCCAACAGGTATAAAAGAAAGGGCATCTCTATCCTCCTTCAAAACCGCAATAAAAGTTCACCTCCAGGCAGCTACAACCCTAAACTAACACCCTCCCCGGATTGCTAATAATCAAATGTAAACAATCAAATGCAGATACTTTTTCTTTTTCTTATGCCTTCTGATCTCTCTCTCTCTCTCTCTCTCTCTCTCTCTCTCTCTCTCTCTCTCTCTCTCTCTCTCTCTCTATGTCCACTACTTGATGTCCATACCCCCCCCACACCCCCCCCTCCCTCCACACCCCTGATTGTAAATAATGTAAATAATTCAATGTGATTATCTTGTGTGATGACTGTATTATGATGATAGTATGTATGATAGTATATATCTGTATCATGAATCAATTTAAGTGGACCCCGACTTAAACAAGTTGAAAAACTTATTCGGGTGTTACCATTTAGTGGTCAATTGTACGGAATATGTACTTCACTGTGCAACCTACTAATAAAAGTCTCAATCAATCAATCAATCAATCAGGTGCCGGCAGCTCCTGCTGCCGAGGAAACACAGGTTCGAGCCCTCGCCGTGACAGCGAGGACAAAATACAAATTTAATTTAGCAGACGCAGTGTGATTTGTCAAGACTAAAACTAACCTGCGGGAGCGGGTTTGTGTCTAAAAGGACGTGCAACCTAGCAGTTGCGCAGAAATAGCTTTAAGAAAGGAGGCGGCTTCGTCCTACGTTTGCTTTTTTAGACTTAGAGACTTAAGACTTCCTTTTATTGCCATTCAAATTTGAACTTTACAGTACAGATAAGAATGACATTTCGTTGCATTAGGTTGTTGTAGTGCAGGATAAAAGAGCAATAAGGTGCAGATATAAATAAATAGATTACTGTACAGATAAATACATTGTTCTTTTGCATATGCATCCACGTTCATGGATGTATGTTATATTGTCTTTATATTCCAGCGAGTTAATCCGTTTTGGGATTATTTTGATGCGTTCAAGAGTCTTACGGCCTGAGGGAAGAAGCTGTTACAGAACCTGGAGGTTCTGCTACGGACGCTGCGGAACCTTGTTAATATATATTGACCGTCGTGCCCGCGTCGAATTCACATCGTGACATTGCTGGTTTACGAGCGGACAAGCATGTTCGGCGGCACACAATCATTGAGTACTTACAAGCAGACACACTGTGTCCCTGCAGGACGAGGAATAGCTAAACATGCTTCACTACACACCATAGCTCACCGGCATCAAAATGTAAACAAACGCCATTGGTGGATCTACACCTGACATCCACTGTAATGATATCAAGTACAGGCACATATCTAATCGATACTACTATGATTACGTCTATATTTTTTGGCATCACAAGATCTTTTTTAGTTTTTTTTAAATATATATAATGTTTATAAAGTCAGGAAATATGTCTCTGGACACATGAGGACTTTGAATATGACCAATGTATGATCCTGTAACTCAGGGGTCACCAACCTTTTTGAAACCAAGAGCTACTTCTTGGGTACTAATTAATGCGAAGGGCTACCAGTTTGATACACACTTAAATAAATTGCCAGAAATAGCCAATTTGCTCAATTTACCTTTAACTCTATGTTATTATTAATAATTAATGATATTTACACTTAATTGAATGGTTTAAAAGAGGAGAAAACACGAAAAAAATGACAATTACATTTTGAAACACAGTTTATCTTCAATTACGACTCTTTAAAATTCAAAATTCAACCGAAAAAAAGAAGAGAAAAACTAGCTAATTCGAATCTTTTTGAAAAAATTAAAAAAATAATTTATGGAACATCATTAGTAATTTTTCCTGATTAAGATTGATTTTAGAATTTGGATGACATGCTTTAAATAGGTTAAAATCCAATCTGCACTTTGTTAGAATATATAACAAATTGGACCAAGCTATATTTCTAACAAAGACAAATCGTTATTTCTTCTAGATTTTCCAGAACAAATATTTTACAAGAAATTCAAAAGACTTTGAAATAAGATTTCAATTTGATTCTACAGATTTTCTAGATTTGCCGGAATAATTTTTTTGAATTTTAATCATGATAAGTTTGAAGAAATATTTCACAAATATTCTTTGTCGAAAAAACAGAAGCTAAAATGAAGAATTAAATTAAAATGTATTTATTATTCTTTACAATAAAAAAAATACATTTACTTGAACATTGATTTAAATTGTCAGGAAATAAGAGGAAGAAATTTAAAAGGTAAAAAGGTATATGTGTTTAAAAATCCTAAAATCATTTTTAAGGTTGTATTTTTTCTCTAAATTTGTCTTTCTGAAAGTTATAAGAAGCAAAGTAAAAAAAATAAGTGAAGACCAAGTCTTTAAAATATTTTCTTGGATTTTCAAATTCTATTTGAGTTTTGTCTCTCTTAGAATTAAAAATGTCGGGCACAGCGAGACCAGCTTGCTAGAAAATAAATACAATTTAAAAAATAGAGGCAGCTCACTGGTAAGTGCTGCTATTTGAGCTATTTTTAGAACAGGCCAGCGGGCTACTCATCTGGTCCTTACGGGCTACCTGGTGCCCGCGGGCACCGCGTTGGTGACCCCTGCTGTAACTACTTCGTATCGGATTGACACCCAAATTTGTGGTGTCATCCAACACTAATGTAAAGTATCAAACAACAGAAGAATAAGTGTGTGGAGGTTTCCCTCTTGTGGGTTCTCTTGATCCCAATAGACCTTCACGGGAGCCCGGTAGTCTGGTTTAACAATGGTCTTTATTGTGCACACACGCGCCAGGACAGCACACTGTTCTGCGACTTTTCAGTCTGGTTGGCGGATCTTCCGTCTCTGTCTCTCTCTCTCAGCGTGGTTTCGGGCGTGTGTGAAGCGCCTGGCTTGAACTCCCGTGTCGTGGCCCCGGCTGCTGCTGATAAGCCTGACAGGTGATTGGATGATCAGCCCCAGCTGGGCAATCCAATCACCTGCCAGCTGTGCCTCAATGCCGGTCCTTACACACCCCATTCCGCAGCAGGCGCGCAGACCACGCCCCCCCTCCACAAAATGATTATTACATCTTAACAGAAGTGTAGACATCCATCCATCCATTTTCTACCGCTTGTCCCTTGTTAAAACAGAAAGTAAGCGGATATTAACAGTAAATGAACAAGTAGATTAATAATTAATTGTCTACCACTTGTCCTTAATAATGTTGACAAAATAATAGAATGATAAATGATACAATATGTTACTGTATGAGTCAGAAGACTAATTAGGAGCCTTTGTTTGTTTACTTACTACTAAAAGACAAGTTGTCTGGTATGGTCACTATTTTATTTAAGGACTTGCAATAAGAAACATATGTTTAATGTACCCCAAGATTTTTTGTTAAAATAAAACCAATAATGTAATTTTTTTGTGGTCCCTTTAAAAGTACTGACGGATGCATATATCCACATTTATCCATAATTGAGAGTTACTTCTTTCTATATTTCTATAGTCATATTTTAAAAGCTAATGTTCCATCTTGTACTCTTTTCATTGTTTTGATCGTCTCATGACAAAGTGCTTGAACTGTGGACGGCCTTGAAGTAGGAGGCAGAGAAGAGGAGTCCTCCCTGCTTCCCTTCTCGGGCCGACTTGAGATAACGGACACAATGGGCATCTGTGCGGCCGTGAGAGGGGGGGGGGGGAAATTGAAGAGGAGAGTGCATTCCGGGATGTTGTCACATCAACTTGGGCTACGCATTTGTATGTGTTGTTCGAGGCTGGTCTCTATTCTCAAATATTTGACAATAAATTACAAAATACCTACCCTGTGCTTGGTGGTACATTTGAGTTCAGTTTATATGTCATCTAAGGAACTTGGGACTGTCCAGCGTTTTACATCCCACTTGGAGGAACATCTGGTCAAACGCAACAGTACCAAATAATTTTAGTACCGGTACCGGTACCAAAATATTGGTATCGTTTCAACACTACAGTGTTGTGTCGTTTGAGCAATAAAGAGTTGATATAATGTTACACGTAGTGATATAACGATAAAGGTATTAATGATAGCGTCAGTGGAACTCTCGATGGTTAGACGCCGCCTGAGGGGAAGCAAGCTACTTCACGCGAGAGTATATTCCAGCCTTTAGTACAGTACGGTTCACTACTACGTCCCCAGATCCAGTGTACCAAGTTAAAAAAACTCACTTTTTTGTTTTTTATTTGCCCTGTCCAGCCGCTCAGGGAAATAATTGTGTTGATGTAGGTGTCCAAAGTGAGGCCCGAGGGCCATTTGTGGCCCCCAGCTAATTTGTTAACGGCCCCCGGCACATTCAGAAAATACAATAATCAAAAATAAAAACATAAAAAATTGTAATAAAAGAGTAAACAGTTGAAATGTTGTAGTGGAATTTCAGACCTTTGAATTATATTTCATGTCTGTCAAGAATGTAAGCTCATTTCATTTATCTTCTATTCTGTGCCATTGAATGGACCGGGTGGGGGACAAAGTTGAATATGAAGTCGTGCCAACCTGTCTACAGAATGTTTTAATTGTCTAAGTATGATTAAGGGATTCAATGATGTTGCAAAACAAACCACAAAACCGTGACGCACGAGGGAAACAGATTGGCGCATGAAGAAACAGATAAAAATGGCAGGAGACCAGGACTCGAGAGAGATTGCTTTTTTCTGTGTCCTCCGGAGGACGGCTGTTTGTTTGCAGGGACAAAACAATCCAATTTATGCACTTTTGACTATGAGTAAATAAACTTGTTGTACTAAATTCACTTTTGTTGCTGTTTAAGTGTCGGACAATCCACCACAATGTAACAAGTAAAAAGTTGCAATGTTGACACTAATAACACAAAGCTGCCATGCGGACTGTTATTGACTTATTGAAGGCTCCAATTACTTCACATGAACAATTCCACTTTGAAACATTTTTTGGGGGAAATATTGCATATTTTGTGCGAAACAAAGTTTTCTTTCACAAAAAGGGCATCAAACAAACAAACAAAAAAATATGAAAAGAATAATAAAATCTTACAATCAACAGATCTACAGACTTAAGCGTTAAAAGTAAAAAATATAAATATAAATGTGGCTTATTTTCAACACTTACTCTTTTTCTTTTTTTACTGTTATGAATTATTGACCTATTTAAGGCTCCAATTACTTCACATCAAATATTCCACTTTGAAATGTTTTGGTGGAAAATGTTGCACAGTTTGTGTGTTTGCCATATAAATAAGGGTTTTGACATAAAGGGCTTAAACATAAAAACAACATTTTTAAAAACTTTATAACGACAGACAGACCGGAAGATGATCTCGAGATTTAAGCGTTGAATAAAAAAAATAAATAAAAATTACATTTTTATGACTGAAACCCTCCCGGGTACCGGGCACCAAACTTGAGAAAAGCCATAGAGGTTAAAAAAAACAACTATATACTGTATTGGTTTTAAAAAAGGATAAAATATCAAAATGGCCCCCGCATGCTTTGATTTTTCAGTCTGCGGCCCTCAGTGGAAAAAGTTTGGACACCCCTGATGTAGATGTCCATAACTACTGTACAGATGTACTTTACGAAAGAGAAGTGTGGGATACTTCAAATCAAATGATTTACCGGGGTTCCTTTGGAAACTAGTAAACGTGGAGTGACGTTCTTCACATCCAAAGAGCAATCATCTCAATAATTAGTTCGCAATAAAAATTACCTTGACTGATGTGGAGACACTGTGTTAAACCTGACTCCAGGACTGACGCTGTAATTGCAATGACAACAGCTGTAAGCAGCAGCCCGACACGGAGCACAAAGGTAATTGGTTTTTGCCTCACCATTATCTTTTAAATACCAATCGAGATTGGATGCTTTTTTAATCTGGTATCCAATGTGTCTCTCCTTCAATGTTGATAACCTCCAGAGAATAAAGTGACAAACCCACCAGGTGTGAGGATAGAGCTAAACTACAGAACTTCAAGGCCTACTGAAACCCACTACTACCGACCACGCAGTCTGATAGTTGTATATATCAATGATGAAATCTTAACATTGCAACACATGCCAATACGGCCGGGTTAACTTATAAAGTGCAATTTTAAATTTCCCGCGAAATATCCGGCTGAAAACATCTCGGTATGATGACGTTTGCGCGTGACGTCACGGGTTGAAGCAGACATTTTGGAATAGCACGGTGGCCAGCTTAAGTCGTCTGTTTTCACCACATAATTCCACAGTATTCTGGACATCTGTGTTGGTGAATCTTTTGCAATTTGTTTAATGAACAATGAAGACAGCAAAGAAGAAAGCTGTAGGTGGGATCGGTGTAATAGCGGCTGGCTACAGCAACACAACCAGGAGGACTTTGAGTTGGATAGCAGACGCGCTATCCGACGCTAGCCGCCGACCGCACCGATGATCGGGTGAAGTCCTTCGTCGCGCCGTCGATCGCTGGAACGCAGGTGAGCACGGGTGGTGATGAGCAGATGAGGGCTGGCGTAGGTGGAGAGCTAATGTTTTTAGCATAGCTCTGTCGAGGTCCCGTAGCTAAGTTAGCTTCAATGGCGTCGTTAGCAACAGCATTGCTAGGCTTCGCCAGGCTGAACAGCATTAACCGTGTAGTTACAGGTCCAGGGTTTTATTCGGTGTCTCCTGATAGTAGAAGTAATAATAGTATTGTTGATCTTCTGTCTATCCTTCCAGTCAGGAGCATGTTTCTTCTGGTTCTATCCGCAGTTAAGCACGATGCTATCACGTTAGCTCCAAAGCTAAAGTGCTTCATCGATGTATTGTCGTGAAGATAAAAGTCACTGTGAATGTCCATTTCGCGTTCTCGACTCTCATTTTCAAGAGGATATAGTATCCGAGGTGGTTTAAAATACAAATCCGTGATCCACAATAGAAAAAGGAGAAAGTGTGGAATCCAACGAGCCCTTGTACCTAAGTTACGGTCAGAGCGAAACAAGATACACCCTGGCGTCCTGCACTGCACTCTAATCCTTCACTCTCACTTTCTTCATCCACAAATCTTTCATCCTCGCTCAAATTGATGGGGTAATCGTCACTTTCTCGGTCCGAATCTCTCTCGCTGCTGGTGTAAACAATGTGCAGATGTGAGGAGCTTTTCAACCTGTGACGTCACGCTACTTCCGGTACAGGCAAGGCTTTTTTATCAGCGACCACAAGTTGCAAACTTTATCGTCGATGTTCTCTACTAAATCCTTTCAGCAAAAATATGGCAATATCGCGAAATGATCAAGTATGACACATAGAATGGACCCGCTATCCCCGTTTAAATAAGAACATTTTATTTCAGTAGGCCTTTAAAAAAAAATAAAAAATACATTTGAAAGCAAGTCAAATTAGTGTTGAGGCTTTATTTCTAAACCGGTTAATGGATGTGTCTCACAATATGAAGGTCCTGAGTAGTCCTGAGTTCAATTCCGGGCTCGGGATCTTCCTGTGTGGAGTTTGCATGTTCTCCCCGTGACTGCGTGGGTTCTCTCCGGGTACTCCGGCTTCCTCCCACCTCCAAAGACATGCACCTGGGGATAGGTTGATTGGCAACACTAAATTGGCCCTAGTGTGTGAATGTGAGTGTGAATGTTGTCTGTCTATCTGTGTTGGCCATGTGATGAGGTGGCGACTTGTCCAGGGTGTACCCCGCCTTCCGCCCGAATGCAGCTGAGATAGGCTCCAGCACCCCACCACGCAACCCTGAACGGGACAAGCGGTAGACAATGGATGGATGGACGGTTAATAATTACTTGCTGGATTGTACAAACAAGTTAGGATGAGTTATCGACTTCATTGGTTTTCGTAAATAGGCTGTTAACTGAATGTAAACAATCATAACATTTTTAATTCTGGAGACTAGAGTGGAGTAGGGATGTAAATCTCTTTGTGATGGACAATTTGATCGGCATCGCGATGGCATTCAAATAAGATTTATTTTAAAACAGAACAATGCAATGCAATTCGATTTCGTGTATGGACGATTTGATACAATTTGATTTAGTGTATGAACGATTCATTAAGACTCGGTACGGTGTACGAATGATTCAATTCTACGGTTAACATTTGTTGATGTACAACATTCTTTTTAACAGTGCTAAAGAAAGAAAGCATTCTTCCTATGCATTGGCTCCCCCTCATGTTAGAGGATAAATTGTTAGGACCTTGGCATCAAGCACTCAGACTAGATCAAGGTTCAAGGTTCAAGGTTCAAGGTGCTGTTTATTGTCCGTTCTTAACATGCACAAGACATATAAGAACTGAAATTATAATTTCGGCACAGTCCCATTAAGAGCCGACATACACTACAGGTAGACAAGAACAGGACCGCCAAAGCTAAGTCCAAGCTAAGTCTATGAGCATGAACTGATTACAACTACTCGGGTGAGAGGCCAAACGTCTTCTAACAATTGATCAGTTGAATACAATGAGAGTAATAACCTGATGAATGAGAACAACCACAGGCACATGTATATTCAAATATAAAAAAATACATTCTATAAAGTCAGTTTTTTCACATTTTTGATACATCATATATCCCCAAAAATATTTTATAAAGCTAATGGCTAATGGCTTGACTGCGACAAGGATAGGAAGTGAGGTGAAAGCCTGTTTGAATGATGTCGGAAAAGTAGAGATGTCCGATAATGGCTTTTTTGTCGATATCCGATATTCCGATATTGTCCAACTCTTAATTACCGATTCCGATATCAACTGATACCGATATATACAGTCGTGGAATTAACACATTATTATGCCTAATTTTGTTGTGATGCCCCGCTGGATGCATTAAACAATGTAACAAGGTTTTCCAAAATAAATCAACTCAAATTATGGAAAAAAAATGCCAACCTATATTATAGCGTCCCGGAAGAGTTAGTGCTGCAAGGGGTTCTGGGTATTTGTTCTGTTTTGTGTATGTTGTGTTACGGTGCGGATGTTCTCCCGAAATGTGTTTGTCATTCTTGTTTGGTGTGGGTTCACAGTGTGGCGCATATTTGTAACAGTGTTAGAGTTGTTTATGAGACCCCTCAGTGTGACCTGTATGGCTGTTGAACAATTATGCGTTGCATTTACTTGTGTGTGTGAAAAACCGTAGATATTATGTGATTGGCCCGGCACGCAAAGGCAGTGCCCTTAAGGTTTATTGGTGCTCTGTACTTCTCCCTACGTCCGTGTACACAGCGGCGTTTTAAAGGGTCATAAATGTTACTTTTTGAAACCGATACCAAAATTTTTTTTCCGATATTACATTTTAAAGCATTTATCGGACATCTCTACGGAAAAGAGAGCGATACATGAAGATTAAGGCCTGTTCTAAGAAAATGTTGCATTTTGTGAAATAAAGAAAGACAAACTTGGAATCTTTCGGAGAGATTTTATTCTTCTGGATGTTACAATATTGACGGACGGCACAGCGCAGAGACAGTCTGCGGTGTTGACGTATTTTGTGGGTAATTAGTTGGCGGGCAGCCGTGACTCTTGTGTTTTAAAGATAAACTGTCTACTAATTGCTAGTGTCGGGCAACACCCGGTCTACGTATTTTCCGTCTATTTTCATCTCCGGTTACGTAAGTAACGTAGCAAGCGCGTGACGCTTCACACGGACAACCCTGGTTCTTGTGTCGTTTTAAAGACAAAAAACGTCAACTGATTTCCATTTCGGCGCGGTGACCGGTTTATGTGTCTACACTAAGGATTCACAGCTGAATCTTATCGATTGAGGGGGTTGTAACCGAGTAGGCGGACTTCCACTTCTCGAACCGGATATCTGGTCGCATCGGTTTATCTTTAAATTAGAGATTATTATTTTCCTGAAAGATTTTTTGCCCTTTGCTTGGTGATTGATCTGACGGAGACCAGCTATTGGTTGTATTGCAGCGACTTGCATAGTGACTGAACCGCCTAAGGGATCTCCTGAAGGACCCACAACAGGGTGAGGCGAGCATCAAGGTTGGTTATTCTTTCAAACGGGTCAAGTAGGCTGGTTATTTTAGTATCTAGTGATGACATGGCACTGGGAGAGACTTCTGGACGGCTTCTTTTGCTGGAGCAAAGCAAGTTGTCTTCCCAATAATAGTACAGTCGTAACTGTACTCACATTGGCTGAGGAACACTTCAGAAAACCACTGTCAGTAACTACAGTTAGTTGTTACATCTGTAAGTGCAGGTTAAAATTCTACTTTGCAAAGCCATTGCCATTAATCAACAACACCCAGAAACGCCGCCGGCTTCGCTGGGCCCGAGCTCATCTAAGATGTACTGATGCAAAGTAGAAAAGTGTTCTGTGGTCTGACGAGTCCACATTTCAAATTGTTTTTGGAAATTGTGGACGTTGTGTCCTCCGGAACAAAGAGGAAAAGAACCATCCGGGTTGTTCTAGGTGCAAAGTTCAAAAGCCAGCATCTGTGATGGTATGGGGGTGTATTAGTGCCCAAAGCATGGGTAACTTACACATCTGTGAGGGCACCATTAATGCTGAAAAGGTACATACAGGTTTTGGAGCAACATATGTTGTCATCCAAGCAACGTTATCACGGACGCCCCTGCTTATTTCAGCAAGACAATCCCAAGCCATGTGTTACAACAGCGTGGCTTTCATAGTAAAAGAGTGCGGGTACTAGACTGGCCTGCCTGTAGTCCAGACCTGTCTCTCATTGAAAATGTGTGGCGCAATATGAAGCCTAAAATGCCACAACGGAGACCCCCGGACTGTTGAACGACTTAAGCTGTACATCAAGCAAGAATGGGAAAGAATTCCACCTGAAAAGCTTCAAAAATTGGTCTCCTCAGTTCCCAAACGTTTACTGAGTGTTGTTAAAAGGAAATGCCATGTAACACAGTGGTAAAAATACCCCTGTGCCAACTTTTTTGCAAAGTGTTGCTGCCATTATAGTTGATGATTATTTGCAAAAAAAAACAAGTTCCTCAGTTCGAACATTAAACATTTGTATTTGCAGTCTATTCAAGTAACTTTAAGTTGAAAAGGATTTGCAAAGGATTCTGTTTTTATTTACGATTTACACAACGTGCCAACTTTACTGGTTTTGGGGTTTGTATATTATATAGCCCCCACGGAAATACTTGCTCTCTCAGCCGAAAAGGCTCCCGACTCCTGAATTAGGATGCCCCAGGTTTTGAAAGGTGGTTGGGACAACCTTCTCTGTTGATCAGTACCCTCTTTTGCAAAACGGATGACTGAACCTAAACTAAAAACCCATATTCGAAAAAACAATTCAGTAGACAGGTAGCTGTTCATCAATAATGTTTTGTATTGAGCAATAATGCAACTGCAACAAGTCGGAAGGGTCACAAAAACAATATATCCCACCAGCTCGATCAGTCCAGTTTCTTCCAGAGTGGATCCAGATGAATTTAGAGGGTAGTTTCAGGTTTATTGCCTTCTTTCCTTTTATAGTTATTTACAGTAGCTCGCTTCCGAACCCGGCCTGGGCAACAGCAGACCTGCTAACTCAGGGGTGGGCAATTAATTTTTACCGGGGTCCGCATGAGCAACCGGAGCACTGCTGGAGGGCCACATCGACAATATTTCAATTAAATTTTGCTCAATATTATTTTTGATATATACCGTAAGATAAATAATAATAATAATAATAATACTTTCATTTAACCTAACTTAACTTTATACCAAAAGCACTGCTTTGGAAATAATGTGTACCCCTTTCAGAGATCACATTTAGTTCCCCTTAAACATCCTCATGTTGCACAATGAAATGTAAGCATAGGATTCCATGATTAATATCAATGAATTAACATTAATAATAAATGACAGTAAAATAAGCACACTTACGACTGAGGAGTCATAGTGTAACTTTGTGTGGTGTTTGAGTTATCCGACTTTTTGTGTGGCCATAAACGCACCAGTGGTTTAGTGGTATGCGTGTTGGTGACAGATGACAAGTTGGTTTTGGCCTGGTTTGTACGGCAGAAAATGACTAGTTTTTCGAGATAGAAGTGTTTTACTCATGTTTTTGGTGTGGTTATGGCCGAATATAAACAGTTTTGCTCAATAAAGTGATCGATATAATTCCTGGCCTCGAAGCATCTCGATAGACGTTACAATAATTGAACAGTGTTCAATTGAACGGTGTTGACGAACACCGTTAGGGCCGCTTGTTGTCACTGTCACTCAGAGTTGCATTGCAAAATTACACGGAATAAATGTGTTTATTTTGTTTAGAATTCAGATGGGTTTGAATTTGGTGCGCGGCATATATTTGTTTATTTTGTATTTTATGATTGGCGTCACGCGGGCCGGACAGGGATGCACAGGGCCGCAGAATGCCCAGGTCTGTGCTAACTCCTGGATATTGCTCTTGTCTACTGGCGAGCCGACTAAAGTTACGAATCTATTACGTTTTGTCATCTACACGATTGGAGTTAAACAAACAAACAAGCAAAATAAACAACTATTCACCGGCTGCTTTGTGCATTTTGTCCCGCCAGAAAAAAACAACCACAGATGACTGGCACAAAACTAATGTGTTCATCATTATAGTAATGTATGTGTGATGACATGTATATTATCTTTAAATCAGTGTACTGTATAGATCAAGGGTTGGCAACCCAAAATGTTGAAAGATTCTAAAAATTCAAAATAAAAATCTGTCTGGAACTGCAAAAAAATTAAAAGGCTTATATAAGTGTTATAATGAAGGCAACACATGATGTAAGTGTCTATATTTGCCTACTATCAATGGCTGACGCAAATCTTCGTTGACAGAAATGTTGTATTTTAATTTTTATTCTACACATTTTTGCAACATTTTGAAGTCATTAGTAAAATGGAGGCTTCTCACAGGATGAGAAAACTTCTGGAATTTACTAGCTTAGAATGGCCAAAGGTATAGATGTGTGTGTCCAAGTTTAAGGAAATGTCAGGCTGTCTTTGCCAGCTGGGTATTGTTTGCTGTGGTCTGGAACAACATGGCACACAAACAACTATCAGAAATGCAGCCAATGTTACATACAGATAATGTGTCGTGAGACATGCAAATATAAATTAAATACACAGAGGACATAAGTAAATGAGCTCAAATATACCTACAAACGAGGCATAATGATGCAATATGTAAATAAAGCTAGCCTAAATAGCATGTTAGTATCGATTAGCTTGCAGTCATGCACTGACCAAATATGCCTAATAAGCACTCCAGCTAACCAATAAAATGCATATAAGGTTTGGTGGACAAAATGAGACAGAGAAGGAGTGGCATAAAACACGTCTCTCTGTGGCAGCAGCGGATAAAGTTGTACATGTAAACAAACCACGATGAGTTCAAGGATCGCTGAAATTAGTAGGACAAAATGACATAACGTGGACTGTGGGGTGTTCGTTTTCCCGAGATGCAAGAGAACTTGGACCGGACATGGCGTGAGGGTAAGGACATTATTTATTAACACTAAACTACAAAAGGGGTACAAACAAAAGGCGCGCTCAAGGTGGAGATAAACTTGGCTAAGAAACAAAAAACTACCACAAAGGCAAAACTATGGACAATAAACAAAAACTTACTTGGAACGCAGGGAACTATGGCATGGATTTCAAAGGTAGCATGGAGGTACAGAAGTAGCATGGGTGTCAGAAGCAAACAGAGTTAATGTCGCCAGGACGATCAACAGAAAAAGACAGGTTTAAATAACAATGACATGATTAGTGACAGGTGTGTGAGTCCAAATGAATCAGGTGCGTGGCATGAGGACAGGTGAAAACTAATGGGTTGTCATGGAAACAAAACAGGGAGTGAAAAAACAGGAACTGACAAAATGCAAAAACCAAACAGAACATAGCCAAACTAAACATGATCACCAAGACATGACACAAAACGGTGCCTGCCAAATACTCTCATCATTAAAGCATGTATAATAAAATGTGGGATTTCTAACAATTAGGAAGGTTTGTGTCATGTTTTGTTCTCCTACAGAAATTATATTAACACAAAAAATGTATTATTTTCTTCATCTTTATCCATTTTCACACATCTCTTAATGAGGTCCAGGGAGCCACTAGGGCGGCGCTAAATGCAGCTCTACAGATCTCTCGATGAACAACTGCTACAATCCATCCCCAGAGTCTCAACAGCACAGGACCTTACCCCAAACATTAAAGAAGTCGTCAAGTATCGAGCGCGGACAAAAGTGCATCGAGCTCTACTGGATCGCAAACACCAAAACACACCAGAAAAAACAACAATTTATGTGAACACAGTTCCAATTTCAAATGCTCATAGCAATAAACAAAGATGCCCTGTATCTACATTTCTATATTGTCTAAAGTGTTGTTCCGGTACCAATATTTTAGTAACCGGTACCTGTACCAACATGTATTTCAATACTTTTCTGTACTTTTCTAAATAAGGGGCACCACAAAAAATGGCATTATTGGCTTTATTTTAACAAAAATAATATTACGGTACATTAAACATATGCTTCTTATTGAAATCAAAGAACAATAATGTCCTTAAATAAAATAGTGAACATACAAGACAACTTGTCTTTTAGTAGTAAGTAAGCAAACAAAGACTCTTAATTAGTTTGCTGACATATGCAGTAACATATTGTGTCATTTATCTGTCTATTTTGTCAAAATTATGAGGGACAAGCTGTAAAAATCTATTTGTGGAAGTCGCTTCCTAGCGGTCCCACTGTCAGACACGGCACCGGAACCAAGCGTGCAGGTTTAACAAGGTTTTTAATGATAATGTTGTATACAAAAGTTGTCTCTCCTAGTAGAATGTGACTTTTCAGTCACGTCCGTATCCTCTCTCCCCTCCTGCTCCTGGCTGCTTACTGTTAAAGAAAACAGATGATTAGATTAAGACGTACCACCTGTGAAATCTAATCACCTGCCAGCTGTGTCTCGCTGCCAGCTGTGCCTTGCCCCCGTCTGATGGTGCTCTGTCCTCAGCACCATGGACAGAGGCGGTGACTTTTGCTCCTGCAGGCAGCGCTGGCTACATCTCCCTCCACAGTATTATTAATCCACTTGTTCATTTACTGTTAATATCTGTTTACTTTCTCTTTCAACATGTTCTATCTACACTTCTGTTAAAATGTAATAATCACTTATTCTTCTGTCGTTTGATACTTTACATTAGTTTTGGATGATACCAAAAATTTAGGTATCAATCCGATACCAAGTAGTTACAGGATCATACATTGGTCATATTCAAAGTCCTCATGTGTCCAGGGACATATTTCCTGAGTTTATAAACATAAAATTATTTTTTTTAAAAGCAAAAAAAAAAATTGTGACGATAAAAAATATCAACGTAATCATAGTAGTATCGACAAGATACGCTATTGTACTTGGTATCATTACAGTGGATATCAGGTGTAAAGTTAAAACATTTAAAGTACCAATGATTGTCACACTCACACTAGGTGTGGTGAAATGTGTACCCTTGTTCACCCCCTGGGAGGTGAGGGGAGCAGTGAGCAGCAGCGTTGGCCGCGCCCGGGAATCATTTTGGGTGATTTAACCCCCAATTCCAACCCTTGATGTTGAGTGCCAAGCAGGGAGGTAATGGCTCCCATTTTTATAGTCTTTGGCATGACTCTTTGGTGGATCCACCCATGGCATTTGTTTACATTCAGGGTGCTAGCTTGCTGTTAGCGGTTAGCTATCGTATCTTCCTACGGTGTGCAGTGAAGCTTGTTTAGCTATTCCTCGTCCTGCAGGGATGATACTTGTAAGAAACTTACTTTATTTGTCGCCATGGAGGCGAGGATTAGTGATTTAGAAGTAGCTAAAAAACTGTGAATGGGCGTTATCCGCTAGCTAGCTAGCCATGTCTTAAAGCATCTCTTCCTGAGGGCGTTTCAGTGTTATAACTTCACCTTTATCTTTAGTTTTTAAGCCAAAATGCGTCCGTTCTCCCTTTTCTGTCTACACACTGTGTCTGCTTGTAAGTACTCCGTGATTGTGCGCTGCCGAACATGCTCGTCTGCTCGTAAACCAGCAATGGCACAACATGACGATGACGGGGGGACCGATACTTTTTAGAGACGGTATAGTACCGAATATGATTCATTAGAATCGCGGTACTATACTACTACCGGTATACCGTACAACCTTAGTGTGAATGATAGGCAAACTTGAAAAAAAGTGTAGTTCACCTTTAAGTTTTACAAGCTTACATATGCAGAACTGACGAAAACAAAGATTGGCTGTGTGGCACACCCCCAAAACCCTCTCCATGTGTGCGTGTTAATGTATTACATAAAAATAATAACTTGACACAAATTGTTTGCTGCAAACTTATTCGTTTCAGCACTAGGTACCAAAGGCCAATTATTATTTTGATGACAATTACTGGATGCAATAAGCACAAATGCTGTTATGTATTAATTGAGCAGTCACATGCTATAATTTCAATCAACAACAATCCATGCAATTATTGAAAAGCTAAACAATCTCAATTGAAAGAAATTAATAATACATTGATTTGTTGCACCCAAGTTTTATTGTCTCTCTCTCTCTCTCTGGCTTTCTGCAGAAAAATGTCTGGTAGATCTATCTCTGGGCAAGAAAGCCCACAAAAGTCCCTTTTCTATGTGATTCAAGCTGTTTTTCACCTTTTGTGTGTGCTATGTTGGTAAGATGCTGCGGCCTTTTGTTTATTAATTACCTATTCAATACATTTCTCGATTATAATTACAAAGTGTGAATACTACAATGATGTATTGCAATTTTCCCATCACCCCACAATTTTACCGTTTTTGATTCCATCCATCCATCCATCCATCTTCTTCCGCTTATCCGAGGTCGGGTCGCGGGGGCAGCAGCCTAAGCAGGGAAGCCCAGACTCTCCTCTCCCCAGCCACTTCGTCCAGCTCTTTCCGGGGGATCCTGAGGCGTTCCCAGGCCAGCCGGGAGACATAGTTTAGCCTATGTGTCCTGGGTCTCCCCGTGGCCTTCTACCACTAGGGAGGCATTTGGGTGACATCCTGACCAGATGCCCGAACCACCTCAACTGACTCCTTTCAATGTGGAGGAGCAGCGGCTTTACTTTGAGCTCCCCCCGGATGGCAGAGCTTCTCACACTATTTTTAAGGGAGAGCACCGCCACCCGGCGGAGGAAAAAAATTGGTGCTGTTTCCAAAACACCATGAACTTACACTATGTCTCAGTGTTTTCACAAAGCCATTAAACTTTAAGCACCTCCTGTTCAGCATTATCCTGTTTGCAGTTCATTAAATACGTGTTTGGAAAAGCATGTTTCCTCAAACCGCCATATTGGTGACATCCACAACTGCCACAACACATTAATTTACCATCATTCAAATATTACAATTATAATATAATCAAAACAATGATCAAAATGACACCATAATAGCTGAAGGTAACATAACCTCAAACGTTCGGATGGCATCCTGACCAGATGCCCGAACCACCTCATCTGGCTCCTCTCGATGTGGAGGAGCAGCGGCTTTACTCTGAGCTCCCCCCGGATGGCAGAGCTTCTCACCCTATCACTAAGGGAGAGCCCCGCCACCCGGCGGAGGAAACTCATTTCTGCCGCTTGTACCCGTGATCTTGTCCTTTCGGTCATAACCCAAAGCTCATGACCATAGGTGAGGATGGGAACGTAGATCGACCGGTAAATTGAGAGCTTTGCCTTCCGGCTCAGCTCCTTCTTCACCACAACGGATTGATACAGCGTCCGCATTACTGAAGACGCCGCACCGATCTGCCTTTCAATCTCACGATCCACTCTTCCCCCACTCGTGAGCAAGACTCCTAGGTACTTGAACTCCTCCACTTGGGGTAAGATCTCCTGTCCCCAACCTTGAGATGGCACTCCACCCTTTTCCAGGCGAGAACCCTGGACTCGGACTTGGAGGTGCTGATTCTCATCCCAGTTGCTTCACATTCGGCTGCGAACCGATCCAGTGAGAGCTGAAGAGGTAGATGTAATCATAAAATAAGATAGAACAAACAACACATGTACAAACACACATTTTTACAATGGAGTTCAGGGTGCACATTGTGCTGTCAACAAACTGCGAGCGCTGCACGGAAATCTGACTACAAGTACAAGGATGATGGCCATGTTGACTTTGCAGTTTACTGTTTCGTTATTTTTATCTGTTGAGTGGATAATTTACAATAAAAAAAAAAAAAGGTATTGTGCGTTGCTGCAGCATCAGTCTGTTGCCAGCAACAACCGACGCTGATTGGAGTAGCGGCAGCCAATCCAAAGAGCGCTTTTAGTCAGCTGACACGTCATCTTTAAACAGTGTCACGTGTGATGTGGGTTACACTTGAATTGCTATTGCGTCATCCAGTGGACACATTTAGAACAGCAGTTTCTTTCATTAAAAAAATTGCAGGATTAAACCTGTTCACTTGCCTGATACGTTTGACACCCCTGCTATAGGTGAAAAGGAAACGTTGAATGTAGAATAGTTAGGCATGATGGTAACTGTAATCCTATTATTTTGACTCTCACCTAACTTTGACGGCTGTGTGTTAAAGGCGGGTTACAAATGAGTTGTTTAAATACTGAACAGATGTTTACCTTATCCCAATAAACATCTGTTCAGTATTTTAACATAAAAGTGTTTGATTGTGAGGCATTAAAAGCCACAAAATGCAACGGGTCCATCAGACCCACAAACCCTGGCTGAGTAACAACAATATGAACGTTGCACGGAAAATTTCTCTGCCAGTTTCTGCATCCCACAGGGATTCTTCTTTTGTGTTTCTGCACCTGCGGTTCCCACACAAGTTTGCAACATTGTTTGTCAACACTGTCTGCTCTCATTTTCTCGCACATTTGACCCTCTGATGTTCTGTGTACCTACACTCTGTCCTCCTCCTGATTAAACCTGTTGACTTGCCTGATACGTTTGACACCCCTGCTATAGGTGAAAAGGAAACGTTGAATGTAGAATAGTTAGGCATGATGGTAACTGTAATCCTATTATTTTGACTCTCACCTAACTTTGACGGCTGTATGTTAAAGGCGGGTTACAAATGAGTTGTTTAAATACTGAACAGATGTTTACTTTATCCCAATAAACATATGTTCAGTATTTTAACATAAAAGTGTTTGATTGTGAGGCATTAAAAGCCACAAAATGCAACGGGTCCATCAGACCCACAAACCCTGGCTGAGTAACAACAATATGAACGTTGCACGGAAAATTTCTCTGCCAGTTTCTGCATCCCACAGGGATTCTTCTTTTGTGTTTCTGCACCTGCGGTTCCCACACAAGTTTGCAACATTGTTTGTCAACACTGTCTGCTCTCATTTTCTCGCACATTTGACCCTCTGATGTTCTGTGTACCTACACTCTGTCCTCCTCCTGATTAAACCTGTTGACTTGCCTGATACGTTTGACACCCCTGCTATAGGTGAAAAGGAAACGTTGAATGTAGAATAGTTAGGCATGATGGTAACTGTAATCCTATTATTTTGACTCTCACCTAACTTTGACGGCTGTATGTTAAAGGCGGGTTACAAATGAGTTGTTTAAATACTGAACAGATGTTTACTTTATCCCAATAAACATATGTTCAGTATTTTAACATAAAAGTGTTTGATTGTGAGGCATTAAAAGCCACAAAATGCAACGGGTCCATCAGACCCACAAACGCTGGCTGAGTAACAACAATATGAACGTTGCACGGAAAATTTCTCTGCCAGTTTGTGCATCCCACAGGGATTCTTCTTTTGTGTTTCTGCACCTGCGGTTCCCACACAAGTTTGCAACATTGTTTGTCAACACTGTCTGCTCTCATTTTCTCGCACATTTGACCCTCTGATGTTCTGTGTACCTACACTCTGTCCTCCTCCTGTTTAGGCCTGCTGTGTGTGTGTGTGTGTGTGTGTGTGTGTGAGTGTGTGTGTGTGTGTGCGGTACACAGAACATCAATTTCCACACTTCTATTAGCCCTGGGTCCAGTGGACCCGGACATCTTATATGTAATAGAAATGTGTAGGGGGGGTGTATGGTGTGTGGTCATTAAATATGTATTCTGATATATGTTCTTCACATAAAATGAGCCAAAAATGTATTAATTGTATAATTTTTCTTTTAATAAAAAATGAAAACGGGTCCCACAGACCCGAACACCCCACAAGGGTTAAAGAAGAATAGTATTGAATCCAGATCTTTAGCGCTCATATTAGTTATGAAGGCGATGTGATCATCTTTCCCGAGGTTTTGACAGTTTTAGAGTCACCCACCCAGCACGTTTGAGAAAAACCAATGCTTCGCATCATCCCTGCTTGATCTGCTAATGTGAGACTGATTCAATAAATTCCTTTTGATCTTTGGGTTTACATATGACATGATATTTCAGGGGTCTCCGTCGCCCTTAGTTGGCAGTGTGATTAATTATAGACGTGAAATATGGACCCCTTCAGGGTGTCATCATACATCATTCATCATGCTAGATATTGTTGAATTGAATAATTAATGATATTATGAATGTTGCTGTTCTATTATTTCCCCGTGTGGCAAATGTAGTTGCTGCTAATATTAGACGAGCATTGCTCTGTGAATCTCTGCCATTGTGTCCCATCTATGTCACTTCTTCAAATCCATTTGTTTACAGTTTGATGTTGTTTAGCAATCATGTGTATTGCTGTGTCGTACTTGAATGTTGAGGAGGGTTATTCAAACAGACTGCATAACTATTTGTTTGTTTGTCATGCCTTGAGGTTAGGATTCCTTAACCCTTGTATTATGTTGGAAAAAAAATGACATTGATTATGTTGCGGGTCATTTTGACCCGTATTGTGTAAATGCACTCAAAACAGTCAAGAAAACAGGTTAAACCAGTAACAACTTTATTTTAGGTTATATAAACATTTAGAAAAGTGACATACAATACATTTTTAATTCCTTGATTTTCATCTGTTGGAGGAACAACGGCAGACTCGTCCTCTGAATCCTCCTCATTGTAGGAAAATTGACAATCTGGATCAGCAATAACATTGTCCTCTGTCTCTGAAAAATCCTCTGTTTCTGAAATCTTTTCCTCTACATCACTATCCCAGTTAAAAATCAGTGATAAAGCCTCCTCAGATGTCATCATTCTGGAGCTAATTTTTGGTGAGTTTGTCAAAGAGATGACATGAGAACAGTGACAAGGACAAGTGTGAGAAAGTTCCCTCTCTTCACACACCTGGCTCTGGGTCTTAGAGGCAATCAAACTACAAACAATTGTACATCAAAGTAAAAAGTACATCAAAGAGACATGTTTATTTTGGATCTGAACAGCTGTTTACCCACATCAAAGCGTCTGGGTCAAAATGACCCGCAACATCATCTTTGTATACAACTCTAGAAAGACATTCCACTACACATCAAAGTGTCCAGATTTTACACACCAGTTCATGACCCTAGATGAGGAAAAGTCACCAAATTTCAGCAAGAAAAAGAAAGGATAACCAGTACTTTGATCAACACAAAAACTGAAATGGGTCAAATTGACCCTTAACATAATACAAGGGTTAATGTCATTGATAGCAAACACTGTAACTTCTGGTCTTCTTATTTGTCTAGAGGTAGATGTTTTTTCATTGATGCTTCCACTCTTCTTGAATTGTTTTGTGCTTCCTTAAAGGGCCCCTGGAATGCTGACAACTGTCATAACGGGTTTTTTTTCGCAGTTTACTGCGACGTTTGTTCTCCCAGGATGCAAACGGACTATTCCGGACAGGACTTGAAGGTAGGAACATATTTATTAATTCATTAATCCTACACAGGACAAAAGACAGGAACTAATACAAAAGGAAAGCACGCCGATTGCACGAGAGGCTAAGGAACATAAACCTTAACGTAGGAAACATACGCTAACACTTAGCCTGAGCTATGGATATAGAACAAACAAAACTTACTGTGGCATGAAACAAATAACTAGCAAACAACTTGGAATAGGACATGGAACGAGCAGCATGAACTAAGCATGAAACTATGGCATGAAACGAGCAATGACGCCAGGCCGACTAACTGGTAAAGACAGGCTTGAACAATAGCCTCTTGATTAGAGCAGGTGTACCGAACACATGAGGCAGGTGAAACTAATAAGTCGTCATGGAAACTAAAACAAACAAAGGTGTACAAAAACAGGAACTATTAGAGTCTTAAAACTTACAGAAAATAACAAAAACATGATCCAGACCACAGATCATGACAACAACATTGGCACATGTTTCATAGTTCTGGACCTAAAACATATGTTGAGGCAAGGTTATATCGCACGGTGCACGGGTCGGCAACAGAAAACGTTGAAAGAACCATATTGGACCAAAAGTACCAAAAAATAATCCGTCTGGAGCCGCAAAAAAATTAAAAACCGTATATAAGTCTTATTATAAAGGCAACACATGATGTAAGTGTCAATATTAGCTATAATAGCCTACTATCAAAATGAATTTGGAATTCTTATATGAGTGTTATAATGAAGGCAACACATGATGTAAGTGTCTATATTAGTTTTAATAGCCTACTATAAAAATGAATTTGGAATTCTTATATAAGTGTTATAATGAAGACAACACATGATGTAAGTGTCTATATTAGCTATAATAGCTTACTATCAAAATCAAATCAAATCAAATCAAATCAACTTTATTTATAAAGCACATTTAAAATTTACCACAGGGGTAGCCAAAGTGCTGTACAATGGGCAGGTTGAAAGATAATACGAGAACCGAGCAAACACAACACAACACAAACAGAACACGATACAAAAATAAATAAATAAAATATAAAAACATAATAACAGGTTCACAGCAGGTGTATTATGGGGCGCCATTGCAGGATGGGTATCACTCAGTGTTAAAAGCCATGGAATAAAAGTATGTTTTTAAGAGAGATTTAAAAACAGGAAGAGAGGAGGCTTGTCTAACACTAAGAGGTAGGTCGTTCCAGGGCTTGGGAGCAGCAGCAGCGAAAGCTCTGTCACCTCTAAGCTTCAACCTTGTGTCCGGGACCGTCAGTAGCAGCTGATCGGCTGATCTTAGGGATCGGGTGGGGCAGTAAGGCTGAAGGAGGTCGGAGAGATATGTTGGCGTGAGGTTGTTTAGACATTTACAAACAAATAAAAGGAGTTTAAAATTGATTCTGTAACGCACAGGGAGCCAGTGAAGGGACGCTAATATAGGGGTGATGTGCTCACGTCTGACTTTGGAATTCTTATATGAGTGTTATAATGAAGGCAACACATGATGTAAGTGTCTATATTAGTTATAATAGCCTACTATAAAAAATAATTTGGAATTCTTATATAAGTGTTATAATGAAGACAACACATGATGTAAGTGTCTATATTAGCTATAATAGCCTACTATCAAAATGACTTTGGAATTCGTATATGGGTGTTATAATGAAGGCAACACATGATGTAAGTGTCTATATTAGCTATAATAGCCTACTATCCAAATTAATTTGGAATTCTTATATGAGTGTGTGGAGGGGGGCGTGGTCGGCGCGCCTCCTGCAGGAATGGGGTGAGTATGGATCGGCCTTGAAGCACAGCTGGCAGGTGATTGGATTACCCAGCTGGGGTAGAACATCCAATCACCTGCCATGCTTTTCATCAGCAGCCGGGCCGAGACACACTGCTGGTGAGCGGACACAGACGCCGGACATTGCGAGAGAGAGAAGACCCGACGAACGACGCGCAGAAAGACTGAAAAGTCACGGAGCAGAGACTGTCGCGAGGTGCTTCCAGACGAAAGACTGAAAAGTTGTAGAGTGGAGTGCGGTCCTAGCGTGTGTGCGCTCACAATAAAAGACATTAATAAAACCAGACTCCCGGGCTATTGTGAAGATCTGTCGGTATCAGGTGAACCCACTAGAGAGAGACTACCACAGAGTGTTATAAT